>NW_009952696.1:946957-953673 GCF_000747805.2 Chaetura pelagica
GCTCAGCTGCCTCCGGACGGGGCTGCTGGAGCGGGAGGGAACGCCAGGAACCATCACACCACCGGAGAGCAGCTCGGGACGGCCACCGCAAACCGGTGCTCGGCCAACTTTTAAAGGTTCAAGCAGGGCTGTGGTTTCCTAAGGACTCTGCTGATGTTCAGCTGTTCTGCCCGTGCCTGCTATCAAAAGGTTCAGCTGCATCACATCAGTGAGAAGGCAACCAAGCTCAGGAAGCTGGTAAATCCCAGCTGCAAAAACACCTCACCAGTACGTCCTCAACCTTCTAGATTCCAGTGGCAGAGAAAACAATTCCCTCTCCCACACAGGCACAACATCACTGACAGCCACGTGCCTTGTCAGGGCCACAACAACAGGGGAAAAAATGTGGTTTAATATTGTGAAAATAAATTTAAAAAAAAAAAAGTAGAGGAAATACAGAAGGATTCAAGGCCAAGGGTAACTCAGGAGTTTGGTAGCAGCCTGGGGGGGGACAGTGTCCTGTTCCAGGCTAACGAGTGTATTTGGTCATGTTTAGTATGTGCTCATATCAAACTACATCCCTCTAGAGAGGAGGATGGGGTGCTGGTAGTGGAGAAGAAGAGGTGCTCTGAGCCTAGGAACCACTTTTAATGACAAGGGATTACTGGACAAGCAGAATTTTGGGGATTTGGGATTCCAGGAAGCAGCTGCAGGCAGGAGCAGAGGGAGATAATCCCGGTGTGACAGAGATGCAAGGAAGCAGGACTGGAGAGGGGAATGTAGCGTCCCCAGGCACTCACAGAAGATGCTGTCTGGCACAGGGCATCCTGCACAGGGGCAACAGCCACCCCCCAGCAGAAAGCAGCTGCCAGAACAGGGCCTGGTCCAAGGTTCCCAGTACCCTTCTGTCCTGGGATAGCCAGACCACAAGGCTTCTAAGCTTCCGCAGCAGCCAAACCTTCATCTGTCCCTCCTGACTCTGGCCCACGCAGGGGCTCAGACCTAGAGGTGCAATCTGCCCCACAGCCCACGACCAGGAAGCCCAGGGCCCCCAGCCCCAAGTGGCCTGTTAATGAAGAGGCAGCCAGGGAGATTCAAGCTCTGCCAGGGGTGGCAGCAAGGGGAGGAGACCTAGGACAGGAGGATGGCCCAAGATACCCAACTCCAGTGCCTGTCGGGTGGGCACAGGGCCTAGGACACTTGAGAAGCTGGGGTCTGCCTGCACACAGCTTCTGAGCACCAAGCCATAGCGTAGGGCAGCAGGGCTCAAGAAAGAGTATGACACAGATGTGTGCCACCAGCAGAGGCTGTGCTGAGTTCCCAGGTGCTGCTGGCGACACACAAAGATCCTCTGGCTGCCCCCACAAACCTATGGCTGCAGTGCACAGGCAGGACTATGCTGTAAGGGATTGGATACAGCACATCTGCATGAACAAGCTCTCTCCTGGCAGACCAGTATCAGGACCACACCACACACTCCTGCTCTGACTCAGTTTTTTGCCATCAAAACCCCAGAGAAATGTAACTTACCAAAGTAGTGTTTCAATCCTGTCCTTGCTCCTGCAGCTGCTGTTTCCAACTGTCTCATATTCTCACTCTGGGGCTGTACACACCTTTCTCCATGCACGTGCACACCACTACCTGCCTGTACCCATGTTCACAAATAAGCTTTTGCTGAAAAGAATTCAGAGCTTTTGAGGCTCCATTTATTGCCCAAGATGTTTCTATGGTGACTCCCTTCACAGCCCATCATTGGCTGCAGAAAGCTTCTGGCCATCATCAGCTTCAGGTGAGTTAAGGACCTCAAGCCTCAAGTCACCTACAGTCATTAATACCACCAGCTACAGTTAATTAGGAAAACACGAACAAAAACACACCTGAAGTGGCAATGGTGAGTAAGGCAATGTCAGCAAGTAAAGGGGAGTGATCCCAAATCTCCTTTCCCTCAGTTTCTCTGGAGTACTGCAGCAAGGAGGAGCAACAAAGAGGGTGGAGGTATCTGCAAAAGGGTGCTGGACAAATAGTTCTGCTGTTGTGATTCCCTGGAGACTTCCCAATGAGCATGGCTCACAGAGATGCTGTATCCTGAGCACAGGACCACTTCACCCTAGACAGTGGTTGGCCCTGGCACACCCCAGACCAGGGGCAGGATATTCTCATCTCTGCTTGGTAAGCACCTGGCTAGAAGATTCTGCAAGGAAGATGTGGATCTGTGGCTGTTGCTGGCAAACATCAGGCCCAGCACACACAGCTTCCACCACCAGCCAGTCAGGGACAAATTCAGCAGAGGGACAGCAGGGTCAGAGTGTGTGAGGCAGACAAGGTAGCTCTCTATTTGTAGAGCAGATCCTGCACTCAACAGTTTAAGAGTAGTGTTAATAGGTGCTTTGCCCAGAGTCTCAGTCCTGGAGTATGTGAGCTAGGTGTGTAAGCTCCTCACAATAGATCCAAAATTAGGAAGTGCAGCACTGAGTCAAGTCAGAATTGAATGAACTCTGTTTGGCTTATTTTCCCAGGCTCACTGATGGCACAGCTAGAGTGAGGGGCAAGGATGTAAGTAAAAGCAGGGCAACAGAGTGGGGGGACAGCACACAGAGGAGGTGAGTGCAGATCCCACAGATGAGGGCAGGACTGGGAATCCAGAGAAGTGCTCCTTTTGCTGCAGAAGGGCTGGGTCAGCTCAGCGAGGGGATGGCAGAGGGGGCACACTGAGACACAGTTGAAAGATAAAAGCCATGTCCAGAGCACTAGGCAGTCCCAGACCAACCCATGCACTGTGAACAGTCTGGTTTGCCTCACACGCACCAGAAAACATTAACAGCACAGGGAGCTCTGCAGCTACCACATGCCAATGCCCACAGTGTCCCACAGGCTCTCAAAGGGAAAAAGAGAAGGTCCTGTAATTCTGCCAAAGAGCCAGGGACACCCACTTGCAGGGAGAACTCAAACCACACTGCAAGAGGATCAGAGGAGCAGCATCACCAAGAAGAAAACCCACAGCTTCCATAGGAAAAGAACCTACATCCCCTGCAGGCATCCAGGCCAGACTGGTGGGATTAGAGAAAGGACAAATTGCTGCAGAAGACATCCTCTTTGGCTACCCAGACACTGCACTGTAGAACCAGCACTAAAGTGCCATCCAACAACCCTTCCCCAACAGAACTACCTCCTCCCAGCTCCAGCACAAAAGGCAATGAAAAGACAGATAAATGAAGGAGGCACAGAACCAGACTACAGTAGAGTCTTGATTAGTCTCTAAACAGAGTTGTTGCAAAAGAAAAGACTGAAAAAATACTGTAATGCACTGTATTCCTTTTATGGCCTTTGCAAATACTAAAAAGTTATGATTAAATGAAAAAGAAATTGTGAACTGGGAGGATGGGTCTCTGCAGTGGCTGCCAGCAGCAACAGAGAGCCCCTCAACACCTCTCTGAAGCAGAAACCAACCCACAAACTGGATGTAACTGCAAATACAGACGCCCCACAGGGCTGAGCCGGTAGCGGCACCCAATCCATGCTGGGTGAATGGGTGACTCCCAGTCCTAACCCCTGAAATGAGCTCCCCACATACCAGGCCTGTGCAGGAGTTGGGAAGGCTGATAAGCAACGATTTGCTGTCAAAACCCCACCATGAAGACCCAGCTTTCCTGCTGGGGTGGAGCAGGGCCCGTGATTCACAAGCAGCATGGCTCACAGGGACATGCAGACGTGAGCCCTGCAAATGCTCAAGTAGCCAAATCCTGCAGCCCAGGGCAGAGCCACATGCAGGCATCACCCAAGGGCAAGGTGTGAGCTCTGCAGGCTGGAGACCAAACAGCTGGTGCTAAGGGTGCACAGCAGGATCTCTCAGGGCTACCAACAGGGTCTGAGACAAAGCTGGGTACATCCCTCCCCATCAGCCACCCTTCCCTGCAAAGAAGTGCCATGGAATAAACTGGTGGCAGAGACCAGGAGATGCAGCAAGCAGGCAGGCTCTGTGCACTATGTCCACGCACCACCTCGGGCAAGGAATCTTGTTGGGACTCACACCCCCCTAATCTTTACATGTAATTTTTCAAAAAGGCAGATCACTTAAAATGGCCTGTGCCTCAGGATACGTACGGACTTGTCTGCAGAGAACTGTCATTGCTTGTGAACCCAAACACAGTTGCATAACCATATGGTTAAAAGATAATGACACAAATTCAGACATGGTTTTATTCTTATGTACAAACTCTGGTTAGCAACCTGATGTCGAAAGAACACAAGTATCACCACAGTACTTCTGCAGTCTGTTTTTCTTTACTTTTCAAATACAGACTTTCAGAATACAAAAATAATGATATGAAAAATATGTAATTATACTTTAAAGGAATAACATCAGATCAAATACCACCTAAGGTCCAGTTTTGTTTCAAAGTGTCCATGAACAATAGAATACTTCTAACAAAATAAAGTCCATGGGTAGCAAAAGGGATTTCAAACAAAATTCCTCCATGATAGTTGCAACCAAATTTTACTACTGTGGGCTGGCGATTAGAAACACAAAAGTAAAATTTGTTAGGAAAAAAAGCCTGCCAGATCAATATAATTTTTGAAGCATAAAACCCCAAAAAGCTGATCAGACAATATGCACAACAAACCATCATTTATGAGTCCATTCTGAGAATCCTTACACAGAAGGAACTATGGATTTTTCAAATATGATACTGCATTTTAAATCACGAAAATATAATATTATTTTATACATAGCTATGAAAGATAGGATTTAAATTGTTATTTTTAGCCCATTAACAGGTTTTTTTCTTTCTTTCCTTTTTTTTTTTTTTTTTTTTTTCTGGAAGCCTGCTGGCTTCTTCTGAAAAGAGTTTCAAAATTGACCTTATTTCAGTAGCCGTTTCTCTATCCTAGGTATGAAATCACCATGTCATATCATAAAGTGTCAATGCAGCAAAAAGCAGAGGGCATTTTTTTTTGCCTTTGTTTTTTTTTAGGCAGGAGCAAAGTGGACTCTTTTTACCTATGAAACAGCACATACTTTTTTTCTTTCACAAGCCCACCAGTTTCAGCATTGTATGATTCAGCAACCAGCATTTCATGCAGAATCAAGCCTCACTTGCTCTGACCTCCACCTTCCTGGAGCAAAGCAGTGTATGTGATACAAGAGTTGGTACAGAATCTGGGCCATCTTACTCAGATTTTAGAGGGCTCTACCCTCTGCTGCACTCAGAGGACTGTACTGTCAACATTTTCAGCCATTTCATCAATGAACAGAACTCCCTTTGGCCTTGAACACACAAACACAGGAGAAGTACAGGAAATCTGTTTCAGACTTCCATTTATTTCCCTCTGTGATGTGATACCCAAAACACTTACTTTAAAACGGTTATTTTTAAAAGCCAGAGAAGCAATTTATTTTCAGCATTTGAAAACTGATGTACCAGGATCATGATCTCCAACCCTGGTAATTGTGTGCTGCAAATACTCCTTACCCAGTGCTGATGAAAGAGGTGGAGAGCATCCACCAGCCTCATGAGGCAAACCAGGCAAAGCCCAGGCTCTGTCTGAGCTGGCCACAACATCTACAAGGCTGCAGGCTTCAGTCAGTCTTGCACATCAGGTACTCGGAAGAGATAGAAACAGGTCCCAAAGAAACTGTTACCATCTGACTTCCTGAGTGGCATTCAAGAGTACGGTACTGGCAGTCCTTGCAACACATGGTATTTTAACAGCAGAGTCCCAGCCCAGTAGCAGGGACAAAGTGAGGCAGATCTCCCCATTTATTTCCTCAGGCCACACAAGCAAGATTTGCAGAACCAGGGCTGTGGTGGAGCAGTCCTTCTTAGCCTTCCCAGATCCAAAGGCTTCCCCGAGATGCACTGCACTGTCTTACGAAGTTGTGCCTGAACTCTGAGCCTGCCCCTCCTTGCTGCCTACAAGATCCCTGTGACTGCTCTTTTTCACACATACCATGAGGTTAGAAGAAAAGACAACACAGATGTGCCCAGATTGTAAGGGATGTTACAACTGCCAGAAACAGCACAAAAAACAGAGCAGAAAAAACCTAAGAGGCATCCCCTGCACCGCTCCCTCCCCGGCCGGCGGGCGAGCAGCGCTGCCGGGACACGGAGCGAGATGCGCTGGGGCTGCGGGAGCTGCCGGGGCTGCGGGAGCTGCGGGAGCTGCCGGGGCTGCGGGAGCTGCGGGAGCTGCCGGGGCTGCCGGGCAGCAGACCTGGCTGCAGCACTTGTTCCCAGAAGGCCTGTGCACAGCCATTTGGGAACCACATTTTAAATGAGGAAAGTGCTAGTTTTAGCACAGTTATTTTTAGTTTGTTGTTAGAAAAACGTGGCTCCAGAAAGAGATGTTACCCCGCCTGATAAAAGGACTTGGGCAGTCAGGCATCTCAGCTGCACGTTCACACACCTCCCCGGTAAAAGCTCCTGTGGTGACCAGCACGAAGGGCTCTTGTCTTAATAAGCAAAATGGGGAGACGGCTCTTGAGCAGAAAGAAGCAGAAACAGGATGTTTTAAAACCCAGCGGTATAAAACAGAGCTGTAGTTCTGTAAGCAGCTGAGCACTCCGATGGCAGGGTGTGCTGGAACCCGCTGCGGGCGCTGGAGCCCCGGGTACCGCACGCGCAGCGCCCGGGCAGCGATGCCCGCAGGGGCACAAACCTCCCGGCTGCACCGCCCCCCGGCCCCGGGGCTCCCACCCAGCCCGGCGCGATCCCCGGGGCAGCCCGGGGGCCGGGGCT
>NW_009952696.1:954283-976437 GCF_000747805.2 Chaetura pelagica
CCTCCCCCCCGCGCTGGCACCGCCCCGGTCATCGGCGCCGCCTCCGCTGAGCCCCGGTCGTGGCCGCCCAGGAGCTGCGGTGCTGGGGCACGTCTTGCCTCCCCAGCTCAGTCCCGGCCCCTCCGAGCACCAGCGCCAGGCGGTGCCCGGGGCTGGGAACGCACAAACTCTGTGCATGGGAGCACAGCACTGGGCCAGGGTGTCCGGCAGGTTAGGGAGACCCCAGCCCATCCTCCCCTGCACCTCTTTTAGGGTCGGATCCCGATGGGCTCCACTGGGATGGTAGCTTGGAAGGGGCTCTGGGCACTGCTGGGGCTGGCTGACCCTCTCCTGAAGTGCACGTGGGCAGCCCTGGCATCTTCAGCACATACCTCAGGTCTTAGGTGTCTCCTCCAGAGCCTTCTTGAACCATGGTGGGCACCATCCAGGCTCAGCAGCACTCCAGGGTCACAGGGGCAGGAGTGCTGCCAATGGGATCCTGAAGAAGACCTAAGAAATGCTACATACCAGCCTCTTCAGACATGGAAACATCTAGAAATGTCCTTAGTCCCAGTGTGAGTCTCCCAGCTGCAAGCATTGCTGCCAAAGGAGATCCCACTTGTGCCTGATGCTCTTGTTGGTAAAGGAGCAAAGCCCTGTAGCACAGCTGCTACACTGCTAACACTGGCTGCAGAGCCCCTGCTCAGTGCCACTGTAGCCCTGGGACAGCTGCTGGGCTCCTGTGCCAACACTGACACAGGCTCTGGGAACACCCCAATCCTTTCCCTGGGAGCTGCCTCTCACAGTTCCCTAGCAGTGCAGATGAAGCTGAGCCCACCTGACAGAAAATGTCCAATAAGCCAGTGTGATGCTGGGTGGATGTTGTTCCACCACTTTTCTGTTGTTGTGGTGCCCTTTACTGACCGTTGTTGCTAAGACCCCCTTACCTTGAAGCCAGGGAAGGTTTGTCTCTCCTGCCATCACCCCTTCCCCCGTTTCACAGCTGCTCCATGCCTCATCTAGTTGAACATGTCCCTGTGCACTGCAGGGGGCAGGACCAGATGGCCTTTAAAGGTCCCTTCCAACCCAAACTATTCTGTGATTCTGTGGCTCTGCCCTCATGCTGCTGTCCTGCAGGGTGCTGATGGGGGCTGCCAGGCCTGCCCTGACCCAGCTCCCACGACCCCCAGAGCATGGCTGTGTCAAGTCCTTCCATGAGGCCTGGAATCAGCAATGTCTTGGACTATGCCCAGGTCACACAGTGGCACCAGCCAGGAGCTACCCCATGAACTGTGGGGCAGGGATGAGGGAGGATGAAAAGCAGGGGAACAAGGAGCCCCTGAGACTTGATTACCCCTTTGTGAGCATCTCCCCTTGTACCAGCACTGACCACAGCCACCACAGCCCCCTCCTGCAGCCTCTCCCAAAAGTCACCATGTCACTTTCATGTCTCATGTTCGCAGTGGCAGAAAGGTTGGATGCTGCCATCCTCCATATCTCCATTGGAATTTAGTCCCTATCTGGCTTTTCTCTTCCTCCTATTCCCATCATTGCTGTATCCCAGCATTCAAGTAGCTCTTTTGTATTTCTTAGCTCTCCTCTACCTGCAACACTCTTCCCTTATTCTGATATCCTTTCCCCATCTCATTGAGCTCCTTTGCTTTGTTCTCTCCCTATCTCTCCCTTTATTTCTCGTAGTGACTTGTTCCTTTTCTTGTTATGATTTGCCTTCTCTGCTCTGTCCCTTCCACTCATCTATTCTCCTTTTTTTAATTTTTTTTTTTCTCATTCCTCTTCCTTTTCCCAGTCTTTGCACACCCTCCCCCTTTCTTCTGTATGCCTTTGTCTGTAAGAAGTTGAAAGTTAAAAGCTTTTCCAACTTGATCCTGAGCAGCTTTCCCTGGTACTTTCATCTCCACAACACATTTGTAAAACTGCTCAGACTGAAGAGCCATGACATGAACAACTAAAGAAATACCAGAAAAAAAACCAGGACTCCCAACATAGGATAGAAATTTGCCTTCTCCAAGAAAATATCCCTGGTTCACCAGCACTGAGGTTATCTCTCCAGAGTTCCTGTGAACACAACATAAAAGATTTCCAAGATCTTACCAAGATTTCCTCTTCCTGGCCTCATCCTCCTCCCTGGTGACTTCAGTGCTGGGAGGGGTAGACACGGGGGTGCTCGAGAACTCCCCATCACCTCCTTGCCCCCCCTCCCCTCCTGCTGGCAGCTCCCACCAGTTTGTGTTCCTGCTGTATCACAAAACACTAGCCAGAGGGAAGAGTTGATCACACCAGGAAAGATGCTCTGGCTCTTGTCCAGTCCTGCTCCCTGCTCCTCCTTCATGCAGATGGCAGAAACCTGGCAAATTGTCCCTGCTGATGTGTCACCAGGCCCTCTCAGCAGCTGAAGGGAGTTCTTTCTTACCACTTTCTCATGTGTTCTGTGCAGGGTCCAGCATTGTCTGGGGTAGCGCAGCTGCAGACAATGACCTCAGGAAAATTCAGGGAAGAAGTCCTTTCAAGCCACTGCCTTCTTGGTGCTCCTGTGCAGTCTGTGCTTTGCAGGGTTCATGTTTGAGCACAGAAGTATGGTTGATCTTACCTGTGACCAGTGGCAGGCAATTCCAGAGTTACTAATATGGATCTGGGCTCTGTCACACGGAGCAAGTTAAAGTGCTGTTTACTTGGAAATTTTTTGCTGAGCAGCCCTTGAATTCTGTATATTCTCACAACTATATGAGAGATTAATCTTACTAAATCCTCCTACTTCTTCCCTATTGGAGAAATAGATTCAGCACAGGACAAGCTCTGTGACTCACCTCTGTTGGCAGAGCCAGCTCCCATTAATCTAACTCTCTGTCTAACGTCCACGTTTGGCTGGCAGGCAATCCATCTCCAGTCCAGCTCTGTCCAGGATCCAGCTCCCCTGTCAGTCAGAGCCTCCCTAACCATGGGTGCCTGGCAGGGCTTCTCCCTGGTGAGACAGGGGTAGTCTGCAGCCCACTGCCCAGGGTGACAGCAGGGGACAGAGTCTGGGATGGGTGCTGGCTAGACAAAGCAGTACGTGGCTGCAGTGGCAGCTGGGCTCAGCATCTGCCCAGCAGACCTGTTTTCATTTTCTGACCCCAACTAACCTAGTGATGGCAAAACAAACAGAGATTCACATACCTGTCTCACTCTTCATGGGGTTGTGGGATTCAGTCTGCTGCCCTCCAAATTCATGCTGAAAGGAGCTGAACATGGAGTGCTGGGACAGGCAGAGAGGACTTTGCTCCCAGAGCTGTAGCTCAGGATGCCGTGAAGGCTGCATGGAGACAAGTCCTGCCAGGTTGCCTGCAGAGGGTCCCTGTATGGTCACATTTGCCCCTGCTGTGCTTAGCAGCCACCTTTTGCAAGCAGCATGTCTTTGCCTCACACTGTCAGTCTCCTGGGGGCTGAAATGTGGGATGCCACATTACATGCCCAGACTGTCTCTTGCATTTTTCTGGACGCTGCTCTGGCCCAGGTCTAGAAAGATGGACCCCACAGGCTGGTTGTTCCACATGGCTTTCTTCACGCCCCATGGCTAGGAAGAGGACTCTGCATCCCATAAAAGGCCTGACACTGTGATTCCTGCTAGAGGTAGAGGCAAGAGCTGAAGGCAGGGAGTCTGTGCTCACAGAAGTCCTGCAGAGCTGGGGACGCTCCTCAGTCCATGAGCCCACGCAGAGCTGACACAACATGGTTGGCAGGAGCACAGCCCAGTGCTGCTGCAAGTTTGCTGGGCACAGCCCTGCCTTGCTGAGGCTCGGGTGCTGCTTCAAGTCTTCCCTGGAAGCACTCCCAGTGTTCCACACATCTAGGCACTGCCCATCACCAGAGCCTGACAGCTCTTTATTCTTTATTCCCCCATCTTTATTCTCCCGAAGTACTGTATCATTTGCAGACTCTGCGGTGTCAGCCTAGTGATTAGATTCCAATGCCTTTATGAATAATTTGTTGCACAATCATAAAGCAAATATTTAATTGAACTTTATGTAAAATTGCTTCTGCCTCTGAGCACTGATCCACAGGTTTGGGATGGGGTATCATGCGACTCCACTTCAGGCCCCAGGAGGCTGGAGAAGCCAGCACAGCCTGCCAGGCCCTTGCCCAGCTGAGCCTGCGGCGGGAGGCACCAGCTGCAGGACTGTCGTACAGACCCCTTCCCTTGGGAGCCTGTCCTGGGGCACTAGCAGGAGAAGGTGTCTTCCTCAGCTGAGCAGAAGCATGAGCCAGCTGGAGCATTCCCACCGTGTGGCCAGTGCTACACTGGAGGAGCCCAGCACGAAGTACGTCACTGCAGAGAACATCTTGGTGACAAGTTGTTGGCAGCCAGGTTCCAGCACAAGGATAAGGACAAATGGAAAGACACTGGCTTTCCTTCTTTCTAGTTTATTTCCTTCCAGAGTAAGACTGCAGTATGCAGATGGGAAACTTGCATTGCAGCTGACACCTAAAGGGAGCAAATGCCTTTGCTCACTGACCGTGTCTCAACAACACAGAGCACCGGTCTGAATTGACACCAGGAGCTTTGGCACCAGGGCACCCATCCTAGCAGAGGCTCTTCAGGACACTCTAGGACCAGTGGTCCATGCAGTACTCTGTGCATTGTGACATCACTTGCAGGCTCAGCTGGGAGAGTCTGAATGGATGGGCTCTGGACACACCTCAGCTTGGCCGTGGCACTGGCTCTGTAGTGAAAAACATCTGTATCAGCAAAAGCAACAGAACTGGATGAAATCCTAATTTACCATGGTCTGTAAAAGAGGCTGAAGTGACTATTTCCAGTGAGGCAAATTTAAAATTGAAAGCGGAAAATGAGTGCATTGAAGAGATCAGAAGCTCCTTTGCAAGGGCCTATCTGGTGCAGGTAATTGCTAACTGACCTGAAGGGGCTCTTGAAATCGACCTAATGCAGCAGATTCAGCAGCTCTGGGGCTGGGGCCATGGAGCCCTCGGCTGGGAGTGCAGCGGGACAGGACAGGCTGCAGTGTGGTTTGGGCCTAGCAAGGGAAAATGCAAGGTGTGCAGCCAGGGAGATGTTGTGGAAGACCATGATGGCTTGCATGGTGTTCACCCCCACATGCATTCTAATCCTCACCAGAATATGTACAGCTGGAAGAAGGGGACCAGGAAACTTGTCCTTGCATGGGGCAGGCCTGCTTGCAGTGATGGGGGGTAAGGAGGGCTCAGAGCCCAGCCTGCAGTGGCTGTGTTGACACAGTGGAAGGAATGGGTGAGGAGTCTGCTCAGGTGGGCTCAGCAGCTGAGGCCTTGAATCTGGACCATGAGGTGGGAGCTGGAGTCTCAGCTCCAGTGCTGGAGGGTGCAGAAATGCAATGTTGCCTGCTGAGGGGAGTACATGGCTATTAGTTTCTCTGGACAGACCATAACAGAGAACAGCAGTTCCCCATGGGACATCTCCAGCAGCACTTTGCTGTCTCTCAGCTCAGCTTGGGCAGCCCCTTTGGTCAGCTCTTGCTTTTATGTCTAGATGAAGCAGCACAACTTACCCTTTAGCTCCCAGCCACATGCTCCCTGCTGCCAGCTCACCCCAGGACCAGGTCCATTAGCTGTTGCCTCTGGCAGCTCCCTTTGCTTCCCAGCCCTTGTTGCTTTTCGCTCACAGGTGTTAACAGTCCCTTTCAAGATGCACCATTCTGCTTCCTCTGCAATCCAGGCATTTCTTTAATAAATAGCATTTGTACTAGCTCTGTCATGTCTATTTGGCTTTGAACTTTTATCTCCACTGCTGGTTGTGCCTGCCATGAAACACTGCCACCCAAAAGTAATGGTTGGGGCAGTTCTTAGTAGCAGTCATTCAACATTTGCCTTGCTGGTCCAGTCTCAGGCTACAGCCTAAAGAGAGCCCAATGGCAAGTGTTTGGCTCTGCTCATGGGCAGGCAAACAGTGTGACTGAGAGGTGAGTCAGGGAGAACCACACCCTGCTGTGGGACCTGTTTGCACAATGTCCTTCCATTGGTGGCACAGGCACTCGTTTTTGCTCCAGAGACCTACAGCTAGATGCACAGCTCACCACCTAGGCACTGCAAGAGAGAGGGTAACTAAAGCTATGCCAAATATGTTAAAATGTTAATATTTCCAAACTGTGCAATTTTGTCTTCCCTACTGCTTTTCAAATGGCCCAGTATAGGTATTTTTAGAATAGATTCAAACAAAGTCCATCATGCCCTTTGTGCACATAACTAGATGTTCACCTGTTTAGCTGTTGTACACCTGCCTTTCCTTTTTCCAGGAGTACCCACCTACTAACCTACCTTGAAATTGTCTTTGTCCTACAGTTAGCTGTGGCACAGAATCCCTGAATGGCATCATAGTTCTTTCTACTTCATAGGGTAAAGTCTATGAGCTGTTCTTACTGGCCTGAAGTCCCTCTGAGCCATGGCTGTGGCTGCAGCCACACAATTGTGTCCTTTTACAAGCACACATTCTGAATCACATTTTGCAGGCTTTTACAAGGATATGGCTTAGGATCACATTTGTTGTAACTCGGAACTTCCTGGGAAATACTCCTACTTTCTGTAGGTGCTTTATATCCGTTGCCAGCGATGGTTTCTCCTCTCCAATGGGTGGTCCTCTGGGTGGGCAGAGGAGTCCTCTTGCCCAGCAAACTTCCACTCTTGCAGCTTCTGGCTCTTGTACATGCACTTGACTTTCCTTTTATGCTGTATGCAGAATTCTGCACATTAGTTTGTGTTCACAGTTCTCACAGATCCTCAGCTCCAAGGTTTTATAATTCTGTCACATATTGATCGACTGTTTCTGCTTGCATAAAAAGGATTGGAAATGTTAAAATGATTCATTGTTTTGTGGGATACACAGGCACATTTAGTCATCTTTACATTTTTCTCTTACACATTCCTTTCGTCCTCCCACCCTAGGCACAGAGCTTTCCTGTTAGTGCTTCTTTCATCTGCACTAATTGCTGTTAAGTGAATCTCAAACTGCCTGATGGTTTCCGTTCTCTACTGCATCCCAGCAGGGAAGGATTTAATGCTGGACCCTGTGACATGCTTGTTAGTTCTTCCAAGCACTCCTGGAAACCACTAAAGTTCCTACTTAAATTTTGTCAGAACCACCTTGCAAAGGGAAGTGTATATATATATGGAAAAGATTGCCTCCCTCGGGGCTGCTGCTGACCCAGCCCTGACAGAAGTGACTTAGCTTACTGAACAGTGAATCACAGGGGGTTAAAAATAATTTTCCAGAGTATCTTTCTGTGCCCTTGTCCTGAGAACTAGCAACACTTGACATCGTGCAAGCACAGACCACAGAGACCACCGATGGCTGCACACGCGCTGGGGTGCGGGAAGTCTCACCTGCTTTCTGGCGCCCTGGGGTTCAGCCCAGGCTGGCAGAGCCTGGCAGCAGAGATGAGCAAGCCAACAGCTCTGCATGGCCATTGCTCACCATGCTGGAAGTTTTTTCTTCCTCTGTCAGGATCTAGAGACAACAGCCCACAGCACAAAGCCATCCCTCCATGCTGGGGAGCTTGCAGAGCAGCAGCCTGGCCGGGCAGCTGGGGCAAAGCCCATTGTCCCTGGGTGCTCTGGCAGCCTCCACCTCCAGGTTCCAGCATCTGGAAGGCCATGCCTGGCTAGGGCTGTGGAATGTTCCTTAGGGAACACTTTAAATTGCCTTTACAGAAACAGAAGCAGCCTGCACTATGGCCCTTGGGCAGGGATGAGGAGCAGGCTACACATGCCACTTCCTTCTCTTCAACTTCAAACACACTACCAGACCTAAATTATTCACTTGTAATCCCTGAAGCTGGCAGCAGCTCAGAGAGGAACAAGCTCAGGTGATAAGAAAGAAGAATGAAAAAAAAACAGAACCCATTAAATTAAAAAACCTCTAAGAGTCATAAAATGTAAAACTATATTCAGGACAGGAGCCAGGCCAGGATGGGGAAGCTGGGTACAAGCAGGGTCTGACACTAGCAGCTCTCTGGGCATGAGGGGATACAAAAAAAAATGGGGAACCTGAAGCTGAGAAGGCTGGTGGGGCTTGGTGGTCCTGGGTGCTCAGCTCTGTTACCTCTTTAAACTCCTTATGGTCCTTTGCTCTCTGTGGTGTAGATGGAATGAGAAAAGAGCAGGACACAAAAGCAGGGGGAATAGAGCTATGCTAAGTGTCCAACCCAGGCAGAGAGCAGGGGACTTTCCTCTCCCTCTGCTCAGCCAGGCACCTGGCTCAGTCTCCCCAGAAAAGGTGCTGGGGATCCCCAAAGCCAAGGTGTGGAGCAGCTGTGTCACAACACCAGCAGCACCTAGCAGCCCAGGGACACAACAGCATACTTGGAAAGCTCTTGTTTACTGGGATCTAATGCAGTTACAAAGCTAGCTGAAAACAGAGAGCAGCTCCTGGCAAGGCACAGGCTGCAGAGAGCTGGAATGAAATGCATTTAAAATGTCTAGCTCCACCACCCTGGCTGCCCCTGTGCCTACCAGCTTCGGTCTGCTCCTGCAGTGAGTGCTCCATCATCTCTGAAACAAACTGCATCGATCAGGGAGAAACAATCTCACCTCACGCCCCAGCACAGCTCCCCAGGAGCCACCACCCCTCCCCACCCAGCACCCGTGGGAGGTGCTGCCTGGCCCTGTGCCACGCAGAAGCACCTACAGCCAGTGGCACCTGCAGTGCAGCACAGCCTCTGCCTCAGGCCAACCTGTGCAAAAGCAAGAGGGGCTGATGACAGGGTGGTGGGCACCCACTAGCTCAGCCCTTCCCAGAACCTCTGGGAATAGCTTCAGGAGACACAGAAGAGATTACAATGTCCTGGCTCAGTCTCAGTGGGTCTGCAGTCACAGAGCTTGATGACACCACAGGGAATATCTCCAGGCTGAGTGTCATCCAGGCTGGTGGGCAGCTCTCTCTTCACTCCACCTGCTGCCAGTGGCACATTGCTAACGGCTGTGGGGAGAAAAGAGAGCAGCAATGCAGACCCTGACCATGTCTGCCAGCAGATGCCTGATGCCATGTGCTCAGTGCCCTGGCTCTGCAGGGTGGAGGAGAATACTCAGGGAGGACTGTGCCTCACAGCACTTGGGAGAACTGGTGGCTTTAGAGTCTCTAGGGCCTTGTGCATCCTATTGTTGCAGCCTACCAGCTCTCCATCCCCCATATTCTGAACCCAGACCCAGGCTGAGCTTTGTGTTTCCAGCCTCTTGCAACATACCTCAAGCTGCCTGAGCTGACTCAAATCCCAGGACTCCCATCTGCATACCTGAGAGGGGCTGCAGGCACTGCCAGGGTTGCACCAACCTGGCTTGGAAGAGGCAGGCTGGGACTGTTACTCACCAAGCCTCCCCACATGGAGCAGTTGAATCTCCCTTGGCTGCACCTCCCAGGGAAGGCTGCCCAGCACTGCAGGGAGCACGGAGCACTGCTCAGAAGAGCAGCCAGATGGGAAGGTCTGGGTGAGGCTGATAACAGCTGTAGCTTGGCTCCTCTCCCTTGCAGGCCTGCATGGGACACACAAATACCAGTGTCTGGTGCTCCAGGAAAAGCGGGGGACACGTGCCCTGAGGCCAGGCTGGCATCTCTGTCCTTCAGAGTCCCCAGCACAGCACCTCCTGCTAGAACCTCCCCTGGGAGTGCAGAGTGAACACTCTCCCCCATGGTGTAGGGGGGTGGGAGGTGCATACCCTGGCACCACTAGCTGCTCCAGAGGTACTGAGCCAGGTTCCTGCAGCTGGAACAGAGTTGGGAGCGGTGGCACAGGAGGAGAAGCCAGCACCTCTTCCCTAGCAGGGCCCAAGGAATTTGTCTCTGCCCTAAGGTGGAGTGAAGGACATGGAGTGACTGGTCCTGATCCACCAGCAAGTCGACTTGCTAGGTAGGAGAAAAGACCGCAATGATGGTACTGGGGAAGGAGGAGAGCATGAAGATTGTTATCAGTCACAAAACAATCTCTAAAGCCCAAGGTCCAGCACTTGGCTTTTTTTCATGCGAACCTCTCTGCACCTTTGTTATCAGCAAGTCTGGAACCAACCTTTATCCCCTTGTGAGTAAGGAAGGAGGTGACAGAGATCAGCAAGGCATTGCAAAATTGGTTCTGTGTGCACAGGAGGCCTTTGAAGGAACAAGCAGTGGCCCAGCAGTGCCCAAACTCTTGGGAGGTACTGTCCTTGGCTGTAGAATAAGTATGGGTCTGTCTTCGGGCATCTTTCTATGTAGGGCCATGAACATGCAGGGCAGGCTTCCCCTTACCTGCAGGGATGCCCCGCTCTTTTCCCAGCTTTTTCAGATCTGGGCAACAAGGCTGAAGCTCCTAGCCTGGCTCCATGGCAGAAGCCATGCTCAACTCCTGCCTGGCAGCTCCAGGGAAGGCGAGAGAAGCAAGGAGCACACGATGCTGAGGCAGCACCTGTCCCCTCAGGTGGGGCTGCAGGTGACATTTCTGCACTCACCAGAGGCTTTTCTTCCTGCACAAAGCCAGTGACTCTGTTCTGCAGCAGCCCTGTGCTGCCACCCAGGCCCCAGCAGAGCTGCTAGACCCTGCTCACCCCACCCTCTGCCAGGATTGGGTGGCCTGGGGGTGTGTGGGTCCCAGCACCCCCTCCCACCCCAGCTACTGCAGAGCTATGCAAACAGCTGGTCAGGAACAAAGCCCTTTCCCAAGTGGGCTGGACTGCCTTGCCTGCAACTAAATATTCAGATGCACTGTGCACTAGCCCTTTGATCAGCAATTTATCTCTCCATGCCACAAGTTTCCTGGAGCCTGGCGTTTCCGCCCCTTGCTCAGCCCAGGCCCGAGGAGCCTGGGAGACAGGTGTGAGGAATTAACTATAGGGACTAATACTCTGACAGGAACCAGCACCAAAAGCAGGGGACAGAGTGGAATGTTTATTACATTTGAAGCAAAGCAAACATGTGGCCTACTTACATATCTAGAGAGAATTAATTGGGGAGCTCCACAAAGCAGCAGATTCTAAATTAGAAACATTTTCACCAACTGCAGCCCATTCATCTTACTTCACACCAGGCCTGTCAGCTCAGCCTGACCAGCCACAGGCATCCCCAGCCCCACAAGCTGCTCCCTGGTGGCCCAGGGGCAGTGTCACCAGCCAACCCGGGGGCACTACATGCCTAAACCCATGGGAAGCGTGTGGGGTGGAGCCAAAGCACAGGCCTTGAATGGAAAGCAAACTCAGAGCCTTGAGGATGGCTTCAGAGCTGCCACCATATCTCACCTGCAGGGGTGTCCAGAGTGCTCTGCTCCAGGGAAGGGCAGAGACAGCAGAGATGCTGAGTGCCTGCCCTGTGCTCCTCCTCCCCCCTTCACTTGCTGCTGGCCAGCAGAGTGGGATCATTTCTCCAGAAAATCACCTGCTGCCTTGCTGGATTGAGTGTTAAAAGAGCCAGTGGAGATGGCTGGACAATAGCTGAAAAGGAGTATCTATACCTGAAGATGCAGCTTAGATCAGACCTCAGCTACTATCATCTCACAACTCTCCTACCCTTCACAGTGATCAGAGGTGGATGGAATCAGAGGTGGGACCAGATCCTCACAGCACCCACCTGTGCAAATGAGAGCACTCCCAGGAAGATGTCTGCAGGGTTCCAGACACAGTCAAAATGGTTTCCATAGGTAGCAGCAAAAGTCTGGCCAAAGAGCCCTTTGGCCTTTCTAGGCCATGTTGTGCCTTCACAATGGCCAGGACCAACTACCTAAAGCAGAACAGGAACAAGACAATCAGATGTGACACTGCCTGACACTGTCCCAGACTGCAACAATTTTCAGTTCAAAGAGACATATCCCAATTTGTACTCAGTCTTTCTCACAAACTATTCAGAAGTGGGATGCCCCAGGAGCTAGTGTGCTGCCAGGGGCTTCAGAGATGTCTTGCCTCAGCTGACAGGGCCAGACAAGCTTCATCCCATGGCAGGGCTTCCCATAAATCTGCTTTCAGCAGCTGTAGCAACCTGCATGGAATCCATGCTGTCTGGTTCAGCAAGCCCACCATAGTCCATACTGGTGCGTGTGCTGAGGGCAGAGCCCACCAGACACTTTGGCCCAGATGTGGCATATCCCACATACCATTCCCATCCAGCTGCTGCCTTGTCCCTGCTGGCTCTGAGGGTGCAGGGAAGCCGAGGGCTTCTGGAGGGGCCCCAGGTGAGGAGCACCTGCCCAGCCTAGTCCCATGACAGGCCAGCTTTCCACCCCTCACTGCTCCTCAAGCCCCGACTCGGCATCTGGCTGGCTGGAAATTTAGAGAGAGTTTATTCAAATGGCATTCCCAATTAGCAAAGAAAAAGTGTCAGCATTGTTAATACATTCCAAACAGTTCGGCACATCGGCACCATGTGAAAGCAGCAACAGGACAGAGACCAAGGTGGCAGAGCCAAGGCAGGGCCCGGGCTGAGCCCAGCTCAATTTTGCAGATGCTCAGCAGCAAAACAGTGCTGTGTCCACCCCAGCACTGCTCTCCCTAGAACAGCAACCAGCAAAAGTTGGATCAGGACAGGTTTGTGTCTGTGCGTACAAGCAGACGTGTGTGGTGGGTAATCACGATGACAGAAACTACTAAGCAGGGAATTTCCAGATAGGAGAGGGAAACTGGTAGAAAGGAACTAAGGAAGGGGCATGGGGGCAGCAATAAAACCAAGTGTAAAGTGGATGAATTATTTACTGCAAGAAACAATTGTGAAGTCACTCACTCTGGCTCTGTGCATCCTAAATGGGGTCTGCAGTGTTTCTCACATCTCCCTAGTGTGCCGAGTGTTTTTTATTATGATGGGATGCATGAGGCTGGGGTAATCTTATAAGAGACTCGAGATCAGTTTAGTATTGATCATGTGCTGAATTTAAAGGCTTTCCACATTTATCTGCTGCTATGAGGTGATAGTTCAGCTGGGTCCTGGGGTGCACCCCGTGGCTGGGCGGGCGCCCAGCAGCACAGGGGCAGGACACCATCCTGCAGCCCAGTTTATGAGCCAGCTGAGTCAGATGGTTACTCCCCAGTGAGCCCTGGGATGAAGTCCCCCCAGTGGATCGGTCTCCTGTGCTTCTCTGATCACTCAGGCTGGATGGCTGCAGATTGTAGTGGATCACATGCTCATCTAATAGGAGCATAAGCCAACAGAAAGAGGGTGACAGGACACAGAGAGCAGTTTGCACAGACCAGCACGTAATGCCAACACCCTGCACCACAGTGACAGCACCTGGCTCCATCCCCAGTGAGGCGTCAGGTGCCACTGCAAGGCAGCCACAGCACCTGCCCCTGTCCCTAGCCCCTCAACAGCTCTCACATAGGTGCCACCAGGAGCCATTGCCTTCTGCATGGAGCAGAGCTGGCCTTGGGGAGGGAGGAGGGGGCTCTGAGCCACTGGCGCTTCCCAGGGTGCTGCACACAGGGTTAGAAACAGAACAAGCCTTCCTGAGCAGGCAGAGGCTCCTGCAGCCCCTCACCTGGCAGGGGGGGCTTGGAGCACAGCTGAAGCACTAAGGGCCCTACCACAGGCAGACCATGCTAGCAAGAGCCTGGAAGAGCTTTGGACTCTGTCTTCCAAGCACAGGACTGCAAGGAGTGAGCCTGGGCTCCAGAGCATTGGCCTGGCAGCAGGGTAGTTGCTGTGACATGCCCATAAATGCAACAGGAAGAGAGAATTCAGGCAAATGTAAAAATAAATAAAATATATAAACACATAAAACATCATATAAACACATATAAACATCACAATGAGGTTTTAGGTTTTTTCTTCTAGCAATATGCATATTGCAAATTGTTATGAAGTCATGAAAGCTATGAGCCATGCTGTCCAAAAGACAACCTGATTTATGACACTAAAATATAAACTTATAAAGTGTTTTTTACAAAACTAATGCAAGCTAAATGCATTATAAATCTCCTGATTTACTGAAATAGATTTGTAAGGTAGAAAAAAATTACTCTTCCAGGTCCATATTTACTCAACAAAAGACCTATATTCAAGTAAGTTAGAGTAGGTCACTGGCGCTCTCACAAATGTCATGTGGCTGACAGGAAGGCTACAAAGAGGCTCTCTTAAGCAGCCGAGAGAACAGAAATTGTATGGACATGCTTTAAAGAATCTGATGCTTCTTTAAAATCCCCAAAATTATGAGTCCAAAAATCCATTCTGCAAACCCATCAACTGGGGTGAAGTGGGGCTGAGCTTTTGCATTGCTGCCCACGAGTGAAAAAGTGCTGAGAGCCACTGCCCAGTGGGGACCTCAGTGCAGTGCACCTGGTGGCACTTAGATGCAGATCTAAAAACCCAGGCAGTGATAAGGCAGCCAATTCTTTTGCTGCTGCTGCTGCTGCAGCTGCTGTTGTTTTGTTTTCAAACCTGCAGCTAAGCTTTTAACCTTTACATTGATAGAATGACCTAAACGTGTTCTTCCAGGCTGGTGGGCAGCAGGGCTGTCTCACAGCGAGCACAGAAATGCCTTTCCTTTCAGCCTGGCAAAGCAATATGCTGTGTGGCTTGGCAGACTTGCAGGTGTCCCCTGCTCAGATCATGTGGAAGGGTCTCAAAGGTGGGATACAAGCATTTCTCCAGATTGCCAGGACTAACAGAGAGATGGGCACAAACCTCCAGTTTCTGGGCAAGCAGGAGACAAACCACTCACAATCTATAAACTGTGTTGTTGTTCCACCTGGGAGGCTGTCTCTGGCTGTTGCTGTCCCAAGCCTGTGGCTCTGCCAGCAGCTGAGATCCATTCAGCATCCTAGGATTTCAGATGGCACAGAAAGAGTTACATAAAGGGGCAGCAGAGTAATCGCAAGTTAATATGATCCCATGTTTTTTATTACTCTTAGAGTATTAAATTGATAGCCTGGCACCAAAGGCTAGAAGTGTCACCTCTCAACAAGATGAAATCTATGTAGCCTGTGGACAGAGGAAAGCTGTAAGATTTATAATGGCATCCATAAAATTAACGTTTGGATGAGCATGTGGGAAAACAGAGACCACGAATTGCAGCAGCAGGTTGGCAAGTACCTGCTGCCCCTGCATTTAGAGCCCAGCAGACACCAGGACTGGGTGCAGACTCTTGTCTGGCTTAGCAGGGCCCCAGAGCCACTCTATTGCCAGGAAGGGGCTGCCAGGGAGCTTTTGGGAGATGGTGGTATTTTGGTAGTGTGAAAAGGGCAGGAGCAGGCCATGTCCCATGTCCCCTCAGAGGATCACTCCCTGGCCCTAGTGGAAGCATGCCAGGCTTGCTCAAGCTCACGAGCTGCTTGAGCTGTTTCCTTCCCAGGGAAGAGGACTGCACCCAGCTCAAAGAATGAGGAAAAGCACAAGTGACTGGAACAGTGAAGACACACTGCTTTGGGCTCTTCCACCTTGACAGCCTGCTCAAAAGAGTCCTTTGCTGAAGGTAGCAGCAGAGGCTATGCAGGAAGAATTCCCTGTGCAGGTCATCCTCCCTCTCTGCTCCTCAGAAACACTGCACTAATCCCTGCCTACACGGGAAACCACGGAGACACAGAATCCAATTAGCCTGAAATCCTGCTCTGACTCCTGCACAGCATCTCCCTCTGTAGAGCTATGGAGCCGCAGAGATCCCGGGCACACGATTCCATGGGTCCGGCGGGCAGGGATGGCTCAGGAGCTGCAGCACCAGCCCCGGCGAGGAGCAAGAGCCTTTCCTGGCGCCTCGTGGCCCTGGTGGGAGCATCTGCCACCAGCCTCACCTCTTGGAGGGAGGAAAACGGGCTGAAGTCTCTGGGCTGCTGGGGGGCCCTGGTGGCACAAAGTGCAGTGCCAGGGCGCATCTCAGCACTGCAACCCCAGAGCAGCTCTGTGCCTGGAGGGCCCTTCAGCAACAGCCAGACAGGTCACCCCAGCTCCCTGCTCCTGCAGACTGGCCCTGTCCCGTGGCTCTCAGGAATGACCTGGGGGACAAAGCAGGTCCCAGCCCCAGAAGGACTCAAAGAGGTAACGCTCCCTTGGACAGGCGCGGCGCAGGGGCCAGTGGTGCTGACTGTGCTACACCCTGGCTCCTCCTGCGCCAAGTCCCCTGTGCCTGGTACTGCCATGTCTGCTCTCCTCATGCTCTTCCTCACACCCACGGTACATTACCTGCTTTGCATTTTACAGCAGCAACTTAACAGTATTAATTCATTGTGTTCCGTCTTTAACAAACACCATTATCATAACACCAGCCAGGATTATGCAAATCCTGGGAAAGGAATTATTTCTCTCCCCAAAGTCACCTTGATTTATCAGTTTTAGCCCAAAATGTAACAGAAGTTGCTTTGGATAAACTGTTAAACACACGACCACACGGGATGTGACACTCCCATAGGGCAGAGCGCACGGCCCGGCACAGCTGTGCCTGATGTCTTCTGGCCATTTCACACCTTCACTCATGCTGCCCTAAACTGGGCTCTGCCAGGCCACCACTGTCCTTGCAAGGTCAGAGGGAAACTTGGAAAGGGACTACATCCTCCTGGCCTTGAGAATACAAAGGAAAAGTATTCCCAGATGTAGCCAGTCCTGCCCACCTTCCAGGTGAGACAGCCCCTCCCAGCAGACACACACCTTCTCAGAGGCAGCCCCTGCTCTGCTGCCAATGGGGACCAGACCAGGGGATGGTGGGTGCAAAGCTAGAGGAGGAATGCAATGGCAGAGACAGAAACAGGGGAGGCAATTCAATTTTCAGAGGCTGTCCCACCAATTCAGCTCAGAGAGATGATAAGAAACCCATTTCCAGCGATAGGCACCCTAATCCCCAGCCATCCTGCATTTCCATTTCCAAGAGGCGCTATTTCCAACAGGGAGGCATTTTACCATCTCAGTTTGCCAGAAGGGACAGCAATGGATTAAATAGTAATTTTTTTCAGGACTATTAACTCTTTCTGAGCCTACTTCTGCCACTTGTGCAAGCACTAGTGGTACAGGGCAGCAGAATGGCTGTGTCCCAGAGCAAAACAGAGCTAGAGGCCTCTCACAGGCCTTCCCCAGTGGCCTGCAGCCTGAAGGGACAGGGAAGAGGGGAAATACTGAACTGCACTGGCAGTGCAGCTTAGATCAGGACTCAACTGTGGGACAAGAGTCATGCAGCAAAGCCTACATCCACTGTTAAAACCATTAGATAAATCTAAAGTGCTGCAAGACTGACTTAAAACTACCTTTGCAAGAACACGGGCACATAAAGAAGGGAGAAACCATGGAGTGATGGCCATGCCTCGCACGTGCCCACCGTGTGACCCGCATCTCCACAGTTTAAGCACTGTGGTGCATGTACAGCCTTTGCCTCCAGGTTACCAGGGAGAAGAAAGGCAAAAGCAGTTAAGATGCAGCAAAGAGTGCATTGGCTGAAGAAGGACTGACTGTCACAGAAACACATGCAGATCAATGGTAAATAACCTGTCTTCATAAGGGCCACTCTCAGCACTGGGCAACAGCTGCCATCTCCAACACACTGTTTTCCCCCACTGCTGTATCCTGGGGCTGCTCAGGACCAGCCTCTCCAAGGACACTTGCAGCCTGTTCCCAGCAGTCCTACACCTCACTATTAGCCCTGCTTATCTTACAAGAGCCACTTAACTTCCAGCATCAAGCAGGACTTCTGCCACTGGGAAGCCACTAAGCTACAGCATTCCTTGGATGCCAACACAGCCTTTCCCCAGGTGCCTGCAGCCAGTCCTCTTCCCCCTTTCACTGCCCTCACTCTGTGCTGGGGTCTCTGATGTTAGGGCTCCTGCCCACCACACCTGAACCAGTCCTGCAGGCAGCTGAGGGGCCCCAGGCCACCCAGAAGCCCTGCTTCTGTAGCACAACTACTTGCCCACACAGCAGCTGCCTCCCCTCCCAGACATCAAAGCTCTCCTCACAGTGCAGAAATAAAGCCCAAACATTCTGACTTAGCCCCTTCAAACCTCCACCTTGACTCCTGCTGTGAACAGAACCAGGGAGTTTGGTTGGACAGCCCGGCCCCAGACCTGGTAAGGTTCTGGTGCAAAGCTTGCAGGAGGGAGCACGAAGTCGCACTGTAGTCAGAGCTCTCCCACCCCTCTGCATGGCTCCAGCACCAACCACAACTGTCCATTCATCGCCCACTAAATAAATGGAAATTTAAAGGCTCATGGCTCTGTAACACAGAAAACAATTCCCTGTGCGTTTTAACAGTGTTGTAATTTATTGGATCAGAAATTATGAATGGCAGCAGGAGGGAGCTGAGCCCAGCACATGGGGGAGTGCTGATGCAGTGGGAGCCAGAGAGAGATGCATAGCTGAGGGGAGAGTCTGGGAAAGCTCCCAGAATTGTTGTTGCATGAGGCCAGGGGAATACCACCATCTATAAAGACCAATTCCCTCCCAGACCTTGCCACCTCACTGTTCAGTGTAGGATCTATAGCAGAGTCTTCTGCAAGAATCATCCATGCGAGGCAGAGCAGAGCTGAGCACTGTGCCAGCTCTGCCTGCTCCCTGTGCTCCTGAGAGGCACACCTTGTGCTTCCCATGCAGCCCTTGCTGGTGGCTTTGCAAATTCAAGGCACAAGCAAGAAATGCAAAAAATGCTTCATCCCCGGGGGAAGAGGACCACCTGGTGGAAAGACAGAGTAAACATGAGCATTACAGCTCCTCCCCGGTATAATCTCCCAGCTCTGGAGTTAGAGCAGCATTCAGCAGCAATTGAAACCAGGCTCTTTAACACAGGTGCCTGTTAATGCAAGGAGCTCTGATAGATAAAGCAATTGCCCAGCTCTGCTAGCCTGGAAAGCGCAAGAGGAGATGGTAGGGCTACTTATGCTAGTGTGGGTCTTGCAGGACAGTGCTGTGCTCCAGCAGACCCTCTTGCAGCAATAGGACCAGTTCTTGCCCTCCTGCTCTCCAGCTGCACACCCTGTGAGCTGGCACTGAGCCCTTGCCCCAAGGGAAGGTAATGACATCCTGGGGGGCATCAGCCAAAGCACAGCCAGCAGCTGGAGGGACAGGATCCTTCCCCTTGATTCAGCACTGGTGAGGCCACACCTGGAGCACTGTGCCCAGTGCTGGGCTCAGCAGCACAACAGACACACGCACATACTGCAGCGTCCAGCAAAAGGCCACAGAGATGACAGGACTGGAACACCTCATGTGAAGAAAGGTTGATAGAGCAGGGACTGTTCAGGGCTTGAGGGGTGTGTGTGTGAAATTGTCAATGTGGATAAACACCTGCAGGTGGGGTGTCAAGAGGATGAAGCCAGGCTCTCTTCAGTGGTGCTTCAGTAGGCGATGACAAGAGAGTTGACCTACCTGGGACAGCATCAAGTAGATGGGAAATTAAGTCTTCGTGGGACTCTTTGTTCTACACAGAGCACCCTTTGTTTCCTGTACAGTCTCAGTAGGGGACGTGCTGGTAGCAAGCTCAGATACATGGCTGGGAAGCAACGAGTGGGAGCTGGCTGGCGAGATTCCCCCTGTGTGGTGCTGCGAGTCAGATACTGTGCCCACTTCTCTAAATGGATTTTGAAAAAACAGCGTGCACAGAATAATTACAAATGTGATTTGGAGGCTGGAGGAAACACTTGCCAGGGACAGAGTGAAAGAGTTCAGCCTGTTACCTCACCAAAAATGGAACCTGAGATGTGATCTGATTATAAGCACTTCACAGACAAAAAACGCTTGGTGTGAAAGAGCTCTTTAACTTCGTTAGTAAAGTGGGGCCTGTAGTCAAGCAAACTGCAAACAGGAAACACGGCACTGGGCCATGCTACCTGAGAAGTGCCATCTGCTCTGCCTGTTTGGATCCTCCTCCCTGTCATGGAAGATACATCAGCTGAGAGACACTGTGTTCATTACAGACAAAACAGAATAATGGTATTACTTACTTGGAGTTACACAAGGGCCGTAGATAAATTATTGGTCACTTCAGGCCTTACAAATCTATGAACTGCAGGCACAAGCTACAGACAATGCAGCATAAGGAACCACCCTTGATGCCTGCCAGGAACAGGGATCTCTCCTGCCTGATGGCCTCATGTGACTGTAGAGAGCAGGAACAGTCCTGGGCATCTGAGGTCAACAAGCAGCCGCTTGGTCTCACCGGGGACAGATCTGGGAATGTCAGTGCTTCCCAGCCTGGGCCTGTCTCTGCCTAAACTCACCACAGGCAGCCCTGCTACATGGGATGGCTGCTCTCTTGGCCAGGGTCACCCCTCCTCTGTAGGGATGCTGCAATAACAGACATGGAGATACTCTCCCAAAGCCTCTCCCCACATGAGCTCTCTCCTCACTCCACTGTCCCTGCTGCCCACAGCAAGGGCCATTGCTTGCCTCCCCTGGCTGCACTGTGGCCAGGGAGCTGCAGCCTCTGAGCCAAGTGCGGCTGGAAGAGTGAGGAAGATGAATGAACCAAAGAGAATGAGGTACAGGAGGATTAGAGCAACAAGGGGAATCCAACCCCAGGCTGCAGATGTGAGAGTCAGAAGAGAGACAGGGCACATGTAGAGAATTTCAGTAGCATCAGAAGGAAGCCAAAGACTTGTATCCCAGTACAGAAGTTATGTTGGTTTTGCAGGATTTATTGTCCCACGGGGAATTACTCTGGCAGAGAGTGCTGGGCAGGAGCAGTACCTATTTCCATGGGATATGCAGAGGTCAAGAAGAGGTTCAATGCCTCCCAAAAGTTGGGAGTATTCCCTGTCTGCAGATCTTAATAACAAGACCAGCCTGTGTCTGTCTCACAGCCCTCAGCCCTGCCAGCACAGTGACAGAGCAGTGCACTGTATGGTCTTGCAGCCAAGCCCTCATATTTCAGTCCTGGCTTCAATGTCACCAGCCCTAACTTGCCAGAAATTGCAAGTCAAATCCTCAAAATCTTACCAAGTTTCTAAAACCATGCCTATTTTCTTTCCTTCCTAAGGGACTTAGAACCTTCAAGATCACTGGGATCTCCAGGGCCTGGATCTCCATTCTACCTGGGGAGTTCCATGGGAAACCTTCAACATCTAGAAACGAAGCAGCACAGGACAAGGGACATAACACTTTTCAGCTCCCTTTATACAGTGTATTATGTCCCTGTGGCACGTGGATCTGCCTTGTCCAGGGTGGTGGAGAGGTGCTGAAACATGAGAATTACTAGGCTGAGACCAGGGCAGTGGCTCTTAGCACGTTCATGATGATGCTTCCAATTAGTGCAATTACAGAGCTTGGCTGCATCTTCCTGCCTGTGATTTTCATTAACAATTGCATGGTCAATTCTGCTATTTTTCACTGGGCAAGTAGCCAGAAGCTGGCAGCAGCCTCTGTTCCTGGCAAGGTCCAGAGCAGGGCAGGTACAGACTGCTCTTCTGGGAGGCCAGGCTGGCAACAAAGCCCCAGCAAGGCATTCAGAGGTCCTGGCTCCTGGCAGCCAGGAGACTGTTTGGAAGGAGGGAGGTGAGTGGCACAACTACCCATCCTGCTGGAGGAGCACACTCCTTCCAGGCTTTACTGCACTCAGCACAACCAGTTCCTCACAGGCAATACCATCACAGACACCACCACTTCCAAGTCCCAGACACAACTGCATCACCTTTCCTAATGCAAAGCAAGCCGAGCAGATCATTCACCCCAAAACCACGACTCCTCAAGCAACTGCAGGACACAACCTCCCAGGTTAGCATGACTCCAGAAAACCGAGACATTGCCAAGTACAGGGTGCAGACAAGGTGCAAAGGTTCTTCCCACTTCCTTGGACTGCAGAGACCCAAGGCTGTGAACATCAAAATCCACATAGTCCAATGATGAAGAAAAATAGTCCTGGTGCAGAAGCAGAGCTATAGAGTTAGAGACAATTATTTGCAACTGCAGAGATCCCAGATGAGTGTGAGCCCTTTACAGCCCCAGGTTGGATGATAACCAGCCTTCCAGCCATTTGCACCCTGAGCTCCCCTTTCCCCACCTCACTAGGCATCAATCACAAACCGTGAAATAAAAGCTACAGATATTCAGGTGAAACAAGAAATGAAGCACAGTTTAAGGCAGCCCCACTGCAGGGCACCAGGCCCTGTGTCATTGCTCTGCCTTGCTACCTCTGTGTGCTTTGGAGCCAGCCTGGCTCTCCCACAGTAAGCTTGCTGGAAATATCTTGTTTGCTGGGCAGAGGACCAGAGGAGTGCAGAGGGCTCTGCAGAGACACCTTCTCCTTGCCTTCAGGATGTTTACTGTAATTAAATTTCAGCAG
>NW_009952696.1:976648-980066 GCF_000747805.2 Chaetura pelagica
GAAGCCAAGCAGCTGTTCTTCGAATAAAGAGATCACCCAGGGGAATGGGTAGGGGCAAAATCAGCACACATGTAAGCACCTGGTCTTACAGGCAAGAGAAGAGTTTGCAGAAGGAGTGCAGCACCTCTGAGATTCATTCAGCTTTGCTTCCGCTGGTTAATTAGTTCAAACACCATCAATATTCAATCTCAGCCCTCTATTTCCTGTGCATGGCTGTGGCAGGGTGTGCACGGGTCCCCACAGCACGGATACACGTGTGTGCCCCCCCAGCAGAACAGGTCTCCCCAGCACCGCAGCGCTCTTGAGCGGCTCCGGCAGAGCCCAACTGACTGCACAGAGACCTGCTTCTCCCACCCTCCAAAGCAGCCCCTGATTCTGGGATCTCTGATGACCCCTAAGCTTCCCTGCTCCTCTCAGAAGGCTGCAAAGATCACACTGTGGCACAAAGGGGCCCCAGAAAGGCAGGAGTCCCACACCTCTGCCTGCACGCAGGGCTGCCCTCACCTGCCTTCCCAGTTCCAAGCTCACTGTGCTGACCCAAATCGGAAACAGTTTCAGCAATGACAAGAGGCCTTGACTGCATCTGTACAAGGCCAAAGAGCTGTACAGCCACTCAGAGTGACTTCCAGAGGCAAACAGGATCCTACTGGTACTCCCAGCTCCCAATCCCCACTACCACCTCCTCAATACTTCTATCCTGTCTCCTCAGTAGACTCCAACTCTACCTCTTTGTGCCTAGAGAATACACTTCCCTGATATCACTACAAGATTGTACTTTCTCATGCTCTTTGTGCCACTGCTGCAGCATCCCCATCTCCTCCTTTCAGTCCTTCATCCTTGCCTCCTTTTCCATTTCTGGCACTTTCAGTGCACAGTAGGGTTTCTTCCTTACATGGAAAGAGGGTGGGCAGGGGTTCTTTCTTCCTGACATTAAATGTCAGTACCCATTCAAGCCAGTTGGATAGTGTTCAACAGAAAAAACCGTGCTGCTTCTTTAACATTCTGCTGGACTACCCTGCACCAGCATACAGTCCCACCTCACCCCTCCTGAGCTTGCCACAGCTCTATCATATTCCATAGAAGGCACCAAGCACCCTAGCTCTGCTTCTGAGTAAGACGACATCCAGGTGTGGGGTGACTCAGCTTGAAAGCAGGAGTATAATTTCAGCAAAAGTGAGGATGGGTCCCACCAACTTTCCTTACAGACATATTCCAGGAACTGACCCTAGGACACAAGTAGAAAGACCTCACCTAGGACACATTCCCTCAAGCCCTGAGGCTTCCAGGGAGAGGAGCCAGGGAGTATGTGGACACAAAGGAGCCCCACATGCTCAGTGGAGTTGCCTAAGGAGGAACACTGCCATTTTCCCAAAGAATCATAAAGCTTTTACCCCTTCCTTCTTGACACTTCCTCCATGGACCCCTGTAAAAAGCCTTTTTACTTTGCTCACTGATCTACCCTGGACTTGCTGCTTGCACTTGCACTAGCGAGTGCAAGGCAGGGCAGAGCTGGAGTATCAAGATTCCTTAGGCCCTCAAGGAGTCAGAGTTTCAAGGAAGGGGGGCACTCAGGAGAGCATCAGGCCTTTCAAATGGAGGACCTTCCTCCTATCAGCTTCATGGTGGATTCAAACAGGCTCTCCTGCAGCTCTCCATACAGCCAGTGCTTCCACTCTGTTTCTAAAGTATTTCTTGGCCAGAGTGTGTACTAATGCAGGCAAGAACAGAGTGCTCTGCCCTGCACCCCAGAATCACAAAATCACTGAATTATTGAGGCTGGAAAAGACCTCTGAGATCATCAAGTCCAGCCTATGACCTAACACCACCACATCTCCAGACCATGGCACTAAGTGCCACATCCAGCCTTTCCTTAAACACCTCCAGGGATGGTGACTCCACCACTTCCCTGGGCAGTCCATTCCAATGTCTGATCACCCTTTCCATGAGGAAGTGCTTCCTGATATCCAACCTAAATCTCCCCTGGAGCAGCTTCAGGCCAGGCCCTCTCATCCTGTCACTGGTTGCCTGGGAAAAGAGCCCAATCCCATCTGACCACAACCTCCCTTCAGGTGGTTGAAGAAAGTGAGAAGGTCCCCCCTGAGTCTCCTCTTCTCCGGGCTAAACACCCCCAGCTCCCTCAGCCTCTCCTCATAAGACTTTCCCTCTAGTCCCTTCACCAGCCTCATTGACTCCTCTGGACCTGCTCCAGCACCTCAAAATCCTTCTTGAAGTGAGAGGCACAGAACTGGGCACAGGACTCAAGAGAAGGCCTCCCAAGTGCTGAGTACAGGGGGGGAATCACACCCCCAGTCCTGCTGGCCACACCATTCCTGATACAAACCAGGATGCCACTGGCCTTCTGGGCCACCTGGGCACACTGCTGGCTCATGTTCAACCTGCTGTCTACCACTGCTCCCAGGTCCCTGTCCAGCCACTTTTCCCCTAGCCTGTAGCACTGGAGGGGGTTACTGTGGCCAAAGTGTAGGACTGGGCAATTGGGTCTTTTTGAACCAAGAGATATGACAGTCTCCACTAAAAGTCCTCACACAGTGAGCCTCAGAGCCAGCACAGCTGAGGCCTGGGTGAAGCTCTGGAGGAGCCCTGCAGACACAGCAGTCACTGAAAGCAAAACCAGAAGGGAACAAGAAGCAGGGAGGTAAAAAATTGACATAAAAGCATTAATCATAGATATTCTATCCCTACCTTGTTGCTTTTCCAAATGTAGGGAACGGAAGTGCTTCTGGAAGGCTCAGAAGTGCCATGGACAGGGGAAGAAAGGAGACAGATCTGGTGAACAGGATTGCTCTGCCCCTCTGCTTTACAGCCCATCTTGACCATGTGGCAGGTTCCACTCAGCAGGATTTGCCCACCCTCTGTCACGGTGCTCCTGCCAGCGCAGTGACACGGGCAGTGGACCCGGGTGAGCCCAAGCAGAGCAGGAAGATCTTGGACCAAGAAATGCTGGCACATGGGGTGTGAGGAGTGGGGAACATACACACTGTGCTCCCCCCCTTGCAAAGTTTAGACTCACACCAGAACCTGTTACAAAAGCAAGATAAACCCACAAACAAGAGGATCCTTTAATTTTCCTTCTCTGTTTCCCAGGCAACACCAAGTGCTCAGCGACAGCGCAGAGTGCAAAGCCCCCTCTGTTCAGTCAGTTCACGGCAGGAAGCCGAGGAGCCTGAAGCAGAGCTGCTCGCTGCTTCCTGCTTGGTAACCCCAGCCACGCAGCTGCAGCAGTGACATTTATACCAAACACTGCACTGTTTTTAAATGCAAACTTCTATGCTGGAGCTCTGAAACTCCACTGAAGGAGGAGTTTCCATTCCTAAATTAGAGATCTACAACTACCCTTGCCTATGTGGCTGGGAGTGCATGACAGCACCGTGAAGGAGGTGCACATAAACCTCAGCAG
>NW_009952696.1:980627-980940 GCF_000747805.2 Chaetura pelagica
GACCCCCAGGTCTCTTTCACCTACACTACTCTCCAGCAGTTCAGCCCCCAACCTGTACTGGGACATGGTGTTGTTCTTCCCCAATGCTCCAGGCTAGAGAAAGCAATTTAGATCCAGGACTGTTGCTCAAACACACTGATGCAGAGATGCTAAAAAAAACCCCACAAACCAAAATGCAAACAGCTCAGCTGTGGCAGAGAAGTCTTGAGTAGACTCTCAAAATTGGTCAAGCTGTTTGGCTTCCAACTGGACTCCCAAGAAGATCCTCTCTTGAACTAAGGGGCAGGACCATGTCTTTAATGCATAGCTGGGC
>NW_009952696.1:981159-983856 GCF_000747805.2 Chaetura pelagica
CTGCTTTGGTCACTTGTGCACTGAGGTGCTGAAGGCTGAGCAGGGTCTATTCTCACCTCTTTGTAGCATGTTGGGACCAGCCCACAAGCCTTCATTTCACAGAGTCCTGACTCAAAGCTAGTACACAGATGAACCTCTGCTTGTCATACAATACTTTACCTATCCATTCAAGTAGAAGCTAAATGAACACAGATTCAGTGATTTGAAGACTCCCAGCACTAGAAGACTCCCAAAGCTACCAGGGCTCAAGAAGGAATTGCATTTTCCATTTACACCCACCCAGGGGTTTGTGCCTTCTCTCTCTGATGAGTTACCATGCAAATTTTTCTAGGCCTCAAACGAGCCCTGAGGATGCTGTGAAACAGCTGCCCCTTTCCACCTTATTCCAGCAAGCCTGACTGAATCCTGACCTTGTGATTCCAACATTCTGGTGCTTTGGCCAGCAGGGAACATGCCATTTCAAGTGATGCTATTAAATTAGTGTGCCATTTCATCTAGGTGGTAGGAATAGTTATAGCATAAAGTAGGCAAAAAAAGATTTTCAAAGCAGTAGACAAGCCATGTGCATATTACATTAATCACCCACAGGTATGCAGGAAATTGTAACTTCTCCAGGTTCCCCACCAGGATATCTGTCCCTCCAGTGGGGTCAACAGGGTGAATCCTGCTGGAAGAATCACAGCTATTGGAAAATCCAGGTAGGGACAAACCAAGCCATTTTTCAGCTCCAGGCATCCCACTTGATGTACTTGGTGCAGCAGCCTGGCCTGGAACTTCTGGCTCAGTAGCTTCACATGAGGTAGATGCACCACCTGCTGTCTGTTCTGAAGCAAGTTACCCATGTCTATTACAACATCATTGAAGATGGTCATTACCAACAAAAGTTTCCTTCTTTAGAACCATTTTTTTGCCAGACATACTTTTGATTAAAGTCATCAAGAAAGACTTTGCATCTGAAAACTATGAAGCAAGATCAACTGAGGGACAGTTTAGTCAAAATGGTTCAGATTCTCACACAGAAGAGGAGAACTTCAGTTTAGTACCCAGCTCCTCTCAGGAGAAGGATCACACTGTTAAACTTTGGGAAACTCTCTCAAGTTATTTCTACTCCAACAGCTCCAGAAGCTAGCATCAAACAAAACTTTCAAAGAGGTGAAAATTCTGCCATGCAAAACTCCAGCCACCTGCTCAACACCACTTGTGGGTTAGCAGAAAGGAAAAGGTACGTCTTAAATTCTGTACCATTCCCCTTTCCTGGACAAGGCTGCAGCACTAACTGATCCAATCCAATGGAGCAAAGAGATAAGATTCCTACAAAAAGCCACAATACTAAGTCTTCTTAGGACATGGTGTCTTGTTCACACATGAAGGCAGAGGAGTCAGTGTGCTCTCCCGGCTGGCACAAATAAAACACGATACAGGAAAATCCCCCTCGTCCTAGAGATCAAGGGTCCTGTTCATGGGCAAGTGTTTTGTGTGCCAGGACCCAAAAATAATCAGGCATGCAGTAGCAAGGTCAGTGAGTAACAAGAGTACCCTTCCCAACTCCCAGGAATCCTCACAAGTTGGGGGTAGGCTGTTCACATTTCAGTATCAGGATACAGAGCCAGTTCTGCAATAGCCCTCACTTCCACGAGTGTGACAGGCTACCTGTGCAGTCTTTCATATTCTGCTAGCATGAAGTGTATCTGGGTCCTTATATTTCCAGGTCTTTAACTATTTTGTAAAGTTCATAGCTGTTCACTTACCTAAATGAATCATCTCAAACAACAAACCACAAAGCAATCTCCCCAGCCACTCTATAAAGCCATCCCTGCTTTCTTGAAAAAAACTCATGCACTCTCAAACACTGCAAATAGTGGGAAGAGCCCCAGGAACATCAGCAGTTGCAAGTGAAACATGGTATCAATAGGATTCTGCAACCCTGAAAGAGGAGAATCAGTAACAGAGTGGTAGCAATAAGCCACAGAATACACATCTACTAGAGCCTTTATCAATACCATTCCTAGGCATACACCTCCTTTGTAATGCCCATGCTGCTGCAAGGGCCAAGCCACCTTCACTTGACCATCAACAGATAATTCCTGACCCAGGTTTCAAACACTGTCCCTTACACAAGATGTTTTGTTTCTGTAGCCAGTATTATCCCCTCCTTGCTCCCTCCCCATTACCCACTTTTTAGCACCCTGCCTACCCAGGTCAGCCTTTTGCAGAAGTATCTGCATGAGAGTCCAGTGAGTACCCCCAGGGAGAGGGAGGACAACTGAACCAACATAACCTACAGCTAAAGAACCGCTGGAGTAGCTAAGAGTTCTGAGCTCTGAGGAGGAGCTTCACTCATTGGTCTCAGTTTACAGCAGTTTCTGTGTCATGTATGATCAACTTCTGTATCTTTATCTAAAGTTCCAGCCAGAGACAGCTCCAGACATAACGTAATGGCTTGATAGCAACATTAAATAGAAAAAAAAAATAACTTGCAGAGGCAACTCGTGAAGGTGCAATTCCCATCGTACGTTCCCCTGTGCCAGTGGCTCCTCCGCGCTCCAACCAGTGTTTGTTTGGGCCAGCGAAGGCGGCAGGAGCTGAAGTAACGCCCGCCCGGCCCGCGGCGGTGCCAGCGGCTGCCCCGGGCCCCGCGGGCACACGCAGCTCCCGAGGAGCCCGAGGGGGCCCCGGTGGGGCCGAAGCTGCGCGGGA
>NW_009952696.1:984554-990135 GCF_000747805.2 Chaetura pelagica
GAAGTCGTAGCTGCTCGGCTCCTTCGGGATGGGCGGCGGCGCCTCGGGGATCTGGATGTTCTCCAGGTCCAGGAGCCGCAGCTTCATCTCCATGCTCAGCAGGGTGTCCAGGTCACTTTTGGTCAGCTCACTGGACATGTCCTTTCCCAGGAGCGCGTTGAGGCCATCGATCCAGATACAGTACTGCAGGGAGAAGGGATGAAGTGACGGGTCATGTGGAATCTCTCCCTCCATGCAAACATTAGATTCTCCTGCACAGTTCCAACATAGGAATCACGGGAAGGAGTTAACCTACGGTGGAAAAATCCCAGCGCCCAAACAGTGCCCACCGGGATTTCCCATGGAAATCAGAGGCCACAGGGCAGCATGACCCCATGGCTCTAGGAGAGGACCAAGGGTTTCTGTCGTGCCATAGCAACTGGTTTAGACATCAGCCCCTTATAGAACAGGGAAATGGGAACAACTGGCTGCACACAAGGAGAAAAAGTATCAGTGCAGACTGAGGGAAACCAGTTAGGGTTTGGGTTTGTTGTTTTGGTTTTTTTTAAAAAAGAGAAAGATAACTGAAAAAAATTAAAAAGGAAAAATCACATTAGGCATTGACACCATTTTCTAAGAATAAACCTGGGGAGAGACATCCCACTCAAGTTGTTAATGAGAAGCAAGTGATCCTTCTTAATCTCTGAAGTTAATTGATTTATATTGTACTGCTTAATAGCTGTTTCTTACCTCATATTTATTAGGTGCAATGAAATTCAAGGTCTCATCAGGATCGTATAATATCGAGAAGGCCAATTCTAACACTTCCTGAATGGAAAAGGATCTTCACTCATCAACTGAACAAAACATAATAGCACCTTCTCCCTGTGAACCCCACAAGAGCAGCTGCCTCACCGCACCCCCTGCATCCCCCAGGTCTGAGCAACTGCACAGCCTGTAGCAGCACTGAGCAGCCACAGATGAGCACTAGGAAAAGGCCCAGATGTGGGTGGGTTTTGCAAACTATACAGCTTAGCAAGCCATTTGCTCCTGCTGCTTGCTTTCAGTCTTCAACTCTTCAATGCTACACAGTAACATTGAATGTTACTTACAAGCAAAAAGGGAGCACTTACCTTACTCTGTTTCAGTGCACTTTTTTCCTTCATGTGTGGGCAATCCTTGCCAGTGACAATGGCTTTGATGTCTGCAACTGGAACTAACAGTGAAAAAGTAAAACAAAAAATCTAACCAGGAAAAGACAGAACTTTGTTTTTCCTTTGCAACTGAGCATCATTCCTCTTTCTGTAGCTCATTACTGCAGTTTTCCAAAACAGCTTTTTCTCTCATCTCTAGGATGGTACTCTTAACAGTTGAGCACGTAACATTGCACAGTGTGCTCAGAGCAGTAATTGGGACTTACTTTTTTCCTGTAGAGATTCAAAGGTCACTTCCCCTTGGGCATTATCTTCCAGATCTCCATAGTGTAGCACCTTGTGATTCAGAGCCAGGCGACAATACCAAAATCTTTCTGGAATACACAACAAGTAGAGTAAGCTGAGCAAGACCATGCACTTAAGGTCCTACAGTCACTACACTCTAGTCTCTGCACCCAAGCTCTGTGCCGCCAGTTCCTCAACACCTCATTCTGTTCATGAGGGCACAGCTAGATTCTTAGAAACATCTGTTCCATTCCAAACTACTGCCTGGTATAGACAGCCCAGGTAAACAGCTTTCCTTTCTGGCAATATACTGGCTAATCCATTAAATCTTACTTGCCTAAAGTTCTTCATATGAAAAATCACAGTAGACACTGTTACCTTGTCTTCTGCGATTGCCAATTTTTCGAAAGCTACTTCCCTCACAAAGCCTGTTCAGGCGCTGTTGCTTTATCAGCTCCAAGATCTCAGGTTGGATTTTCTCTCTCAATTCCCTGGCAATCAAATATGGAAGAATAAGTAGAAAATTGAGATAATGGCAAGCACAGAAGGCAGCTTTTTGCTAGGCACTCACACAATAGGTGGTGACTGGAAGTCATCTTGGCTCATCCTCTCAGACTGGCGTAGTCGCAGAATCTCAGAATAGCTCAGGCTGCGCAGCTTGCTCTTGAACTGGTCCAAGGAGTTTGGTTTAGAGGGAAGAGCCCGTGTGATCTGTTCCCTCACAACCTGCATAACCTAAGGAGGTTGAGCAGCGAGAAAAGCAAGTCATATTCTTGCTGTTTAATGGCATCAGAGAACCAGGGCACAGATCAGTGGCAGCAAAGGACTGGCATGGAATAACTGGGGCCAGGGGTGTCAATGTACTAGTGACTTTGAAGATTCAGAAAAACAAAGAATGAGCTCAGGTCATATCAAATAAAACTTGGGCCATCTTCCCTTACAGCCCACATCAATGCCCTGTCATACCTTCTTGTGCCCTACTCTTTAAACAAGTGTACAGGCTGACCGAACACATGCTGTTCTGCAAAAAATTCAACAAAAATACCACTTCTTCACTCTGACCTTATTAAAGTCTTCTGCTGTAGCCCTCATTTCTTTCCAGGTCTTGTTCAATAGCTGAATGCAGATGGCAAATAGCTCCTCAAATGCACGGTCATGGGTGAAAAACATGGGGTGATAGTCATTCCGGCCTTCATTTGCTTCAGGAAGAAACAGAAACCACAACCATATGAGCATATTGCACAAGAGCAACTAAGAGGAACTAAAATCCACTACAGTGACAGGAACATGAGGGTGTTACAATAGTATTAACTCAAAGAGATTAAGACAGTTCAATGCTTTGTCTCCAGACAGCCTATGCCAGGAATGGCAACTATCCTGCTGCAAGACTCTCTGACTCAAGTGCCCTTTTCATACTAGTCCTCCCAAATGACTGCTTGCAGTTGTTTCCCACCTTCTTTTGGCAGAATCTCTTATAGTGGTTAATTGTCTCAGAATGCTGTTTCGAAACTGTCAGAGCTTCTACACTTTTCTCAAGTTCATTATGGCTTCTAGAGTGTTTTTTTTATACAGCACCCTGCTAAAGTTTCAGGAAGTTGAAGCCTTCCACTTGTGTCAGTTCTTCAGGAGAACCAGGGTGCACATACCAAAATTTCTTCCTTTGATATTGGTATTATCACTGGGACATGGACACTGCAACTCCAAGATCCCCCTATCCTTACATGTCTGTAAGGCAGAAGTGAGATCAAGGTACAAGTGCTTGTGAAAGCTAGTCAGCCTGAAGGCTGCTTCCAGAAGCCCAAGCCCAGCAACTTGGAAAGCTCGGATGATAAATGGTACTTACGGAGCTCCCCAACTTGCAGGATCTCACAAAGCATCCTGGTAAGCTCAATGGCACTGCGCCCAAAGGGACACTCGTGCTTATCTTCTCGACTGCTGTTCTCCAGAACAATCTACAGGAAGAGGATGCAATATACACTGAGAAGAGGTGCAGAGGTGTTGGAATCTGCAAGAACAGCAACTTCACTTACTCTGATATAGGTGTCCTGATGAAATTTGGCCAAGTAGAGCATGTTGTCCAATGCCAGCATCCCTGGAGGAGTCTGAGTAAAATCCATGGCTGGATTGATGTGATTCTGTGAAAAGAGTGTGTAGAAAGAACCTAAACAAATAAGTCCAAAGAAATTGTGTGAGAAACTTTTCTGAATTAATTTTACAACCACCTGTCCATCAAACACTCCCTCACAGAGGTAACCTTGGACAGGTGCTAACCATGCTATCTAAACTTGCTAGAACAGAGGCTGATTCAAAATTCTTCATAGAATGAATGTGTACATAAGCAAGTATCTCCAGAGAATGTGCCCAAGGGGCCCTGGCATTTAACCAACCAGCAAGTTCCTAAATATGTTCCCTGGCAGTTTGAGTGTAGCTGAATTTCTGAAACTCAGGTAGAGAAGTATGGTACAGCAAACAGCTATTTCTGTTCCTTATTTCCCCACAACCCTGACTGAGATAGCTTCAATTCCCTTTATGTGCTTTACAGCCAGCACTCTCCAGATGCCTACAGTGAATCCCAGCATCTTGTAGTCCTTGGTGTACATGGCTTTGCGCTTTTCGGTTCCACTGCCAGGGAGGGTGTTGCTGTCAGACTCTGCATCAAACGCAATTCTTCTCAGCTCAAATATGATGTCTCTCTGTGCCTGAAGGACAGAAAGCAGATAAATGGTATGTGATCAATCACTAGGGCAGTATTTTCATGTAATGCACAGCCCCACCTCTGTCTCCACAACTCACACAGTGAATACAGAGAGATGCCAAAGGTCAGCAACACTACAGAAGAAGAAGCAACACATTTCAAAATGGCAAGTTTCGGTACACTGGGTAACGCAAAATATTTGTGTGCACTTTCCATTAACTTCCCTAAGTTTAGTTAAAGGCAATTTCTAGGCATTCAGATAATACTAAAGCATTTCTCAATTAAGACTACAATGCATCTAAGAACTGAATAACAAACAACATAAAATTGCCCAGCTTCCTTGTATACTGCAATAAAATGGATAAAATTATGTGCCCTCCATATAGGTGGAGTTATCAGTTTGACATCTGGCATCACACTGGTCAAGAAAGGAATATACAGCTTCCAGTGACCACTTTATCTTTCAAAAGTCCCATAGCAAGCAGCAGGATAGTCTGGAGTGTACCCTAATCTCAAGGATTACATTGTGAGTAGTGGGTTTGAAACTGCAAGTTCTGTGGAGCTAAGGAGCTCAGGAATAAAGCCTGTGTACATCCCATTCTATCAGATCTTACTCAGCTCTAATAGTCACCTGATCATTAGGATCCATCTTGGTCATCATTCTCTCTTCCAGGAGGTTAAAGGTCAGGACCTGCAGCACGTACAGCTGATGTGCCATCTCTGTTTTAATCGGGCGGTTTCCTCTGATCACATGCTACAAAATAAAGGATAGGATAGAAATGAAAAGAACACAAGCAAAAATAGAGGTATTAGGTGTAGACATATGCCAGGCTATGTTTAGATCTCTGTACATGAAGATTCAGCTGTTTAACCTCCATATTCCATCACAGGCATAAAGATAAAGCCCTGTAACAGCAGAAAGGAGTATCCTGGTAACTCTTTTTTGAACAAGTGGCTTCAAAACCACCTTTGACAGAGTTGTTTTTCTGGAAGTGCCCTGAGGGCAGCAGAATTTACACTCTGCAGAAGTGAAACCTCTATTGAGAGAACATTGGGAAGCACTCTTGTAATTCCAGACATACTTACATTCAAGATTATAGACCTCAGGTGCTTCTGGGCAAATGCGTTAGCCATCTCCTGTTGTGGAATTCAGAGATGAAATAACATGAGAGAAATATAAACAAAAATCCCACCTTATGCAGAAAGGAGAATGAAACCTACAAACTGAAGATAGCACTGGCATACAACAAAGTGTGTTTTCTACAGTCTGTCAATTTAGCATGGCATCTCACCACAAAGCAAGCATCAAGTTGGGATGCAAGGGTCATTCTTACCATGGTGCAACTCAGGGATGGCTCCCCTACAAAACATCATTAATATGAAGAAGGGCACTAGTGTAGTCAAAGAACAGAAGAAAATTGAGCTTAACATCAGACATCTGCTGATATTTTTATTTCAGGAGACATGT
>NW_009952696.1:990219-1015661 GCF_000747805.2 Chaetura pelagica
CAGCAGGAAGCATGCTGTGGGTTGCCCAGAAAAATCTGTCATCTACAAAAAGTTCCTTCAATTATCATTTCACAGCTTTCTATACTTAGGTCTACACCCCAGATAACAAGGACTAGAGGATATAGTTTTCAGGTCTCCTTCCTCTCAAAAACTCTCCCTCCAAAATCTACATTTCCCATGTCTCAGTTCCTGAAGGGATGTTTAGAAGTCAGTTTAAGGAGAATTTGCAGAAGCACTTCAGTTTACAAAAATAAAGGGTAAATAATGATCGTGTTTAACAGAAAGTGTCCAGTTTCATTATTCACTGTGTGGCTTCCTTCCCCAGATGAGGAGGGTTTCCCAACCATGAAGTCATGATGGCAGTCACAGCAGATGCAAGCATCTGCTGCAGACCTTCAGTTCTGAGACCAAATACACATGTACCTGCAAAAATACAACCTGTGCTTTCCCTGCAAACTGTGAAGATGCACTTCTAAAAATACCAGCGATCTCATAATACCCGCTAGGAGAGTGGCACCAATGTTGATGTGAAGATGGAATATTATCAGAAGTTTGCTGTTAGTAGTAAAACCTTTGGTTAAGAAAAATTTGTCAGGCAATATATCATCTGGAAGAAGTCCAAAAGATCTCTTGCCAGTCCAAGATCTCTTCACATCCCTATGCAGTTCAGATTAAGAACTAGAAGCTGTGCAGTCTTAGATAACTGCACTCAATCAGCTGTATATTCTGAGCAATCCAAGACACTTCCAACTGCTCATATCAATCCTGCTCTTAACAGGCTTTATAAGGAGTCTGGCAAAATGCATATATTAACCTTATTCCGAGTCTCTATTATCACTTCTTCTGCTCCTAAAACAAGAAAGTGATACGCTGGCTGTAATGGCTGCAAGTGCAGCAGCCCTCATATGACAACCAAAATGAGTCAGCACATGGCTGGAAGATACCTAAGCAGCATCTAGAGGAAGTAGGAAGTGGTTTCAGACATAACACACTGCCCTCCGAGTTAATATTTTCACTATGACTTGTGAAATGTAGTACTGAGAATAGAACAAGGCCTGCTGTTAGGATTGGTTCATGCATGTAACACAAAGAATCCTCACTCTAAAGGACCTAGTTTGTACATGGGATGAAGTAACAGGTGACTGAAGCAGATAAACAGCCGGAAGAACAAAGACAATTAAACAATTCTAAATAGCATAGTAAGAAGCATGAGCACACACATAGTCTAACCACTGCTAAGGGATCTATGTTCTGCTAAGTGTCTAATAATGCCCCCTTTGCTGCTTGATGGGGTCACAGATTCATAGAATCATTTATCTTGGAAGAGACATCTTGAGACCTAGTCCAGCTCCCCTGGTCCAAGCAACATCAGAAAGAGCGCATTGCACAGGACCATGTCCAGTCAGGTTTTTAGTATCTCCACCAACAGAGACTCCACAATCTCTCTGGGTAACTTGTTCCAGTGTTTGACCACCCTCTTGCTATTTTTTTGTTTGTTCGTCTTTTTGTATGTGTTCAGGGAGATTTCCTGGGGTTTAAGTTGTGCCCATTACCCCCTGTCCTGTCAGCAGGCACTACAGAGAAGAGTTGGACTCTCTCCTCTTTATTCACTTCCATCAGATACTTATTGGTAAGACCCCCCCTGACCCTTCTCTCCTTGAGGCTGAGCAATCCCACATCCCTCTGCCTCTAATCATATGAAATATATTCCAGTCCCTTAATTGTCTTCATGGCCTTTTGTGGTCATGTGGGTTGTGTTTGGGGGTAGGGGAAAAAAAAAAAAAGTGAAAGATCCCTTGGAATTTTGTTTGCTATGAAGTTTAGTATCTTGGCCAAATTACCAACAGAGGAGTATGTTCTTCCTTATTTTCATGTGTTAAGCACATCCACTAATTCTAGAAATTATGCAACATTAGCTGAGACCATAGTTTCCCCTCTGAAGGCACTGCATCCTTGGCAAAAGTGCATCATTCTCTGTGCTACCCAGAAAATCCAAAAAATGCACCAGAATCTCAGGATACGGAAGGTTCCAAATCAGCCTGTTAACAACAGTGGTGACTGCCTTGGAGATAACATGGGGAAAACAACATTATAGTAAAATTCCCATAAGGGAGATGTCACATATTAGGCAGAATGTTTGCTCCAGACCCCAATCAGCACTAAGTTTTGTGACTGTTCTTCACAGACAAACAGCTCTACCTTTCGAAGGACAAAGCTGGATATGAAACTGTCATTAAGACAAGCAAAATTTGGGGCACAAACTCAGGATCCAGTAAACTTAAGGAGATCCAGGCTGCTACAGAACTGGTTCCAGTTTTAAAATTGGTTCACCTGGTCACTCTTGTATCAATTTATTTTTATAATAATCTTTTTGATCTTGTCTGCACAGTAAGTCATTCAGGACTTCTCCTACTGCATCTTCTCCTCTTCACCATCTGAGAACACCCCCAGGAGTCCTCCCACCCTTCTCCCTGGGCTCACCCACGACCTGAAGACTGTGTGCATCATCTCTAAGATACTAGGAGGCATAACTGGAGAAAAGCTAACATGCCTACAGTTCCGCATGACCAGCCCCCAGGCTTGAGTTACTTACAGTGATGGGCAGGTCTAGTGGGTTAAGCAGCTTGTCCTGCCGGCAGAAAGCAAAAAAAGGCACAAAGAGAAGCAGACAGGATTTAGCTTGGAGTCCAGAAATAAGGCACAAATGGGGCACTAGAGAAGAAAGGCTTAACACACAAAACAGACATATGCACATCTTGCATGTAGCCAAGACCTCAGGTGGTTCCTCAGAGCAGGACAGGTGTTTCATTCCTCACATCTGCGAGCAGGAATGTGCCCCTATAACTTGAGAAAGGTATCTTTTTTGGGGAAGGGGGAGATGGGGCTACTGATTTAGTAAGTGCATACAACCCCAAGGACTCCACCCAGCCTACCTCTTCCATAAGGAATCAAATGTCTTAAAAAAATATCCATGCTGGATAGAGGATTACTTTCTGTCTCTCAAGACCTTTCAGATTCCTTTCTGAGCATCTCCTAAACATAGATATGCTGCTCCAGAACACACTATTAATGGGATGGTACTTTTTCTCCCATGTTGCCATGCTGAAACAGCTACAAGTTCTTGGCAAGGTCCAAGGTCTGCCTTGCCCAGACAATGTAATTTCTGAGGCATAAACTAAACAGCCAGCTGTTAACCATTATTCAGATTTAAAGTAAAAAAGCAAGAACAAACCTGTCTCTTGTCCTCAGGTGCCTTCAGGAAGAGGGCATTTATCAGGGCAATGGCATATGTCTGAATCTCCTGGTTTGAGCTGCAGAAACAAACATGGGAGGATCATAAGAGAACGACCATAAAAGAACAGGCAGCATAGAACATTACAGCTTGCTGCTTTGCCTGCACTGAAAGAATATTTACTACAGCTATCTTGGATTTCAACAGACAAGCAGAATTCAGGTAATCTGCCTTCATGCCATCCAACTCTTCATGAGATCTGCAAAAAGCTGACAGAAATTGCTTACCAGTAGCTCCATTATTCAGAAGACAGTGCAGACTGCAGCCCAGCAGAGCTCAGAGTTCAACACCACCAGTTTCTTTCCAATGCTGAAACTATCTCTGTAAAGCTGTTATACTGCAGTCCATTATATGGATACAGCTAAAAACTTATATGGAGCAAGTAATTTTTCTCCCTTATGTCAATGGAAGACACCAAACACAAATGGGACTAAGGGGGAAGTATGCCTCTTTATGGCATTCCCTTCCAATCTCAATAGTTTAGCCCAGCCCACGTTTTATTATTTTCACTGAAAAGCTTCTTCAGGTAAAGGCTGCTAACTCCCTTCCTAGATCACACACTGTGCGTGGTTTCACTTGTGATGTTCTGAAGAAGCTTGCAAATGCCTGTCACACTTTTCAGTAATACTTCAAGAATAGCATCTTTAAGTGTTTGAAACACAGAGGGATGTATTTTCAAATGAACAGATATTCATGTAATGGATTTAAATCACACCACTGTGGAGTGGACACTCACACTTGCAGATGAGAAATGAGCTGCCCCACGGTGATCTCTTCTGCTATCTTCTGATACAGAGTCTGGCTGTTTAGCACCATGCTCTCTAGAATGGCGAGGGATCGCTGGAGGATGGAGACATCCACCATAGGCTGACTCACATACCCTGCAATCTAAAAACAGATGATCCAGCAGGTCAACAGATGCCTATCCAGAGAACCTTGTGGTGATTGAGACAAGCTAAGGGAGACAGGGCTCAGAAAGCTGGGTGCACTGTGCTCTCAGTGAGAACTCAACTTCTCAGAGTGATCTTGCCCTTCCTGTAAGCTGCATTTAAGCATGAGAAGAAATCATCTTAAACATCTAGAAAATGATAAATGATTCTATGACTCTGTGAAGTAGCATCCTTGCCTCCTTTACCTAAACTCACCTGTTTGATGAAGGTTATTGAGACCATGTCCCAGGAGACAATACCATGGTCCATGAGCTCCAAGAAGGCAGTCAGGGTGAAAGCCAACATCTCACTGTAACTGAGAAAATGAAGCATGCCATTACAAGAGACCTGGTAGCAAGAAAAAAAGCCTGTTCAAGCTGAGTAAGCGAGAGAAATGTCACCACCTCCACACACACAAAAACCTCAACCAGACAGAAGTTTTAACATCAGAGAAAAACAAAGAAAAAACGAATTGTCATTCTGTAAATATGGGGACCTGGCTTTTAAACAAAATGAAAGAACAGCATGAACTGTGGAAAATTTAATACATAACCACAAGATACAAAGCTAAAAAAGATTGAGGGAAAGATCACAAAACATGCTGAAAACATATTAGTTGTTAATATATAAGAAAACAGAAGACATATAAATATTTGGACAAAACATTATCAAGACTTTAAAAGTGCTTTCAATGAAACAAAACAACTACAGCAGAAAAGCCAAGTGAATTCTTTGCATCATTCACTGTGAATGTGCGTGGGGAAACCTTCAGAACAGTTTGTTTGGGTTTTTTTCACGTGTTTTTTGTTTTCAAGATAGAAGAAAAATTTTCAATTTTGTCATTTGAACATCACTAGAAGACATTCTGGAATAAGCCATTAATACAATGATCTCCAGGACCAGATGATACTCACTGAAGAATCCCACAGGAACGATGGCAAAGTGAAACACTGCAGAACTACTTATTGTGCTCTGCAGAAAGTGGCAAACCTAACACTAGCTTTTAGAGAGGACTCAGGAATCTGAAGGACGCGGCAGACATTAGTATGTGTAACCAGAAAGATTGGGGGAATCTATAATAAAAGCATAATACCACTAGAAGAAAAATAAGTATTTAACATGGAATAATTGATCTGCCTTTTGTAGAGGGAAGTTACATTTCACATCTCTATGAGAAATGGGTTCATGTGGCAAGGTCTTGGTAGCAGGGCCCGGCTGGGGGGCCTCTGTGAGGAGAGGCTGGGGCTGCCCAGGCTGAGCAGCCCATCCCACATAGCTCCAAGATCAACTCAGCCCTGGCCAGAGCTGAGCCCAGCAGTCAGGATGCTGGCGCTTCTGTGGAAGCATTTTTAAGAAAGTGTAAAAAATGCTACACAGCAGCTGTGAGAGAGGAGTATAAAAACATGGGAGGGGCTTGATGGGCAGCTGGCAGCCAGCAGAGGTTAATCTACCACAATACTGAAGGTCTCTGAACAAATAAATAAGTCAGAATGAAAACAGTTAAGTACAACTTCTGGACTTTGAAGAGAATTTTTATGAGGTGCTTCATTAAAGTGTCTCAAAAAACCCCAAAACACTCAGCTGCTAAAGGGCAAAACCAAAAAGCTCTTTCTTGCATTAACAACTGACTAAAAGACAAGAAATAAAATGGTACAAATAAATTTCCCCACAACAGCACAGTACTACTGGAAAGAGCTAAGAGCTAGAGGATGCATAGAAAGAATGATTAGCACCCTGGAATGGCTGCCATAGTTACAGTGTGAATGGAGTATGACTGCAGCTTAGAAAAGGCATGACTAAGAGTCCTGGAATACAGGAAACTCACTGGGACAGAAGCTTGGTCCCACTCTCCACAAGCCGTGTCAGCACTGTAATCCCTTCCATGTTGATGAACTCGGTGGCAAAGGTTACATCTGCTGAAAGTTTAGCCAGTTCCTTCATGGCATCCAGTCGGGCTTCCATACTGTGTGACTGGATCCTCTCCATCAGCTGGCGAGCTGCCCTAGACTGGGAGGAAAGAGGGATGACACCAGTTACAGACCGGTCACCTACAGAATCAGCATTCTGTCAGAAGTCCATGGATGGAAAGAGACACCACAGCAAGGGTAGAGAGATACCAGCAATGACAAGATAAGTAGCAGCAGTCAAAAAGTTAAGGCAGACTTTCAAAGGCTGCACTTGGCAACATTCACAGCCAGGCAGGAGGTCAGTAAAATGCTATTTTACATGTTAGAGGAAATGCTTGGTTTTCTTCCTGGTGAGGCAAGTGGAGGTGGATACAAAAATATAGCGAGACCATTAAGGAAATACAGGGTTAAGACAAATCTCGCATGGATTCAAAGAGAACCACAAGCTCATTTTGTGTATCCACACGACATTCTGTGAGATTTCTCAGACACAAATCAGTTATATCCTCTCTACTACCTCTTGCCCAGGTAACTTCTTCCTGCTCTGTTCACTCTCAGCTATATGCCACGACACTTGCACAAAGGTTTAAGAATTTCAATTAAATAGAAGCTGGAACAAGTCTGCAAAAGACAGCTGTTGAGGTGACAACAGCAAGAATTCACCAGGAACAACCACCTCTGCATCAAATTCATAGAATCATAGAATCATAGAATCTTAGGGGCTGGAAGGGACCTCGAGAGATCATCTAGTCCAACCCCCCTGCCAGAGCAGGGTCACCTAGAGTACATCACACAGGAACTCATCCAGGTGGGTTTTGAATGTCTCCAGTGAGGGAGACTCCACAACCTCCCTGGGCAGTCTGTTCCAGTGCTCTGTCACTCTCACAGTAAAAAAATTTTTTCGGATATTCACCTTGAATCTCCTATGCTCCAATTTACACCCATTACCCCTTGTCCTATCACTGGTAATCACTGAGAAAAGCCTAACTCCATCCCCCTGACACTCACCCCTTACATATTTGTAAACATTGATGAGGTCACCTCTCAGTCTCCTTTTCTCCAAGCTAAAGAGACCCAGCTCCCTCAGCCTTTCCTCATAAGGGAGATGTTCCACTCCCTTCATCATCTTCGTAGCTCTGCGCTGGACTCTTTCAAGCAGTTCCCTGTCCTTCTTGAACTGAGGGGCCCAGAACTGGACACAATATTCCAGATGTGGCCTCACCAATGCAGAATAGAGGGGGAGGAGAACCTCTCTTGACCTACTAACCACCCCCTTTCTAATGCACCCCAGGATGCCATTGGCCTTCTTGGCCACAAGGGCACATTGCTGGCTCATGGTCATCCTCCTGTCTACCAGGACCCCCAGGTCTCTTTCACCTACACTACTCTCCAGCAGTTCAGACCCCAACCTGTACTGGGACATGGTGTTGTTCTTCCCCAAATGTAAAACTCTGCACTTCCCCTTGTTGAATTTCATCATGTTTCTCCCCGCCCAACTCTCCAGCCTGTCTAAGTCTCTCTGAATGGCAGCACAGCCTTCTGGTGTGTCAGCCACTCCTCCCAGCTTAGTGTCATCAGCAAACTTGCTGAGGGTACATTCTATACCCTCATCCAGGTCGTTGATGAAGATGTTGAACAACACCGGTCCCAGTACCGACCCCTGTGGGACTCCACTAGTCACACACCTCCAACCAGATTCTGCCCCATTGACTACAACTCTCTGGCTCCTTCCTTTCAACCAGTTCCTAATCCACCTCACTTCCTGATCACCAAATTTGTCTCTTATTTTAATTTCTGCATTGATTTCCCAGTACTGTTCCTTTCTGACTGATTACACTAACTGCACTCAGCCTCTGAATGCATCTGCTACGATACAACATGCTGATTGAGGAAATGCAATAAAAATGTAGACTGGATTTATTTACAGAAAGTCCTGTGGGCAGAGCATCCCCCAAAAAAGATACACACCACAAAGGAGGGAACACAAGAGTGTGGACCTCATTGTGCAGAAAGGCCCACAACAAAGGTAAGCCCCCTAAATTTGGGAAGAAGGAGAAAGAAAAGCTGTGAGACAAGAAACAGCCTGTCATATGAGGATAACTACGGAAAAGAAGGGATGTGAGGAAGCATTTACCGGGGAAACTGCCAGCTGTAGGATAGTTCCATTCTTGATGTCACAACGAGTCTGAAAGAAAACATAAACTTTAAACTGCAGAAAAGCTGGGGGAGGGAAAGAATGCAACTGAACCTACAGTGCTCATTTGCATGCTCAAGTAAAGGAGCTCCTGTACCACACAACCCTACTGAGGGTACTGAGTTGAGCCACTGGGTCCTTGCACTTATGAGCCTGCAGAGGGAGGAGTGTAAGGCTCCTGCTGAATGCCACCACTCCAGTCTGAGTCTATTTGATAGCAAAGATGCTGCTGCCCTCAAGGATTAGCAACAGTATTCTTTCATGATGCTCATCCAAAGCATTCTGTGCTCTGGCCCAGGACACTAGCAAGATGCTTTCTCTCACACTGACCTGCTCCGTGATGTACAGCTGGGGACCATCAGCGTAGCGCAGGGTGTAGTACTCAGGGTTTGGCAACGACCACCTGGCAGAGGAAGAAGGAGGACACGTGAGCTTCTTCCTCCTCTTTCTTCTGACTCTCAATTAGGAACAGGAGCTTGGTCCCATGAGGGTGGAAAATAACTTTTGTGCAAAGCTTTAACATGGGAAATTAGGTGTCCCAAAGAGGACAGAAAACACCTTCCTCTTGAGGGAAGGATGGGACTTCAGCCTTCTCCAAGTCAAGCTCTGTGAAATGTCTTAAGAGGCCTGCACTTCAGCATCAGCAAGATGGGCCAGTCCTCAGAGACACTGGCTCTAGAGGCATACACATGCACACATGCAGAACTGAAATCAAGATGCAAAGCCCTTGTTTTCTAGATCCTTTTCTTCCCAGTTTAAACTTTGGCCCATTCTATGACCAAGACTGGCAGCAGGCAGCACAGATTGTGCTAGCAGCACACTGACAAGCAAAAGAGATTTTCCACCACAAGATTTCTAAGGGGGACAGACTTTCACCATAAGGGCTCCCAAAGAACTACTCACCCATCACAGACCTCCTTGATGATGGATGCAAGAGGCCTTTTCTAGAACAGAAAGAGAGAGTCCTCAGTAGTCACATTCCTCTCAAACAGAAATTAATACTATTTATATGCTCCCATATTCCAGTATCAAGGCTGTGATGCGTTTCCTCTCCCATCTGGTTACCAGGTCTCACCTGATCTATCTCCAGCAGCTGGGCATTAGCACCTGGCCACTCAACAGCTACTTTCACGATGTCCGAAGGTGGTGGCATTGCTCCAGACTCCTCCAGGTGCCTTCACAACATACACTCCTGGGCCTGTTAGGAGGAAAGATAACAACCAGCTCTCTGAAAACTATTTCAGTTTTTACATTGCATCCAACTCCAAGTTTCAAAACACTACATAAGATCAGGCTTACAGTTTGCTGGGCCTGCTAGGGACTAAACATCAAAGATCAAGGCCTCATACTAAACCAGCACAGCGTAAAATTGTATGCCCAACCTTATCACCAAAGGAATACTTTGAGAGCTTGTTGGGGCACTCAGAGAAGGAGAGTCACTGATCAACAAAGCCCCATTGGCCACCCACTGTGGTGTGTACTGCCAGGTTAGTTTACATGACTAGTAAAGCCACAGCTCCCTAAGCTCTGTCTGTACATGAGAGGGCAAGTGTACTGTCCAGGCAGCCTCCCTCCCATGGACCAGTGTTTATTGGTGCCCATTCATATTTCTCAGAGATCTCGACTCACTCAGGATACTCAAACCAGCTCCTAGGCAACGTAGCAGCAGCTAGCTTTATCCCATTTCCTTCCTCTAACATCATAAATCCAAAACATTAGTATCCAACACCAAAAAATAGTTAACTCAGCATTTGCTCTTGACATCTACCTTTCACTCCTTTATCTGGCTTAGAGCTTAAGCTTGTGTTGAGGGTTTGGTCCCAGACAGCTGTCAGACATGCTGGTTTGTGCTTCATCTGGTAGTAAGAAGCTGTAAAGAAATGTACTTGTTCAGTTCCTTTTTAACTCTCTCTTGGGTGGAGGAAGTAGCCCTGTTCTCTCCCACAGAGCCACAAGGAGAAAGTCACCTGGGAGAGAGACAACCCTCCTCATTGGCAGTTCTCAGGAACAAAGGTTTCAAGCTGCCAAAAATGAGACCTGACCAGACACAGAAGTAGCCTAGTTCTTCTCCTGAGACTCATTTTCCAACATACCCTGAGTGAATCTATAAGCATCTGAAGAACAACTTCCCAGCTCCTATGGAAGCTCATATTTCTCCTACTGGGGCAACCCAATCCCCTTTTCCCAGAATATAAATGAGACAGTGCTGAGCAGGGACACTGTTTCGTGATTAACACAGTTCCCTGACTTCCTCAATCAACTGGAAAAGAGAATCTTGAAGGGAAATAAGCAGCCTTTGCAATTTTCCTGATGCAAGGAACGTAAAGAACAGAGAACTTTTCATGGATCAGCAAAGACCAAGGAGCTGCAAAGATACCTGGTCCAGGAAACTGGACTAGGTGACTGTCCTGGAAAAGGGAACTTCTACGAAATTAGCTGGGTCTACCACAAAAGGCTGACATGCCGGGCCTGTATAAGATGCTGACCTAGAGATACACTGATGATCTCAATTAATGAAGCTCATATGCCTCTTCATTCCCTCACAGAGATTAGCATCACTGCATGGAGAGATATGAAAAATTCAGGTGCACTAATGTTTCTCTGCATTTGTACACACATTTCCTCTCTCCAGTTAAGGCAGCTTCCTCACCTGGGAAAACCGAGTCCCACAACCTCCTAGTGCAGCCTTCTGAGATAGTCACAACATTATCATTGCTCCCGCCTTCTGGAATTGAGGATGATGGGTGCAATTTTAGTATTTCTTTCATAGCACCTCCTGGAAATGCTCCGTGTTGCCACTGCAGCCAACTTCACCCTCATGGCTGCACCAAATCACAGATACTTGCTTTACCATGAAGACACTTGCTGGAGAGAGAAATCAGCCATTTCCCCATTAAAACAAGCATTGTTTACCATGAGAAGCTCTTCTGAGGCTGCCTTGTTCAATTTGCTCTATCATGTGTATGGTCTTTGCAGTTGCTGCAGGAATCAGGGAAGCCTGAACTCCAAAGCTATCTGGGGCTTCAGCTGACCCAAAAGGGAGACTGGCTTCGTGTGTGCACAGACATCATCCTCCTCCACTCCTATGACTGTCAGACTTTGTCTGCTCTACCATCCCAGCCCTGGGAAAGTATTTGGCAAGCCAGAGCAGAATTTAATGATATTCTGAAATTGCACAGCTTCCCCCAACTCACAAAGATTATTACAGTCAGTACTCTCCTTTTAGCATCAATCCCAAGAGCAGCTTATGTTTTCTTAAAACCCTTAAAATTACTCTAAACATATCTCATGGCAGAAAACTGCCAGGTGGGTTAGGTTCAGCTTTGTTCAGCTTCTTAAAATCACATCTCCAGCCCTTCAGATAAGCAGCACAGCATTAACTCAGACTAACATTTCAAGAAAGAGCTGGCATTGGAAAAGCAACAGACTCTGCCCCAGTCAGGCTGAGCAGGTCTCCAGGGTGATGTCAGAGAAGCATTTATATGATTCCTGTCTTACAAAATTCCAAGTTAGAGTCAAGCAGTTACACAAACACCACCAGATATTTTACTTTCTAATACCAAAGAGAAGACAAGCAAACCTTCTCCCACTCACTCTGGATAAACAATCTAACACTCTCATCTTCACAACAAATAGGAAAGTTTGTCCTTCAGAGAACACGTCAGGTAAAAAACTCCAGCTTGGACAAGGTGAGGCCCCTCAAAGGAAGACTGTCCCTAGGAGAGCTCAGTTACATTAGTGTTTCAAAGACGCCTTTGCAGCCACAGAGCTGGGCTAATTCACAAAGGAAAGCACCGAGCTCAAGCTGTCCAATGGAAATGCTGTTTCCAACCCCCACAGCATGTGTTAACATACTCTACTTTCTTGACAGATTTTGATGATCAGTGTTCTATTCTCTCACTCCAAGACTGAAACTGACAATTTACTTTTTGCTAAGAGAGACACATTAACTTTCAGCAAGTATGTTCTCAAGGGACCTCTAACCCTCAATGCATACACAGCTGCTGGTGCTATTTTCAAACCCATTACAGTCAGTAAATTGGACTCTATTCCTTTCTTTTACACTCATCCTGAAGCAGCTGGTCTTCTTTTGTCCAAAGTATTAGCAATTCATGCAACAGAGCATAAGGAACCCAGGACCAGAACAGCATCTTCCCTCATTGCATAAGCACAGCAAAGCTCTTAGGAATCTGCAAAAAGACAGAAATGCCTTAAACCCAGATATATTTAGATGACTGCAGTCCCCTGTTCAGCACTTATTATTTGGGTTAGTACATACAGCAAGCCTAACTATACCAGTTATTCTCTACTTGTTCACAAGTCAGTGCCCAATACTTGCTATTTCTGAGGACAGAAAAAGTCTGCCAAGCATGTCAGAAGGGTCCCTCCTGATTCTAAAAACCTGATTTTCTCTAACTTTCAAGTACAATGTAATAAAAGCACAAAGTAGAACCAAGACAGCTTGCTGACCCAATGTACTCTGTAGCATCAGCCATAACAACTAAGAGCTTACCCGATCCTTCTGTCTCACAAAGGCTTAGATTAACCTAGTCAAACTACGGATGGGTCTTCCTCACTTCTTTTTCCTGAATTACACAGACAAATAAATAACAATTTAGACTTCCAAATGCCTTTTGCAGCAATAGCTCAAAACAGGGATAACTCACCAACTAACCCTTTAAGTACACCGAAAAAATTACCAGTACACACGCAGTAGCACAGCTCTGTCCATATTCCCCAGAGAGTGTCCAACCTGCACAACACCCCCAGATCTGCGGGATATACAGGTTCCCATCCACTAAGTCTAGAAACAACAGGCAGTTCCCAAATGGCATGTGATTTCCACTCACTGTTCTCCATTCAGCAGCTAAAGCCTATGATGGCCTAAACATGAAGGCCTGAGAACTCTTTGTCACACAGCACGGGCAGGTGCCACCTCCAGAGGCCAGGCTGGCAACAACCTAACAGGTAATTGCTTCTCCCACAAGTGAACTAACTCAAAACTAGAAACCTTCTAAATCCATTCAGTGCTCAAGGCATAGCAAATACACAGTGAAAAGGCAAGGCTCAAAGATAACTTCCTTAAGAACTGAATTTGCAACTCTTAACTAATATGGCCATGAGTAATTAGCATCTAATTACCACTTCTGCCTTCGGCCTCTTACAGTATAGCCACAGGCTTTCATCTGTACTGCAACTTACATTGCAAGTTGCTACTGAAGAGTACAAGGAAACACAGTACTTCATATGCCAAAACAAAGACACCCAGATTACTGTGGGTAGAAGCCTTCCCAAATCTCTTGTCATCTCTCTTACAAAAAACATACATCATTTAGGGAGAGGAAGTTCACATCAAAACAAAAACATTGATGTTATGGGAAATTCTGCAGAAATCATGGAATTGTTTAGGTTGGAAAAGATCATTGAGTCCAACCATAAACCTTAAGACTGCCAAGTCCACCACTAAACCATGTCCCTAAGTGCCATAAAAATATAAAAAAGTCTCCTGTTTCATAAAAAAAAAGTATGGCAGAAGTTGGCCCATAGTTCCTAGAGGCACTCTACCTGCAGCTCCCTTGATAGCCTTGCCACTGGAAACAATAACAACTAAGTGTTATTACACTATCTTCATATCTCAAAAAAAAAGCTTTCAGCTGCATGCACACCCAGAAAACAACTTACCACCATGTGTTAGACTATTTCAGCCCCAAACTTCTCCCATAAATGAATACACACTCATGACTGGAAACCATGTTCCCTATTTCAATCAGTATTCAGGGGACAGCATATACTCAGTGAAAGAAGCAGAGCTTACAGACTGTTTCTTTGCACAGCAGCACCATGGAATAGATATCACATAAGCCTATTGAGGAAGATTCAAACATCAAAATGAATTGGCTAAGCAGAACCCAGAGAAGTAGAAATTATTTTTTTTTAAAAAAAAAGGTAGGAAACTCTTCAGACAAGTCTCAGTCAAACAACCCTTTGAAGGGCCTACACAGATCACTGGCTCAGCAGAAGCAGCTTTCCAGAAGAGGACAATGAAGACTGGACTACAAATACAAAGGGTACTTCAGGTCAGCCACTTAACTGTTGTCTGTTAAAAGCATTATTTGAAAATATTTCACTGTGTGTCTGCAAACAAGAGAGATGACAAATATTAAATTTACAACTGATATTTTGCAGTGCACCAGTGACATGTCTGATAAAATGACTGGTCTTGGGAAGAAGCACACACTGAAATTTTGCATAATCATGATTATCAGTCACTTATGGATCTCTCACAGCATATTCTTCGCAACAACAACATGTAAGCAATTCTCAGTTTTATACAGGGAGACAGCAGCCAAGCTGAAATATAGCAAAGATTAATTCATTCTGCTTCTGCAAAGTGAGCTCCTCTATACAAAGCAGTGGCATAAGGGAAGCTGCTAGGCAGGGAGAAATCAGCAGAGCCACCAGTAACACACTACTCAAGAGCCTTCTGAGAAGCTGCAAGCTAAAACAACTAGAGCATTTTAAGCAGAATTTCCCTATTCACAAACTGTCTTCATTACGCATAGAGAACAAAGTGTGCTGCACACAGAATGAAAATCAGAATAATGAAAGAACATTGGGTAAAAAAGAAATTCTGCCTGGTAGAATCCCCCAGTTAACAATCAAATGATTGTTGTCAGCTTCTGAGACCTGTAGATGGGACAAACATCCTAGTCAGTTCTCAGCAAGTTCCCGAAGGTGGCACCAACAGGCCAAACAAAAGGTGGGAGTGATGTCAGCAGACTGACCAACGGGACAAGCATGCAGAGCAGCTCCCCCGGCCAAGCAGCACAGGAGGGCAGCAGCCAGCAGAGTCCAGCCTGAGTACAGCTTTCTATGTTACCTCACACAGCAAGCAAAGAAAACCTACTCCACTAGCGACATCCAAGAACCAGGTGGCTCAGATTCTCCGTGTCTAGGATCCTACATTCTTCCAAAGGCCTTGCACAGCTGCAGCTTGGCTGTGAAACACTAAGCCTGTGTCAATGGACTATCCTCTTGCACATTCCAACAGAGGCGGGCAGAGGCCATCGCTTCGTGAGGACAGAAATCGATAGCCACAGGTGAAAGGAGAGAGCTGCCTTTTTACTTCTACTCAGTCAAGCGAGCTGAAAGCAGCCAGCCCATCAGCAGCTAACGAGGCGTGGGCCAAAACCCAGTCTAAGGCGCTGAACATCTTCACTGACAAAGTGCTGTCCGTTCTGTGCCTCAGGTCCCCTCGGCTCCCACGGGAGCGGCGACCCGCGCCCTCCCCGGGCAGCCCCCCGGCCCCTCCTCGGCCCCACAGGCGGGAGCCGCAGCCCCGGTGGTCGCAGCTCCACGCTGAAGATGCTTTTACGTAGAGTCGATTCAAGTCCATCTCATCAGATTACAAGTTATATTAAAAAGAAGTGCAGGAAAAAGTCATAGCACAACACGTATCAAAATAGTGTAGCAAAGTATATAACCAGCCCTTTGATAGCTGTCAAGCACTGGATGTCACTGCACTGGCACTAAATACAATTAAATTCTGCAGTGGTCAGCCACTGCCATATGTTGGGCAATCTCACACTAACTGGTACTGTGCATGCTGTGCTCTCCTTAGGGGAATCAATTAACTCTCTCTCTGGAGCCTTGTTCTTCTTATTTCCCCTATGAAAAAGATTTCCAGGGGGAGCATGTGGTAGAAGCCTCTTCTACAACTGTCTGGATAATACTTAGGAATTGAGCTTTTATGAAATAAGTAAGGAATGGAAAGAGGTAGCAGGCAGATGCTCCACCTGTGCCTGGGCAAGAGTACCTGGAAATCAGGTTTCATTCAATATATCACCTCTTGCCTATCTGCCATCTTAGCATGTTTTTCTTGACAGCGATTGGCTCTTGTGCCTCAAGAATAACGAAATCCACAATGAAAAACAATCCTTGTCCCTTCATTTTGTACGCCTACTGGTTAAGCATTTTGGATAGGAAGAGCTCCTCTGTTGGACTTCCTTTCCTGTCCTCTATTTTTTTGCCCACCAGCCAGCCTATGTTACTTCATGCCATGTTACTATGTACTTTATGCCATGTTTAGTAGAGGTGTACTGGAAAACTTGCCACCAAATAATGTAATTTAGCTAATTAAGTTAGTCTGCTACTAATGCTAATAACAGAAACAAAAGCTTTGTCAACAAGAGCTGGGAACTGTGAAGGAGTTGCATGTTACTTGGATCATATTCAACTTTTAAAGTGCCATTTTGATGTTCATAAAGCACGCAGAGCCGGGCAGCAGCAGCAGGGCAGCGGCTGCTGCAGCTTCTGCAGAAATAGTCATGGTTTTAGTCTGGTTTGTGAAATCCCCAGACTCTTAAGGCTCAAGGAACTCTTTGTTTGAGTTCTTTGCTAATAACGGAAATACACCCTGAGGTGGTGCCGATGCAGGCACTGTAACAGTTAATCATCATGGGGGAAAAACCAGAAATGCACATCTTGTGTTTGGCCTTCTCTATGTGCTTAGCTTGAGGCATTTCAAAATGTGGGTTTTACAGCAGATTCTCCTCTCTGGAGTAGCCTCATTGTATATATTCTATTGCACATTCAAAGAGCAGCATTGATTATTTTTTTTTTCCCTCTCTGTTTTGCAATATTTTCTTTCTCTTCTCACTAGACCTAAAAATTCAAAGCAGCCAGAGCGGGAAGAGAAAAGGGTCCTTGGCCTTGTGTTGCTGCGAGGAGAAAACCTGGTGTCCATGACAGTTGAGGGGCCACCACCAAAAGATGTAAGGAGAATGAGTGCAGAGCTAAGGAAAAGGGAAGGGAATGTCTGATAAATTTGCTTCCTTACAGGAGAATGCTGCTTGTATTGTCCTAGCCTTCCAGATGCTGTTGACTAGGTTCAACAAATTTCACTCTAAACCCTTAGGTCACTTGCACATTGACTGGACAGAGGAGGGTCCTGGGCATCTCCAGGATCTGAGGACTTTGGTTTTGATAAATCTGACTTTTGTGTGTGTTTGTTTTCAGACTGGAATTGCCCGGGTACCTCTTGCTGGAGCTGCTGGAGGACCCGGCGTTGGGAGAGCAGCAGGGAGGGGAGTGCCAGCTGGAGCACCCATGCCACAGGCTCCAGCAGGCTTAGCTGGCCCTGTCAGAGGGGTGGGAGGACCATCCCAACAGGTGAGCTGCTGTGATCTGTTAAAGTTGTCTGGTATATTCTGAGGTGGTTTTCGATTCTTGGTACCAATGTGATGCAAGAAACTGCTGGAGTGGAAAACCTGTAATCCTAGTTAATTTTACTAGGGACTTTGGGCCTAGTGAGACTTTTTGGTGCTAGATTCCCTTGGGGACTTTGTCTTGTAAGATGGAAGAAGGGACTTGAAAAGCAGAGCTTCTTGCACAGAATTCATGTATCGATGGAGTTATGTTACAGGTTTGTAACTTTATTTGATACATTAGGAGGAGACTGGCATAGCTTTCTGGAGAGGTAATAATTTAAACCTTGAGGGTTTTTTAGTTATTAAGGTAAAGCAGATGTCTTGTGTCTCCATGACCCTGTTGGTTGTGTTGACAGGTGATGACTCCTCAGGGCCGAGGAACAGTTGCAGCAGCAGCTGCAGCAGCCACAGCCAGCACAGCAGGAGCCCCCACCCAGTACACACCAGGGCGGGGGGGGCCGCCCCCCCCCATGAGTAGAGGAGCACCTCCTCCAGGTAGGAATTACTCTGTGGAGTTGGGCAGGGAGCTAATGTTATGTGACAAAATTGGTGATAAAGAGGTATTTATCCAAGTGTGATGAAGATCTGGTATTATGGAGGGTTATCTTGATACCCACCAGTGCCTTGAGTGTTCCCCTGGATCTACATGCTTGTTCATTTTCTGGTTTAAGGAATGATGGGACCTCCTCCAGGCATGAGACCACCTATGGGCCCACCAATGGGAATGCCACCTGGCCGAGGTGCTCCTATGGGAATGCCCCCACCAGGCATGAGACCACCACCCCCAGGAATGAGAGGTGAGCTGAGGTTATCTTAAATGCCTAGAAGTTGTAAGAAGTCGTAACATAAAATACTTGAAGGGTGGTATGTTTCAAGGCCTCCCTAGCTGTGCTGGTTGTCAATAAATGCCTCAGTGCCAGGAAAAGGGTCCTAGTGCCACTTCAAGCATGAGGAAAATGTCCTGGTTTAGCCTTGCTCTTTCTTTCCTCTTTAATATTCAACTCTCTTTATTCCCAGGACCCCCTCCACCTGGCATGCGTCCACCAAGGCCATAAGATATTCTATAATGTACCTTTGAACTGTGAGAAGACTGATGTAAGAGAATATACTGAGCAGTACCACCTGTCAGAACTTTGCTATGTTTTATAGCTGCTGCTTGTAAAGCTTGTTCTTTCTAATAAAGCTGGAAGGTCCAGTACTTGGAGTCACTGTTGTACTGGTCTATCTCAGGAGTGCAGCTGTTAATTCTCACTGCTGTGCTTTGGTCACCCCAAGAGGAGAGCAGGTTTGAAGCAAAGATCTCAATTTGTAGTGATAGCTCCGAAGTCACAATTCATCTGGGCCACCTCATGTATGTTCCATGTAGGAATTAACATGGATCAATGAAATTTAGCAAGACTAGTGGAAAAAAAAATGAGATGGTAAAAAAGTCAAAGAGTTAAACATTTTTAAGAAATTAAGAATGGGTTACTGATCAGAATTCTCCCTGCTTATTCACAACAAGTATAATGGTGCCCATATCTCTGCTGCCCTGCATTAAGCTGTTGCTTATTAGTCTGCAGTTTGCCTGCTTGACCTTTATAGGTGGAGCTGCATTGCTTCTAGTTGAAAAAAAAAAAAAAGCCAGGATGAGCAAATCTCATTACTGACATACAGTAATGTAAACCAGTCTGCCTTCTGGGTGTAGTCTTGCCTCAGCTTACAGCTGTTTTCTTTCCAGTTAAGAGGACACTATCTGCCCCCACTCCTTGGGGCTAATCCTTTCTTCAGAGTAGCCTCTTTGAGGCTGTTTTAATCCCTGTGACTTATCTCTGAAGCCATCTTTGTGACAGGTAGCTTGAAAACATTTTTCCCTGTTTCAGAAATAGGTTCTCAAGGCTTCTCACAGAAATAATTTTCAGGCATATTAATTAATCAAGATCAGAGAAGTATATGAACAAAGCAATAAGCACTCTCCAGCCCTAATGACAATATGACTGACATGAACTAAAACCCTGATAAAAATCTCTAACATATGCAGAGCAAGCTTTTTAGGAAAAAATATAATAAAAAGTTTATTGTATGGGCTGCTGAAGATGTTTTTACACAGGGTCTTCTGGTATTAACAAACAGCTCAAAGCTCTTCTAGAACTTGAAGAAAAACTTCAATTGTACTGAAGCTGTCTCCTTGCCGTACAAAGAAATCCAGGCCCTGGAGATAAGTGTGTCCAACAGGTCTTACTTTCTCTTGTACCTGAAAGAGAAGATACTTGAAGTGGCATTCCACCCATCCAACTCTCAATGATAGATAAAGAACAACAGTGAGCATTTTCTTGGAATGCTTTTCCAAGCAGAAGCCTAGAAGTGTGCTAATTAAGGGCAGTATCATTGGTTGCCTCAGCATCAGACCTGCAGTAGGAGGGAAAGCTACTGCAGAACCAGCAAACCTTTTAGCAAGGGCCTTTACACTATCACAGGAAGAGGAAAGATAAAGCAGGAACAAAATACTGAGTAAGATATTAAAGGGAGCTATACCTGGACTTGGATTTGAAGCTTCCTCCTTTCCTGTGTTGAGCCATACCCAAGCGTTTTCGGTCTTCAAAGGATGGGCTTTTTTAAGAGGGTGGAGGGAAGACAAAAATTAACTGAAGTACACCAACAGCACAGGTACTTTTTGCGAGAGTCTCTTCTCTGGTCTGCCCAGCTTTACCCCCAATATCAGTCAGCATTCCTGAGAAAGCCCACAGATGCAAAACCAATCCCACCAACTCAAGGCTGCCCTGCTGCTAAGACATTACCCGGCTCGGTACTGCTTCAGGGCCCTCCTGCTGGTGTTGGTCAGCTCTTCATCAAACACTGACAATTTTTTCTTCTGCTTGGGGCCTACAACAGAGACAACAGAACATTGGCTGTAGAGAGCAGGCCACAGCCTTGTTTACTGGAGCCCAGCATCCTTGACCACGACAATTAGTCTAAACACCTGGAAAAGCCAACACACACCCTGGCCACCACTAGTGGCCATTCCTTCCAAGACCGTAGAATCAGAGAACGATTTGGGTTGGAAGGGACCTTCAAGATCACATAGTTGCAACCCCCCTGCTTGGGCAGGGACACCTCCCACTAGACTACGGTGCTCAAAGCCCTAAAGATCCTCTATACAAATTGTTTTAGTTTACCTATTTCTAACAAACTAAGTGCCATAAGCTAAGTCAGCTGTAAAACAAAAGTCCTCACCTGCTGGCACTGCTGTTGGTTCCTCTTCTGGCAAGGCCCTGGCTCGCTTTGCTCGGCGATTCCTCTTTGCCAGCCGCTCAGCATACATTTGAGATTTCAAGATTTCAAACTGTGACCTTTCCTCTGGCTGAAAGGTGTTAAAATGCAAGTTTACAGTGATGTGAGGTTTTGCTAAGGAAAAAGCAGGAGAGTTGACCCAGGGTCCCACTTGTCCTTAAGAGTACTCACTGTCATTTGGACTTTTTTCTGTCTGTCCTGCATAAATTTCTTCCTTTTCTTTTTGCCTCGTAATGCTAGGTCAAACTCCTGCAGAGCTTTAGCCACTGCAGTGATGAAGAAAAACACAGAATAAAAAACTCTTAAGGTACAGAGCAGAGCCCAGTTGCAGCTATGGAATTTAACATGGCAGCAGTGTCATGACTTACATTTCTCTTTCTTCCTCTCCTCACGGGTCTGGAACCAGCTCCGCTCCAAACTCTCACCTGCCGTCTCTTGTTTTCCTGTCTCCAGCTGCTTCTTTGCCCTATTGATCTGACACAATTCAAGCCAGAAGTGAGCTCATGGTGGCTAAAAAATACTTGTCTCTTCCTTTTCTAACATAGGCAGGTTACGTACACTGGGTAACCTCCAGATGCTAAAAAAAAATAAGGTAAAAAAAATCCTTAAAAAAACCCACTTACCTGGGCTTCTGACTGCTGCATCTCACGTTCCTCACGCTCCAAACACAGAACTGCATACACATCTTTCTCTAGATTCTCAATCTTCTCTCGAAATCTTAGGATGACATCTGAAAACAATACAGTGTGAACATCAGAAGCAGCTTATGTAAATTCCATCTTGTTTTTCAGCACCTGTTTAGTGTCCTTCTGTACCATGATATTCCTAGAGTACTGATCTCCTGCTTTTTACCTCAATGACGTGCATACCTTGGGGGAGGATTCTGGCTTTCACTGGTGTTTTGGCAGTCTTCACTATTTCCTTCAGCATCTTGCGCTCTTCCTCACCCACAAGTGAAACCGAGCGACCAGCCCTGCCTGCTCTTGCTGTCCGACCCACTCGATGAACATAGTGTTTGGTGGTGTTAGGCATGGTAAAATTGATTACCTGTAACAGTAACTGTTAGCAGGGAAACAACTTTAAAGGACTCATTAAAAAGCTCAACACTGCAAATACTCACTGTTTTCACACCTTCAATATCAAGTCCACGAGCGGCCACATCTGTAGCTACCAGAATATCGATCTGCTCATCCTTAAAGCGCCTGAGCAGAGACAGCAAATGCATTAGCAATGAGTACAGCAATCCACTTCTGCCCTAAAGCTTTTGACTCCTAACTGCTTTTTTGCCTATGATTGCCAACTAAGCCTGCTAATACCTGAGTGCTTCCAGCCGCTGTGTCTGAGTGAGGTTCCCATGAAGCTCCCCGACCCGCAGACCCATCAGCCCAAGCAGGATGTGCATCCGGTGAGCTTGCTTCTTCGTCTGGGTGAAAAGCATCACATGATCCAGGAAGGTTCGTGTCAGTAGAGCTGAAAGAAAGCCTTCTCAGAAGCCCGCTTTATAGTCACCTACTGATTCCAGCTTTTCTTTGCTCATCACTAACCTGATACAATAGCCTCACGGTCCCCCTCACGGTTGGGCCTGATCCGGATGAATTCCTGCCGCAGGAAAGGGGCAACATCTGTGTTGCTGTTCACAAAAATTCGGGTGGGATTTTTCAGAGAAACAGAAGCCAAATCTTTCACCTACCAAAACAAGTTAAGAAAAGAAATCCGCATAATCTCTGGGAAAAGACTACAAATTTCTCTTCAACTTTCTGCCCTAATATGCTTCTCAGAAGCCTGTTTTACCTCCTCTGTCATTGTGGCAGAGAAAAGCATTGTCTGGCGGTGGTTGGAGCACAACCTGATTATTTCTTTCATCTGTTCCTCAAAATATTCATCCAGCATCCTACACAGGAGCAAAAGAGCAAGGTAAGGCAGCTTCATCTGGTTCTAGCTAAGAAGCATTACTTAAACTGGGGCAACACAAAGCCTGAGAAAAGGAAAGCAGAAAACTACCACTTCATTTTTCACTGCTGTCCTGCTTAGCCTACCTGTCTGCTTCATCCAGAATCAGCACCTCAACGCTGCTCAGGTGGAAAGAAGGGCAGTTGTGGAGATGGTCAATCAGTCGCCCAGGAGTGGCGATAAGAACGTCTGGCCCAGAGCGCAGAGCTGCTTCCTGAGTCTTCACATCTAGGCCACCTGAGGGAGAGCAAATGTGGACTGCTGACTCCCTGAATGGCTGCAGCAGAGCACGAGGGATGGAAAACCAGTCAGATGAACATCACCTTCACAATTAGAAATAACCTCACCTTTTCTTTCTCAGAAACCAACAAACTGAAGGTACAGCACAGTACTGGAAAGCAACATTTTAAACACTGCACACCTGCTAGAAGCATGCCTGCAATAACTGTACAGCCTGACAGGTCTGTAACACAGAATTCCCAATTCCATACAGCTATTTACAGTGAGCTGTACAGTTCACATAAGCAACTTAACACTCACCTACAGCAAGGCAAGTGGTGACGCTGCTGAACTGTGCCAGCTGTTTGGTGACAGAGTGAACCTGAATGCCCAGCTCTCGTGTTGGCACTAGAACCAACACCCGCGTTACTGGAGCCTGACGAGGTTTGTAAATCAGGCGCTCGAGGACAGGCAAGATGAAGGCAGCTGTTTTACCTAAAGAAGAAAATTAAGAATTACTAATGATAGTGAATAGCCAACTCCCCTTTTTTCCTGTGCCCTGCTCAACCCCCTACCTGTCCCAGTGGCAGCACAGGCACAAATGTCCTTCCCCAGAAGAGCCACTGGGATACAAGCCTTCTGAATTGGGGTTGGCTGCTTGAAACCAAGAGCTGTGATTGCCTACAAAGGAGATGGAGCAATTAAATTCTGTCTCTGGTATGGCCACACCTGGAGCCCTGTGCCCAGTGCTGCGCTCAGCAGTACAACAGAGACATGGACACACCGAAGAGAATCCAGCAAAGGGACACAAAGATTATGAAGGGAGTGAGGCACCTCACATGTGAGGAAAGGCTGACAGAGCTGGGACTGTTCAGCCTAGGAAAGACTTGGGGAGGATCTTATCCATGTATATAAATACCCAAAGGTAGGGTGGAAAGAGAATGAAGACAGGCTCTTTTCAGTGGTGTCCAGTGACAGGACCAGAGGCAATGGGAACAACCTGAAACACATATCCAAATAATGGGAATAACAACTCCTAAAGGACTATCACACTAGCTCCCACACAATCTGTTTTTCAGAGAAACTGCAAAGAGAAGAGAAATTGGACAGGTCTGATTGGCAGAGGGGAGGCTGTACAATGTTCTTCAGTGACATATGCAATAACTAAGCTAGGCAAGTACCTTCAGTAAAGGTCGTGAAAGATTCATGTCCTGGAATGACAAGTTATCATCATATTGAGAGGCATCTTCAAAAAAGCTCTCTGCTTCCTAGAAACAGCAACAACAAAACTGAAACAACACAGGCAGCAACACAACATACTATCTTAGGGCTCAGGGCTGCTTTCTGAGCTGAAGTTTGGTAATCAAAGTCAAATTTCTCCAGAGTACATACTGGGGAATGACTGGTATCATTCTGTCCAACACTTACCATTTCTCCTTTTTTTGATCTTCTCCGTTCCTTCACTGTCACTTTATCTGCACAGAAAGAGAAATGTGGCAGAGTTAACAAGCACAGCCAAACACGTAACAAGATATGGCAACTACCTTCATGTCACACTTTTTGCTCTGAATGAGCTACTGAGGGAGAAACCTCAGAAATTAGTACAGGCATGCAATGGAGTAAAATGCCAAGCAAATATCCTTCCTTGGGGATAAGTTCAATTAAAGTGCTATGGCTACCATTCAAAATAAGTTTGGCCAAAATCAGAAGGAATGTAACAGAAGACAAGAAAAAATAAGAGTTTCTTGCCCAATCCCAGCAAGATTTCACTACAGACTTTTCTCAGGTGAGCGAACAGTCTGTCAGATTTTTGCTCCTGTCTCTATGTACTGCTAATACCTGCTTTTGTGAAGATAGTTTCATCATCCATTGAATACTGAGACTCCACATCTTCATCCCTACTGAAATCATCACACTCCTTTTTAGCATGTTTATCCTCAGTCTCTGCATCTTCATCTCTCACTTTTGCTTGTTTAGCTTCTTTTTCCTAGAAAAGGATTTTTAAGAAAAAAGCTCTAAAAGACAGGAAAAAAATCCCTTGTGAAGTTTTGTTTGTTGTTATTACTCTGTTATTATTCACGGGGCTGTGTTTTACATAACCTTAAGCATTAACAAGTATGCATTCCCATCAGTTCAGCAAGCATCAGGTGTGGCTGCACACCGAGGTGAAGAGCTGTAGCCTGAGCCCTGCACCTCAGGACACCTTCAGAGTCCCTGTCTGTGAAGTTGACTCAGTAGAAGGCCAAACCCACACCAGTCTTCACTAATGAGAAGAAAGGGCCAGACCTGGAACTTTCTTTTCTGCCTCACTTTCTCAATCTTCTCATCCAGCGTCGTCGCTGCTCCCTAGGCAGGAATCACAAGAGAGACGGGTAAGAGCCCGCCCAGCGCGGGGCTCGGCCCCCCCGCAGCCCGGCCCGGCCTCCCCTTCCCGCGGAGCTGGCGCAGCGCGGCCGCCCAGGCGCCCTCCCC
>NW_009952696.1:1016859-1025521 GCF_000747805.2 Chaetura pelagica
GCTGTGCGGGGCCGGGCACGACGGTGCCTGTATCGGGACGCAGGAGCGGCGCAGCCCCGGCGCTAGAGTTGACCTGGTCTGCAGGAGCCCCGGGCCGGGCGATGGAGCGGGCCGGGCAGGAGCCTGGCTCCCGAGAGCCTGGAGCTGCAGGGAGAGGTGAGGGGCTGCTGCTGAATGTGGGGCGGGAGGCCTGGGGATGGTGCTGGCACAGGGAGGATCCGCTCCTTCTCTGCCTCTGTACAGTGAAATTTCCTCTCAAGCCTCAATTCCAATTTCTTTATCTGCCCCTGGAGTCTGGTTGGGTTTGTGCAGTGGTGATGCACTGCAGCAATGTCTTTGCTGTTTCTGCTAGTATTCTGTTGAGAATATAACAAAGATTATATGCCCTATGCTTTCTGCTGCTCTGAGAGGCTGGACTTTGTCCAGAGGGTTGTATTTTAGCTGTGTTAAATATAGTTATTCAAAGTCAATTGCTGCTGCCTTTGTCATGATTTCAATGATACCCAAACTCTTGAGGAAGTCCTGTCCTGTGCAGGAAACTTCGTTTCAGCTTTTCTTAATTTTGCTTTCTGTTCTGTGGAAAAGGGTTTCATTTTAGTGTCTTCATGGTTTAACAGCTGAAGTGAACTCTAAGCAGTTTTAGGAGTCTGAAAATTTAGGAGTCTTTTTAGGAGTCAGAAAAAGAGGTACAAATGAAACAGCAATTTGAAAGTCTGTGTGTAAATACAGCAATCATTTTCTAACTTGATGCCAAATGTCCAAAACATTCTAACTATTAGGTTAAAATGCGCATGGATTTGTGTTGGAAGGCAGCTTAATGTAGTTGATTTATAATTAAGGAGTGCCTTTCTTTCTATTTGTTTTTTAAGGGCATGCAGATCATTGTGATACTGGTTTTATACGAAGAGGCAGAAACAGAATAAATAATGTCTCAGGCCAGGTGGCTCAGTTTGGGGAAAGCCCTCAGGCCAGTAATTACAGTCTTCTACCAGGACAGAGAGAGGAGAGATTTGGTGGTTGTGTTTGGAGAGGTGCTCAATCAAGCCAGAATACACCAAGAAACCAAGGTGGAAAAGCTAACAGTGGAGCCACAGGACACTGGAATGAATGGGAGAATGAGAGGAGGAGAATGAGGCATCTGGGTGGACAGACACACGAGAGGGCCAGAAGACCCTGGGACTACCAAGAAAATGGGAGTGGAGGAAGAAGGTATCAAGGTGGACAGGCACATGAGAATACCAGAGGACCACGGAATGAGCAAGAAAATGAGGGTAGGGGAAGGTGGTATCAAGGTGGACAATCCTGGGAAGGAGCTAGAGAGCTGAGGAATGGGCAGGAAAATGAAGGTAGGGTAAGGAGGATGCAATCTCGGGAGAATCCTCATTACCACCAGAACCCTGCCCCAGGTGGTGCCCAGCTCAGTGAGCAGCCTCAGCAAGTCAAAAGGATCGGATATAAATTCCTAGAAAGTCTTCTCCAGAAAGACCCTTCAGAAGTTGTCATCACACTTGCTTCAAGTTTAGGTTTGAAGGAACTTCTCTCCCAAACAGCTATGAAACCAAATTTCCTTCAGCTCGTTTGCCAGGTGCTTCGAAAAGCATGCAGTTCCCGAATGGATAGACAGAGTGTCCAGCAGCTGCTTGGAGTGGTGAAGGAGTCCAACTTCCTCAGGATCTGTTTGCCACAGTATGTGTCTGACATGATAACAGAAGTAGTCCCTTCTGTACGTCATCAGTACCCTGTGCATATTAGCAACATCATTTCACTTCTTCAGGACCTAATCAGTGTTTTCCCAGCCAGCTCTGTCCAGAAAATCTCAGTTCTCTTGACAGTCTTGCCAGCGTCCATAAGTGCCCTGAGAGCTGCTGGTGTGGACATCCCAGAAGAAGCAGAGAAGAATCTAAATAAAGTCCAGATGCTCGTGCAGCACCTGCAGGAGAAGAAACGTGAAGGGACACTGAGGGCTGATAACTGTACTCTTGTGCAGCTTCAGACTGATAGTCCAGACGAAAGCTATCGCACAATGACCATTTATCCGACATATAATGAGCTACACCGTCAGGAAAAACCCTTTCTACGTCCCAATATTGTTTCTGGAAGATATGAGAGCACCAGCATTTATCTTGACACCCATTTCCGGCTTTTGAGAGAAGATTTTATAAGGCCTTTAAGGGAAGGTATCTGGGAGCTTTTGCAGAACTTTGATGACAAAGGTCTGAGAAAGAAAAGATTTGATGACATCAGGATCTATTTTGACACACGGATTATTGCCCCTCTCTGTTCCCCAACTGGTATTGTTTACAAGGTCCAGTTTGACATAAAACCATTGAAGTTTGTACGATGGCAGAATTCCAAACGGCTGCTATATGGATCCCTGGTCTGCATGTCCAAAGACCACTTTGAAACATGCCTTTTTGCCACTGTTTCTAATCGTGATAATGCAGATCTTGCCTGTGGGATTGTGCAGCTATGTTTTAATGCACAGAGCCATGCACTGCTGGCACAGGTTCAGCCCTCAGACTCCTTCCTCATGGTAGAGACAACTGCTTACTTTGAGGCCTATCAGCATGTGTTAGAAGGAATACAGGAAATCCAGGAAGAAGATATCCCATTCCAGAACTACATTGTGGAATGTGATACACAGGTGAAGCAGCCAGCATACCTTACAATGGATACTGCCTACAACTTTGCACCCTTGATGGAAGATCCACTGTTAGACAAAGATATATACCCTGATGGTTTGAGAAGGCAAAGTGTCCGTGTTCTAGATCCCAAGCAGTGGCCTTCAACAGAAACCTTGAGATTAGATGAGTCTCAGATGCAGGCACTGATGGTTGCACTCACCAAGGAGCTGGCTATTATTCAAGGACCTCCTGGGACCGGTGAGAAACATTTGCTTTAAATCTCTGTCATTTAAGGAGTTCTCCTTGATTCCCCCATATAAGGAGATTAACTTCAGAGAAATCCAGCTGTACTCCCTTCAGAGCTTTACTCCCATACCTAATTTATGCTTGGGAGTGTTTGGCCATGATCCTCTATGTGAATAAAGCATTACAAGATGAACTGTAATTGTTTTAAATTGCATCTGAACTCAGCAAGCATCACTGCTTGTACTACACTACTATATGCATGTTTCATGTGCAGCCAAATGTCATGTATGAACCCGGTATCAGAGTGGGCTGTGGGATGCAGTGGCAGAGGAAACCCTGGGTCCAGGTCCAGTGTATTAAGGAAATGACAGCATTCTTCCAAAACGTGGCCTTGCTTGTATACAGATCAGAAAGACAGTGTCATGCTACTTCATTTACGTTTTGTAAACTGGTTACCTCTGGGGTCAGCTCTCTTGGCACAGACCAGATTTTCTTCTCACAAGGAAGTCTTGTATCTGTTTTTGATGATTTCTATGTTTCAAGGCACTCTGTAGAAGGTGGGTTAATTCTAAGCTTGTTTTGCAGGGAAGACCTATGTGGGTTTGAAGATTGTTCAAGCTCTATTGACTAATGAGCATGTGTGGCAAAGCATGGTCCAGAAGTCTCCTATCCTTATAGTCTGCTACACTAACCATGCACTGGATCAGTTCTTAGAAGGTAAGAGTACCTAATGACTGTGATGGAGGGTCAGGTAGAAATTATACTGTAACTCCTCCTCTGCACATCTTCTGGCATGATGAACTGTCCTTCTGGCTTTTTCTAGTGACTCTAGCCCCATTGATACACAGTAAGAAAACTTGGATCAATCCCATGTAGCATTTCCACACAAAGGGTGTTCTCCCTACCCCTTGTCCTGCTGCAGAAAACCGAGCTTGCCTCTATTACTTATATTTCTCTTTCATTCCCAGGAATTTACACATTCCAACAACATGGGATCGTGCGTGTTGGGGGCAGAAGTAGCAGTAAGGTCCTGAAGCAGTTCACCTTGAGAGAGCTGAGGAAGAATCCTCAATTCCAACTCAACTTGCCGATGCATCTTCGCAGAGCCTATGTGAATGTACGTGCAGACTTCACAGGAGGTGCTGGGACTGGGTTGCTGGTGCACTGGAGGAGCTAACTAAACTTCCTTCACACCATGTGAAAGTTCTTTCACCTTATCTTCCACTGAAGCCAACCTCTTTATTCTTGTTTCCTTTATCAGTTTCTTTTCCTGCTGTTTCTGAGCTTTGTTGCTCTGAGTATGACAATGCCTCCCTTGTCTTTGGTATGGGCAGATAACCAATGAGATGAAACAGGCTGAGCAGTTGCTCTACGAAGGAGCAAAGCAGTTGGAGTGCACAACATACGGAGTTCTGCATGAGCGCCACTTGAAAGCCTGCATCGCCCCCCAGCACTGGGACAGCCTCATGAATGGTCTGGTAAGAGAGGTCCCTTTCTTTTGAGCCAAGCAGTCCCCATGTATGCTTACTGCACTTACTGCTAATGAGTATGAGGTTCCCCAAGCACACTTCTTTTTAGCATTGCTTGGCTACTGGGAAAGTGCGGGAGTGGACAGCAAGCTGTGCCAAGTGACAGTAGTCTAGACTGGGTGGGGCAGGCAGGGGCTTTAAATTTTGCTCCTTTGAACTGCAGAGATTTTAAGTGCTCTTTATCTGTATAAAAATACAAGTGCCCAAATAAAAGCCTCTTAAACTGAAGGGGATGTGGGATGCTCTTTCTGAAGATGCCTGAAGACTTTCAAGCTCTGGAGGTCTCTCGGGGGACTTGTCCTAGTTGCTGCAAGGTGCTGCTTTGACATCACCGTAAGACTCTGAAGTGCAATGGGCCTGGCTGATTTGCCTTTCCTTGTATTAGGATGATGAGGAGTTCTACTACAGTGCTTCAAAATACTCAATGATTCTGGAGTGGCTGGGCCTTGGTGTAACTGTCTTCACCCAGAATCCTGCACAGAATATAAGGGCTGAGAAGCCAGGTAAAAATAAATAACAAAATAACCCAAAACAACAAACAAACAAAAAAACCCAAAAAGACCAAAATCAACCAACTAAACCAAAAACCCAAAACCAAACAAAACAATAACAACCAACCAAACAAAAAGAACAACAAACAAACAAAAATCCCAAACCAGACAGCCCCCCGTACTCTACTAGTATGTGTGCCTAAGCAATGCATCTTGTCAGAGAAGAGGCACTGCTACTTAACAGACTCTGAAAGTTACATGATGCTGTAAGGCAGTGGAAATACAGAACAACAGAGTCATCCTGGTTGGAAAAGACCTTGAAGATCATCAAGTACAACCATTACCTAAATCCACCAACCATAACCTAATTTACCCGTTCAATGCTTAAATCATTAAATCCCTAAGCACTACATCTGTATCTCTTTTAAACACTTCTAGGGGTGGTAACTCCACCACCTCCCTGGGCAGCCTGTTCCAATGTCCAGACTGGACAACCTTAATTTCCATGTAGTGACCTGACTGCTGCACTGTGATCCTGTGGTTACTGCATATGACTGGTGACTCTTGCAGGTGGTCATCAGGAGACAGAGGAGGAGTGGGAAGGTGGAGTAGAAGAGGAGCTTTTGGAGATCCCAGAGGAGGCTGACTTGATTCAAGCTGACAGAGTGATTGAAGATGAAGAGGCAGCAAAGCCTCAGGGAAGGAAGGAGGAAGAGCTCAGAGCTGTTAATGAACTAGCCAGCGTGCTGTTGGCTATGAAGCTGGAGGGCCAGGAAGAAGGAACAGCCCAACCACAACAGAAGACTACACAGTGGGAGGTAACTGCCTGCACTAGAACACTCTGGCTCTGCTTGGCTGTGTAAATAATACGGGGATGCTAAATCAGGAGAATCTTTGTGCTGTATCTGCTTATTGGCAAGTGCTTTTTTTTTTTTTTTTTTTTTTTTGCAGGTAACTGGTGCTCAGAGGAAGAAAATGAAACAGAAGATGAAGGTTGAGCTCCGTAAACTGAGTGCAATGACAGAGTTAGAGGCCAGGGATATTCGGGATCTGTGGCAACTTGACCTGGGCTCACGCTGGAGGCTTTACAGGTGACAAAGCTATTTTGCAGGCTCTGTCAGGCAAAGGTTTCCTAGGACTGCTCCATTTTCCAAACCTTTCTGTCAAGCCATGGTGTTTCTGTCCATACCTATTCAGTTCCTTATGTGAACATACGTGTTCTTTCCTTCCCTGTATTGCACAGTTAGTGCTGTCATTTCCACTGTGTGTGTTTGGGACTAAGGACAGATGCTAATAATCTCTTGCCCAAATGGCACAGAGGGAGTGTTGAACTGAATCCACTCTGAACTCTGGGTCACTATCCTGTTCCCCTTGCTGTCTGTGATAATGGCATTTTCTTCTCAGGCTTTGGCTGCACACCTACCAGGGCCTTATTCGACAGAGGATTCTGCGGCATGAACGGAACTATCAGGCAGCAGCAGAAAGGCTGACAGAACTGAGGCTGCAGGAAGATCTCTGCATTCTCAAGGAGGCCCAAGTGGTGGGGATGACAACTACAGGTGCACAGCAGTTGGAAAGCAAACCAGTATTGTACTGCATCCAGTAATGGTTAAAGGATCTTGTTGCTAAAAGATTAATATTATGGGCTGCCTGAGAGCCTTGGTCAGGATCAGCATTAGTCTGCAGGATTTCTAGTCTCTGAGTCCCTTTGCAAATGTGATTCCTGTGTGAGTTGTCAGTTAACTGCATGAGCAGTTTCTGTGCACTCTTGCACTCCCTCCATCTTGAACAGCATTCTTCTAATAGAAATGCTCTGCTTCTTGTGCCTGAGTAAAGCACAGCTAATACCTGCACTGCTATCCCCACATCACATTCTGGTGATGACAATGTAAAGTTCATGGTAATATGACCCTTTGCAGAGTATTTCTAGGTTTGTTTACATGTGTTGATCCATGCATTGAATAGAGAGCACCAGGAAAGGGCCAAGGTCACCATAGAACTTTAATCCCTACCTGCCTGAGTTGCTGCCGTTTTAAAGTCAAGAAAGCTGAGACTTGAAATGGGGAAACTTGGGAAGAGCCCCAGTTTTTTCTGGGACGCAACCTACTCTCCTTGAAAACTCTTCTCATAATGATGTCAATTATTAATTGAAATAAGTAACATTTGGGGGGAAAATCACATTTTAGGAAAAAACACAGAGAAGAGAACATAAGGGACATGCCGAATAAAAATAGGGCTTAGATAACAGTAAAACAGTAAAAATTAGACAAAACCAGATTCCAATTAGAGGAAAACCACATCCCAAGTAGTCAACAGCCCGGCTTTGAGACAGACCTGCAAGACAGATTAAAAGGATGGGAAGGAGCACTGCCCACAACTTAACTTGGTTACAGCCTTGAGCAGTGGGTAGAAAACCATGGAGTAATTTGATTCACCATATTAATATACTAGTAATGTATTAATGAGCTATTAGCATATTGAAATACCCACCCATAGGCTAGAGGCACCCCTGCTCACAAAAAGCCCCCACTCTTTGAGCAGGCATAGTGAAATTTTTTAGCATTGCCACTTTAAATGGAACTGAGGAATTAGTTGATCAATTGTGTGCAAATTAGAGACTAGTTCTCACATTTTTGGGTATAAAAGTAGCACTTGCATTTCAGGAAGCTGAGGTTGCTGTGTGGAACACCCCCTGCTCCTTTTTCTACGCAGAACTGGATATTAAAGCAAACACCTAGACTCTGTGCATGGATCAGCTCCTTGCACACTGGGTGACAGACCCCACTTTTGGGACAACACTACTGCCTGCATGTAATCATATGCTGCTAAGGTTTATCCTCTCTCTGTGCTCAGGTGCTGCCAAATATCGTCACATCCTGCAAAAAGTAAAGCCACAAATTATCATTGTAGAGGAGGCAGCAGAGGTGCTTGAGGCTCATATCGTTACTACTCTGAGTAAAGCTTCCCAGCATCTTATCCTCATTGGAGATCATCAGCAGGTAACATCCATAACTAGTGCCTCTAACTGTTGTGCAAATGAAGTAGAACCTTTTAACCAAACACCATATGTGTTAAAGGTCACCAAGACTTGCTGCTCCCCAGCATCCTTAGGTACCACAGGTCATGTCTCCTGTAGTTTTGATGTAGAGCTCCTGGGAGACTTCTCTTTTGGTTTAACTGATACAATTTTACAGGTGGATGCTTGTATCCACTTCCACTGTGACTTTGACATTTAGCACTTCAGCAAGAATCAAGTCTTTGGCCTTCCTGTGGGGGACCAGTGACAGAAAAAGAGATGAGTGAAAAATCTTACATAGGAAAAGTGTTAAAACATAGACTTCCTATCCCTTCTCTTTCAGCTGCGTCCTACTGCAAATGTATATGACCTGGCCAAGAACTTCAATCTGGAGGTGTCTCTCTTTGAACGGCTGGTGAAAGTCAATTTCCCGTTTGTCTGCCTGAAATACCAAGTGAGGAAGAGCTATAAAAAAAACTCCATTGCATTTAGGTCGTTTTAAGTTTGTTGTACACTTAAGTTTGTGTTTCTACTCTTAGAGCTTTCTAAAAAAAAAAATAGGGTGCTATTTAATTCCTAAGAGTGATGAGAGCTGTCAAACTGCCACAAACAGTGTTCCAATATATTTCCAATTATTCAGTGATGTCATCCACAACACTATGGTTCCCACGTTTTAGTGCATGGCTTATTGTGGCATCTGAAACTTCCAGGGCTGTGGAGACTGACAGCATAAGTCCTCCCAGGCTGCTTCCTGCT
>NW_009952696.1:1025687-1030948 GCF_000747805.2 Chaetura pelagica
TGCTGAATTGCAGTAATCATCTATCTTGGTGCCTGGAGAAGTTAATTCTACCTCTAGCAGTCCAGTATTAAAACTATTTAGAAGAGCTCATCCAGTGGTTAGGGTGAGGTGCTGGCTTTTGTTACTTACAGCAGTGTTCTCAGATTTGCAATGAAACCAGCATTCTTATTACAACAACCTTGCCAAGTTGTTTTATTGAAGATACTCTGCTACTACAACCCCTGTAAATACTGGTGGTGACAGCAGTGGGGCTGGGAAGGGCGAGGATTGGAAGGTGCTCTGGTGCTCTTTTCTTGACTTACTGGAAAGTCATCCTTGTTGTGTATTTAGCCATAGTGTGTAACAGTGGAGCAATAGGATGTTGACACAGAAATGTGGTGCTCCTTCCTCAAGCCTGATAAAGCTGCTTTGTGTTTTAGCACCGCATGCGTCCTGAAATTGCTCAGCTTCTCAGTCCTCACGTATACCAGAAGCTGGAGAACCATCCGTCTGTCCTGACATATGAGAACATAAAAGTGAGTTTTCAGCAATCCAAGCAATTGCTTTTGTCCCCTGTTACTGGCTAAAATGAGTATCTGTAAAATATAGTATTCAAGGATTTGAAATTCTTAGATCAAGTTCAGTTACTGAAATTTATACCCTAATCAAAGAAGTGTGTGATACAGAATTTGGAGACTAGCTTGTAGTTCTTCTGGCATTAGTGGTGGTAGACACTGGAAATGGATCCAGTACTGGTGACTTCAGAAGAACAGTGAAACATTAAAAGCTAGGAAGAAATCTTAGAGAGACTTAAAACATTGTATGTGAAACTCCAGTGTTCAGGTAGGTGACTCAATTACTGGAACTCTCCTTCCTTGTGTTCTCTGGGCATTTTACCAATACATAACATCTGCAGACAAGATCTGTTCAGCTTAAAAGGATATTGCAATCACTTAATGGCTAACACGCATAATAAACAGCTAGAGTTTAATATACTATAAGCATTAGAATGTTTGCCACACCATAAGACACTTGAAGAGTCTTTGCAGGTATCAGTCAGAAGTGTCAGCCTCTGCTTCTTAACATTACTGAGTTTCGATCTTAAAACTAGCTCCCTGTTTTCTGATTGGTATTTCCCCATTCTAATCAGGATTTCCTATCGTATCTCTGCCTGTAATTTCACCTTTCTTACCTTGCATAGCCCTGTTCTGCAGACTTGCTCATAGCTCTGTCACAATTTAGCCATTTTCCCAGAAGTATAAGCCAAGGTTACACTGCTCTGCTGTGTCAGGGCTTGGCCTTGGACCTCTGAAACATAAGTGACTGAATATACTGGGAAGAAGAATTGGAGGTAGCTACAGAAAGAGGATTGCAGTAGCTTAGCTACATAAATATCCCTTCATGAAAAGACAGTACTAAACAGTTACAAGCTCTTTAATTGCATGGGAAAAGCACACTGAAAACTATGGCAAAATGCTGAAGCCAGGCATGAGAAAACTAGTACTGAAGATGCTTTAATTTCTAGAACAAGCTATTTGGGAAAGTGGCAGGTCCTCTTTTGGTATCTTGAAATCCAGATGAAGTATTTTGTAGAAGATAATTTAATTGAACTAATTAAAAAAAACCCAACAGAACAAAAAAACCCCAAAACAACAACCAAAAAACACACCAACTAAAACCCCCACAAATAAAACAAAACCCAAAACCCAACCAACCAAAAAACCAAGCTACAACAAAAAACCCACCCAAAACACACAACTTATGAGACCACAAACTTGTACCCCATTTCTCCTATGAGAAGCTATTCTAGACAATCTTGTGGTTCAATCCAGCCTTAAAATGAACTTGCAATACCAAAACACATCAAAATTGACTCCTCCCATCTAGTCCAATAACCAACATAGGATATCACTGAATTAAATCGAACAGTGGTGAACACTGTCACTACAGACCCCTTGGAAAACCTGAGATCTGTGTTTGATCTGCAAAAACTGTTCTTTCCTGATTGAAACAGTCTCTGGGTTTTGGCACACAGCCCAAGACCTTCTTATGGGTATAAGAATTCTAGTTCATAGGCAAAACATAAAAGGTCCCCTATAATTCAAGGCAAATGGAATTTTTTAACAGATGAGCAGACAACTCTACCTGTGACTATTGGATTTCGCAGTGTTTTGTTTGTAGTTTTCCTGGTGGAAAAGCAGTTCTCCTTGCTTCTTTATGTTGTTACTGCAGTAATGGAGGAGGTTTTGCTGGGCAGTTTTGGACAAGTGCTAAACCCTGGGCACTAGTAACTTATGATCTTTTTCCCACGCAGCCAAAACAAGACATTGTTCACACCACAGTGTGCAGCAGAACTACAATGCTTTAAGAAATGTTACTAGCACTTAATGTTCTATTTTCTATAATTTGAAAAGGTACAGTAGAAATTACTCTGAAAAGACAGAGAATAAAATAATCCACAGGAACTGATTTCCAATTAGCATACTGAAATGTCTATAATAAGCTGAAATGTGATTAATAAGCTTACATTCCTATCTGACCCATATGCTATGGAAGTCTAAGAGGAAATTGCCTAACTGTGCAGTAACTGCACTCTGTAATCCTCTCCTTAAGAGTCCTCCTTTCAGTGGACACAGGCTGTAGTGGCAGAAGCTAGAGCTGTTCCTAACATTTCTTTCTCTTATTTCAGGGAGTCTTAGCTAACCTCTTCTTTGTGGAACATGACTTTCCAGAGCAAGAGATTCAGGAAGGGAAGAGCCACCAGAACCCACATGAGGCCCAGTTTGTGGTGGAACTGTGCAAATACTTGTTGTGTCAGGAATATCTACCTTCTCAGATCACCATTCTCACTACTTATACTGGACAGCTTTTCTGTCTGCAGAAGCTCATGCCAGCCAAGACCTTTGCAGGTGTGAAGGTTCATGTAGTAGATAAGTACCAGGGGGAAGAGAATGATATTATTCTGCTGTCACTTGTGCGAAGCAACAAAGAAGAGAGAACTGGATTCTTGCAGATCCCTAATCGGATATGTGTTGCATTATCCAGAGCTAGGAAAGGGCTGTATTGTATTGGAAATATGAGAATGCTTGGCAAGGTTCCTCTCTGGAGCAAGATCATTCACACCCTTCGGGAAAAAGGTCACATTGGCCACTCATTGGCACTTTCCTGTCAAAATCACCCTGCAACCAGGACACTGGTATCTACAGCAGCAGACTTCAGCAAAGTCCCGGAAGGAGGCTGTAGTCGTCCCTGTGAATTTAGGCTGAGTTGTGGACATGTTTGCATGAGGGCATGTCACCCATATGATGCACAGCACACAGAGTATCAGTGTCTGAAGCCTTGTCAAAAGCTGCTTTGTGCAGATGGGCACCGCTGCCCACAGTCATGTTACGAGCCCTGCGGACCATGCATGGTGATGGTAGAGAAAACAATTTCTAAGTGTGGCCACCTGCAGATGGTGCCGTGCTCTGTGCCAGAGAGTGAGGTTATTTGCCAAGAACCTTGCCAGAAAATGTTGAACTGTGGGCACATGTGCAACCAGTTCTGTGGGCAGGAATGTACTAAGCGGTGTCCTGAACCTGTTACAGTCATGCTGAAATGTGGCCACAATCAGAAAGTTAAATGCTGGATCACTGAGGAGATGAAACAGGAGAAGCCTGTGGAATGTAAGACTAAGTGTTCTGTTACACTGCAGTGTGGTCACGTGTGCTCAGGTTCCTGTCATACCTGCTTTGAAGGAAGATTTCATGAGCCGTGCAAGAGCCCTTGCAAGCGCTTCTTGGTCTGCTCCCATAAGTGCCAGCAGCCTTGTACTACAGAATGCCCTCCCTGTCAGCTGGAATGTGAGAACCACTGTATCCACAGTCGATGTAAAAAGAAATGTGGAGAGAGCTGTTTCCCATGTGCTGAGCCCTGTGAGTGGTGGTGCCAGCACTACCAGTGCACCAAGCTCTGCTCTGAGCCCTGCAACAGGCCTCGCTGCAACACACCCTGTGCTGAGCTGCTGCCCTGTGGTCACCCCTGCATCGGGCTGTGTGGAGAGCCCTGCCCAAAGAAGTGCCTGGTTTGTGACCGTGAGGAACTCACCCAGATCTTTTTTGGCTTTGAGGAAGACCCAGATGCTAGATTTGTGCAGCTTGAAGACTGTGGCCACATCTTTGAGTCCCAAGGCCTCGACCATTACATGGATGAAGATGATGATGTCATCAAGCTGAAGGTATGCCCTGTCTGCCAGACACCGATCAGAAAGAATTTGAGGTATGGCAGCATTGTGAAAAGACGGCTAGATGAGATAGAAAAGGTAAAAGAGAAAATCCAAGGCCCAGCACAGCAAGTTGAGTCTAGCAGACAAAGACTGCAGGCTGCACTGAGTGGGAATGCTGTTTTGCAGAGGAATCTACCCCTTAAGTACCTCATGCTAGAAGATAAACTAAAAGCTTCTGATCTCTCCACAAGGAGTATTGGACTAATTGAGAACCAACTTAAATTCTATGAACGTGTAGCAGATCTAACCCATTCTATGAGCAAAATTGATGCGAGTGAGAGGAAAAGGCTGAGAAAGCAGCTGGATGAAGTCCAGGAGTGGCTGGAAAAGCCACGCCTCAGTTTTTCAGGACAGGAGCTATCTGACCTGCAGGCCGAGATCCAGAGACTAACCTATTTGGTGAGTCTCCTGGCAAGGTGCAACGGCATAGGTTGGACAATTCCCTCAGCGCTTGCAGCAGTGATTGCCAGCGCTCGTGAAATCCTGGAAGGGACAAAGAAATTCACAGAGGAGGAGGAGGCTGCCGTGAAGGCGGCCCTGGAGGCGCTGCGCGCTGCCCTGCCGCGCTCGGGGCTGGGGGTGTCCGAGGCTGAGCGGGTGCAAATTGTCAGCGCCATTGGCTGCCCCCGCGGCCACTGGTTCAAGTGCCGAAATGGGCACATCTATGTGATCGGGGAGTGCGGAGGAGCAATGGAGAGGAGTACGTGCCCTGAATGCCGGGCGGTCATCGGGGGCACGAACCACGCTCTGGACAGCAGCAACAGCCTCGCCTCCGAGATGGACGGCGCCACCCACGCGGCCTGGTCGGAGACGGCCAACAACCTGCTCAACTTCGAGGACCTCCAGCAGCTTTTCTAGGGGGGTGTCCACTCCGCTTCTTATCCTATCCCGGGGACACCGCGGGGGCTCCTCGGGCGCTTTAATAAAGACGCTCTGAAGGCCCCGGGCCTGGTTTGTTGTTGCGGGGCGGGACCGGAAGAAGCGGGACGCGCCGCTTCCGCCGTTTCCCGGAAGCGGG
>NW_009952696.1:1031095-1045429 GCF_000747805.2 Chaetura pelagica
CGGGACCCGTTCGGGCTGCCGCGCTTCTGGGACGCGCGAGGTATGGGCGGGGAGCGGAGCGCGGCGGGGTCAGGCGGGCGGGTCAGGAGCGGGCCGGGCGGTGTCCGTGGTGCCGGCGCCTGGCGGGGCTCTGACGTGCCAGCGGGATCCCCGGCAGGGCTTCGGGCGGGGCCTCTGCGTCTTCCCTCCGCTCCGGAGTGTTGGCGTTGGCAGAGCAGGGGCCGGTGTGGAACAGATCTCACAGCGAGATTTGTAAAGCCTTTGCTCGCTGTTAAAGCCTCACAGCACAGCCCAGTGGAGGTGTCATGGACCAGGGCACGGAATGTGGCTGTGGATATCACTACCAGTGAAAAAAAATAGAAAAAAAGCAGACATAGGACACATGCACCATGCACGTGCATATACCATGGAATTTTTCTTCTATATTGGAATTTAATTTATATTTTTGTGTTGCTTGGAAGGAAGATAATCAAATAGAGCAAGGCAGCATCGGAGATGTTGCTTGTGTAGCTGCTCTGTTCTTTTGTCTTTTACCAAAGTTACTTTCTGTGCTTTTGCCTCCATTGAATCCTTTTTAGGTCAGACATTCAAAGTAACGTCACAGGAAGCTACAAAGCTGAGTTTGGCATTCTCAAGGCCTCCACTGGCTTCAGCAGAGGTAAGAGAAAGCCTCCACAAACTTTTGAAATTGCAGTGTCGGTGACAAGTTTCAGGCATCTCTTAGTTCTCTTTGGTAAAGCAAATTCAGTTGGTCGGTGTGGGCTGTGCCCTGGGGAGTGTGTGAATCCAGCTCAGGAATTGCCCAGAAAACTGATTTCTTATGTTCTTTTCTTTAACATCTACAGCTGGTTGCTGATAGGGACAGGATATTGGGCAATACAGACCTTAGATCTAACAAAGAATGCATAGTCTTTTTGCTGTTGAGAGTGGTTTATCACACCTGTGTTTGAAGAAGAAAAATGCCACCTCCAGTTCAGAATAATGATCTAAGCTGCTCTTCCTCTCTGGTGCAGGACCACTACACAAGGGTAGTATGGGAACCAGGTCATGAGGTGGCTTATGATGTAAGCTGCTTGCTTCCTGGGCCTTCCTGTTGTGCTCTGTTTGTTTCTCAAGCAATGTGGCTATTGCTATGCTTCACTTTTCTCAATCTGAATATAAGTGATTGCTGGTGAGACTTTGTAAATGCAGTGCAGCCTTTCAGTGTCCACAGCTAATCCTTTTGCCTCTCTGTTTTCAGGAGTGCCAGAAGTTGAGTGAAGATGTCCAAAAAGCCATTCTTGCAGTTGCCGCAGTGTACTATTGGTTCCCCAAGGGCCGAGGTGAGAGATGGGGAGGGCAGGGCAGTCACCACTATACAGCATGCTGGTTTTTTCACCCAGTATTTCAGAGCATAACGTGACATCTGGTATCTGCAGGAAGGTAAGTTATGATGAGTAGCCAGCCCCATTATCAGCTATTCTGTGGACTTGAAACATGTTTATGAGTGAACCCGTTGCTCCTGCAGATGTCCATCTATCAGAGTGATAGTGTAGGAAGTTGTATAGTTGATTGAGCATTCATATTTATGAAATGTTGAGATCCTTGCCCAAAGTCCTTTTGGAACTGGGAAAGAAGTTGCTTCCTTCAGAAGACCTGTAACTTCATTTCTAGTGTATGCACAGAGATGAGGCAGGCTGTGCTCAGGCTGTGCAGTTGTCCTGTTGGTGCTGACTTAGTGGCAACTTTCTTGCTTTCTTTCCATCTCAACCAGGTACTACTCTTCGGAAGATGGTACGAGATGCTACCACTGAAGTAGTGGAAGGAATGATCCAACTCACAGAAGCAATTCTCAGTGCTCCATTGGAGAGGTAGTAATTTTCCAGAAAAAAAGGAAGAAAAAGTTACAAGTATCTTGTTAGGAAGCAGCAAGTGCAGCTTACTTCCTGAGGGAAAAGGGCAGAAAAATGCAGTGGCCTCGTCACCAGAGGCCCTGTCCTCTGTATCTGAGTGAGCACAGCAGTGCTGGGGAGGGCAGTGAGGTTCTCTTGAGTGTCCAGCCAAGCCTGTAGCGATGAGGTCAAGCTGCAAAGTTGGGTGTCACCAGCTGATCCTGGGGGCTCCTGGCTGTCAGGGGCTCCCGCGACTGCCCCCCTGATGTGGAGGGGTTTGTGAACGAGCCCGAGGGTCACACGCGGCGCTGCCTCTCACAGAGGAGCGGCTGCTGCGGGGCCGTGTTTTAGAGCAGTGGTTCGGATGCACCCCCCGCGCTCAGAAATTGCCTCTGAGACCAGTGTTTGCTGCACAAATTAATCGGTTTATTAAGGGTTAACACAAACTGAGGGATGATGTTTAGGGAAAATGCAAATATAAATGGCTACCAGGGATATATATATATCTATATGTGTGTGTGTGTGTATATATATATACGCACAGTAAGAAAGTGTCCTTTAGGGAGGTAATGCAAAAGGTCCTGTGCTTTTAAATAAGACGGTTAAGGACCAAAGAGAGGAGGGAAGGGCCCACCTGCTGCACTTGCAGCCTTTTATACCCCCCTGACCCCACCTGTCCAGTCAGTGTCACTGTCCAGAGCCAAGGAGCGTGCATGAGCCCCAAGTTAGGGTGGTGACTGCCAGGGGCACAGGATGGCTTGTGGCCCATCCTTTCTGTCCCACACCACATCTGTTGTTTTGGTTTCAATTGTCCTTGAGAAGCAAATCTGTCTTAGTCTGTTAGCTGGGAATAGTCAGGCCTTTGCTGACTTAAAAGGCATTTTGTTTAGACTTACGTGGGGAAGAAAAGAACAGTTTCCCACATCAGGCCAGCAAGTCAGGATCAAGGTCAGGTCCAGAGAGAGTAACCAGCATCAGACACCATCTAGTGGTTGCCTAGCATGTCCATTACAATGAGTTTGGTTTGAGGTGAAGGCAAGAAGGTCAAATCAGTAGGTCAGGATCCAGGTCAGAATGAAGGGGATGTGAGACTGGGTGCAGACATACCTGCTGTGATGGAGCACCAAGAGAGCCCAGGGAAAGAATGTCAGGCTAATACCATCTCCTGGGGGTGGGATACACTCCACGCCCTGATATACCCTCTTGTTCCCATGACCAGGTCAGGTACGTTTGCCTACACGGAGAATATTTTCATCATGTCCCGAGCAAGGAGAGATGCTAGAAGCAGGATTCCCATGAAGGTGCTGGATAGCATTTGCACTGTACGGCAGATTTTGCCCTCTGCAGTGAACTGTCAAACACAATGATGGCTCAGCTTTATAAATGTAGTTATGGGAGTGCTATGAAGCACTTTCTCTTTACAGGTTACACCCTGTTGCCCTTAGGCAGAGGTCAGCAATCTCTAGTACAGGCTTCTGCTTTGCACAGATTGTGAAAGAGAAATACAGTGCTTAAGCACCGTGAGAAGCCTTTCTAAGAGGCTCCTGCTTCTGGTTCCAACAGATAATTAAATTCAGTAGGAGCCAGGACTTCTTCCTTTCCACAGACATGAGATACCAGTGACAAGCTGTTGGAGACATCTTTCCAGCAGAGCTTCTACTGGTGTGCATCATCTTTGGTGCAGACAATAAAAATACAGTCTAGCAGAGTGGTGCCACTGAGTCTAACTTTTGGGGGCTTTGTTTTGTTTCAGCTTGTCTCAGGATCAGCTTATATCAACTGGTGGTGTGTGGGAGGCGTGTGAGCAAGTGTCCAACCTGCCACGAGGTGAGTGTTGTGTCTGCAGAACAACTGAAGTAGGACATGTTGTCTTGGAATATCTGTAGCCCCTGTAAGGGGCATTCTAGCTAGAACAACGAAAGCTTGCTTATTCTGCAGAACCTCACTGTATTTGGATTGTTTGAGCTTGGGAACCAGGCCAGATTCTCTGCATGGCAGCAGTGCAGCTCTGAGCTCTGAAAAAAAATTGATCCTGTAGTCTTAAGATCTAAGTTATGTGCTGATTTGAATCAGCATAGTGACACAGTTTTATTGTTTTTGCTCTTGCAGATAACCAGGCAGCAGTTGTGTCAGCTCTGACTGCATGTCTAGGTGTGGTCAGAGATGCTCTGGAGGAGATGGAACATGTAAGGAAGCCCCTAAGCCTTTGAGAAACCTTCAGTGATGGAACACAGGGATTGTTTTATATACAGGCTTTGACTTAAATTTGATGGAGCCAGACTCTTCAGTAGATCCCAGTGACAGGACAAGGGGCAGTGGGCACAAGCTGGAACACAGGAAGTTCCATTTAAATATGAGGAAAAACTTGGGTAAAGTAGGGGTGACAGAGCCCTGGGACAGGCTGCCCAGGGAGGTTGTGGGATCCCCTTCTCTGGAGATATTCAAGACCTGCCTGGATGCACTCCTGGATAATGTGCTCTGGGCAATCCTGCTTTAGCAGGGAGATTGGACTGGACGATCTCTTGAGGTCCCTTCCAACTCTGACAATTCCGTAATTCCGTGATCGTATTACACCTGGATCTTAATGAGTTCTTAAACTCAAGCCTGGTTTTACTTTATATATGATTTCCATAAAGCCATGTACTGAATTATGGAGTGGGGTGGCTGGGCAGTTTAAGTCAATGTAAGAATGGCACTATTTGCCAGGTTCTTCCTCTTTGTTATGTTGAATTGGAGGATTAGTTTCTCTTAATCCAGTCCTGCAGGGATTAACAGAATCTGGCTGCAGAGACACTGGCTGGAGAGAGATTCCTCCATATTTTCTTGCATGACTTCTAGATTGTGTTTTATGTTTTCACTTTCCTCCTGGATATTGCTGGAATTAATGTTGGGCTCTGGGTTTTCACTGCATCTATGTTTTCAGGCTCTGGTGGAAGGGCAGGACCCTTACAGTGACATCATGGAAGATGAAGAGCTGGGCCTGCGAGGCAACAGAGACATGTACTGGTCAGAGGCTGACAGGAAGCTGCTGAGCTCCTGCATGGGATTGATGAAGGCTTCAAAAGCTTGCCTAAAGAAGCTGTTGAGTGTAGTGAAGGCTTACGGCAAAGCTGATTCTCCAGAGCAGATTGCTCAACTGGATGATCTTGCAGACATTGCTCATGAGATCAGTCCAAGGTAAGCAGGTCTCTTCTCATGCTGCTTTCTTCTCCAGAGCAGTCCCTGTCTTGAGGGCTAGAAAATGGATTTGGAAAACCTTTATGATATCAAGACTGATCAGGTGGTGGAAGTGGATGTGGTGGGAAAACAATTATGGCCTAGGCTGTTGAGAATTGTGCAAGTTAGGAGAGGAACACGTTGTAGCTTGGGGTGGAGCTGTGCCACATGTCATCCTAAAGTGTGAGAGTGGCACACAGATCTCTGAGCAGGCAGTGAGAAGCACTACGTGCTATGACTGAGAATGTCTCCTTGTCATGCATGCCATTCCTGACTTGCATTCAGGGTGAGTATAGGCTTTGACCAGGATCCATGAGTTGTGCTATCAAGACCTTTCTTCCTTTGTTCCCCTCTCTTCTCTTCTAGTGTTGATGAGCTTGCACTGAGCATGTATCCACCTGTGAACCAGTTGGCTGTGCGCCTCCATGTAAGTATCCACAGCCTGTGTGTGGTTCTGCTTACTTGGCTGTAGAGAAGGGTAAGAAATTGAATTGGAGGGATTTTGTGACTTTCAGGGAGAGATGGGTGTTAGTGACTGTCTCAGTAGCAAGTTTTTAGGGATGAAGAGTTCTCTTTGGTTCCTGCACACTTAGCTTCCTTCAGGTGGAAATGCATGCCTCGTCTTCACTTCCTCAGGGAAGAGTATGGCCTCTTGGACTTTGGCTCTGAACTGTAATCTGTAGACATCCAGTGACAGTACCTCAGGAAAGTGAGATCTAAGACTGCTGATGGATTTCTGCTTTCTTGTTTGGGTGACATAAGCTTACTCAGATAAAGTTAGCTAAATTAAAAATTAAAATTTCTCACAGTGGGCATGGTTGAGCACTGAAACAAGCTGCTTTGAGAAGCAGTGGAGTCTTCATCTTTGGCAATACTCAAAACTTGACTGAGCAAGGCTCTGAGCAACCTGACTGAATTTGAGGTAGGCAGGCCTTACTTTGTGCAGGAGGTAGTACTAGATGACTCCCAGGGGTTCTTTGCATCATAAACTAAGTATGCACCTTCTCCCATCTGAGATTTTTCTTCTTAATTCTGGTTCCATGCCTTTGGCCAGTGGCTTGATTTTTTTGGAGTAAAAAATAACATACTGCTTAATATTGAATTGCATTACAATTGGTCACTTGTAACTTCATATGTTAATATTACTTACCAATTTGTAATGAGTTTACTGTTCTTAATAAGCAAATGTTTTAACATATGCTTTAAAAAACAGGCTGTCTTTATTTCCACCTGTCCCAACCGGCAGTAGAATGGCAGACGCTCCTAGCATGGCAGTGATAGATAGCTTCCTTCTGCATCAGGATCTGTGGCAGTTTTACTCATTCTTGTGTTGAACATTCCTGCACCCTCTCTTATTTTCCAGTACTGCTGAGCCTGCTTTTTTCTGTGTTTAACTGTTTACTTCCTTTTTGTTTCTTTCTAGGCTGCTAAATTGGCCTCAGTGTTAAAGAAAGTCTTAGAGATTACAAAGTGAGTATCAGTGTCAGTTTTGTAAGTGTGTGTGTTCCCTGCTATGAAGGTTGATATCTTTATCTTTTTCCCTCCTGTCAAAGATGACTCATTTCTAGACAGTAAACATTGTAATTTTGGAATAATTGTTATGTTATCCAGTCACGAAGGGGTGAGAGTAAGAAAAGGATGGTAGGGATGAAGACACAGACAAATGTGTTAAGGTTTGGGACTAGAGACATGGATATGGGTTCTTCCTTGCTCAAGACACTCTGGGGCTATAGCAGTCCTGTTTTAATGCTGTGGTAATTCAGCACTTCACAGTTCCTATGTGTTGTCTGGCTGAACAGGTAGAAGACACCCAGGAGGTTTTCCTAATGAATTTCCTCCACTTTTACAGGACAAGCCATGTCTGTCCACCATCAGAGGAAGGCTGGGTGCAGTTTCTAACTGGTGCAGTAGATCACAACATGAACAAAATCAAGAGCTTCACACAGGGTCAACTTTAGCTCTTCCATGTCTACATCTGTTGCTGCCACTGCTGCTGGTATATGCTTTTCCAGTGGATCTCTCTGTTCTCCAGCTACTGGGAGAATGATGGGAACAGGTTTTTTTGGAGATAACTTTACTGCCACTTGGCAAAGCTTTCCCAAGAAATCACTTTTTGCCATTCCAGGAGGTGTTATTTTGCTTGGATTCCTGGGGTGTGCAGTGCTGCATCTTAGTTCTGTGAATGCACCCTATTTTTCAGATATGGGGTTCAAAGAATAATAAAATATTGCTAGAATTGCATGAGTGGCTTTATCTGTTTTCAGGTGGTAGGGTGTATATATACAGAAGGAAAGGGTCTTGCTTCCTTTGCAAGCAGCCCAATGAGCCATTAAAAAGTAGGCAGCAGTGCTGCTGTTTGCTGTCTAACCTTAGAAAAGAGCGAAGTATATTTCTCTTTTCTAAAGCAGTAGAAAATACTATTTGCTACTTTATGAAGGGTTTTTAGTGGAAAAGACTCTATCTCCAGATAAATGCTACATCTCTCATCACTTTAAAGTTCTAGAATATCCTTTTTTTGGTCATGGGTAGGGAAAAATTACTAAGCAGTGGTGGGTTCATCACATATGCATGGTGAGAAATGCAACATCTGCTTGAGTATGTAGCCTATCTTTGTCACAGTGAGGTTCAGCTTACAAAACTGTAGAGTGGGCATAGTGGCAGGTGGGAGAGAGTTGGGTTTGTACAAATAATCAAAGTCAGGCATGATTTTAATGTAACTTTAATTAAACTGTTACCATCTATACTTGCCTAAGATCAGAGTATGGATCATAGCCACTGTTTTGTGAGCGGGTCAGCAGGATGTGTTCCAAGCTGGGTATCAGAAAGCTGCAATGTTGATAGTTTTGTAGCTCTTCAGGTTCTGGAGTTGGAGGCAGGTAAGATGTGCAGTGAGTCTTCTAGGCCCTGGTTGGGTGGGGGTGAATGGGATTTGCAGCTGTTGAATGCTTTTAGGTTGCACTGAGCCAAGCCTGAAAGGTGAGAAGGAGTTATAACAGGAAGAGCACCTCTTTGTATTTCTAGTTCCCAGGACCCAGGAGATGGATTTGCTAGACAGAAATGTGGTCCCAAAAAAAGGAAAGGAAAAAAACCCCACAACACAAAACCAGAAGGCTACCAGTTATCTAAACTACAACAATGGAATTGTGATCTGACAGTAGTTTGGGAGTGAGATACATCAGGAGGATTGAACTCCCCATGGAAGCATTTGAGGTTACTTTGTCCTAATACAGTTCTTGAGAGAAATATGGAGGTTTTTTCATGTGAAGGACAGCGTGCCTTTTTGGATGACTCTTGGCTAAGTCAGGTTTGCTGGGTTCTTCAAGAGAGAAGGCAAAGACTCTGTTCAAATTGTACCCAGGGACTGTCTTTATTGCTGACAGTGGGTAGTGGGTGGAAAGATAGATCACAGTGTATTTTTACCTCACTTTTGTTCAGTTGACTAGCAAAAAAGCAATTGATTTCACAAAAGCAAATAATTTCTAAATTTCATAGCTCGTGTCAGTCACCTATAACTTATTTTACTTAACGTGTATTTCTGCCTAAGCCTTCCAGTACTTCTCTTGTACCTTCTCTTGTACCAAAAACAGTCTTTTTGTTACCAGGGACTTTTCCTTCTGCTGTCTATGCCTATGGGTTGAAGCTTTCACAAACGCCATGCTGCCTTCAGCTTACATACTACACATCTGTTGAAAGTTCTGTTATGTGTCTTTTCTCCTTTTCAGTGTGAAAACATTCTGTATTATCTGTAAATAAAGGATGGGATGCCTGGGGCTTTCATGCTGTAGCAGTGTCTTCTTGCCACATTGTTGCCCACTTATTCTGGAGGACAGCCTTTCCTGTCCAAAGGTTTCTTTAGCTTGTGTTGTGTCTTTGTCCATTTACTGTTCTAAGATCAGTCAGTTTGCACTTACCTGTACTTCCTTTGTCTGTAAATGAGCCCTCGCCCTGCAACCACTATCACACACTTCTCCAAGGGTTCTGTGAGGGGGTTCAGGAGGCTGATCTTTGCTGTGCTTGGCTGATATTGTACCATATTTTCTGGAAACTGTTGAAAGAAGGAAATGCGCTGAAATTGAAAGAAGGAAAGAGATTCTTCTATATTTAAAGGGAAATAAATGATGCTTTCATGTCAGAAGTCTCAGCCTGAGCTGCCAGTTGCCAGAAGAGGCAAAGTTCAGTTTACTTTATTTTCAGCTACAGTCTTCAGCTGTAGTTTTCTCCTGCAGCCTCTGATTCCAGGCTGGTGAGTCAGGAGTCGTTGGGATTTTCTTATGCTCACACATAGACAAGGTAGAAGTGGGAGTGCTGTACAGCAGCGTGGCACGAGTCACCTTTCGCAAACTGGTGTCTTACTGCTTTGACAGAAGAGGGCAGGAGGAGAGCCACTCTACCCAGCTGAATTGTTTTACTGCTTACATCTATGAAAACTGTTTTCTCACTGCTGCAGTAACAGAACAATAGACCTGTCTTACCTCAATAGTGAGAGGGGGGTCACAAATGCTGATCTCTTCCTGTGCAAAGTATATGTGGAAGGAGTCCTCGTCTCTCAGTGTGGCAGTCAGCCTAAGCAGATGGCTCTGTCCCAGCTCTCTTCTGTACCGTGAGTAAGGCACAAAGACCTGCAGGTTGTTAGCTGGAATATGGAGATGACAATGCAGATGATAACTACAGTTTGGTCTTAGCCTGCATGACACCTAGGAGTCTTTAGTGTCCAACATTATACTAAAACCTTCACCATTTAAAAGTTTAACTGATCCAACTGGATTTGCAGATTTAAAATCTTTAAGGTGACGTAGCCCAAGTGTTTTTATTTAATCGCCTACAATCAGCTATTCTGCCAACCTGTTGTAAACTTATGGGTAAGTGCATTTTTCCTGAAGTGAGTGGACTAGAAATGCTCTTCCAGCCTTGCATCCAGTGGAATTCTTACCTTCATTATTTTTGAGGATAAAATGAAACTCTTCTTTCCAAACCTGGGTAACAGGCACACCATTATAATGTAGAGACTGGGCCCCAACTACCAGGTGAGTGGCCTTTTCTCCACCACTGTAGTTACACACTTCAATGGAAAGCGGAATATCTTGTCCCAGTGGCAAAGAATTCTTTGCCTGGAGATGGATGAAAAGGTTAACTGGCTCTTCAAAGGCAGTAGGAATGCAGCTAAACTGTGTCTCACTAAAGCTGCTGGTTGTCTCAAGGTTCTTTATCTTTCTATTGGCTTTGTCAAGTGCTTCTTTTTCCTGAAGAGAACCTGTCACAAAAAGGGGAGCACATATTTCAGTATTCTTTCCTGTTTACTAGTGTGAAGCAGTAGATGCAGAAGGATGGCATTGAATTGCTGGCAGCACTGTAGATAACTGTTCCCAAGAGCATAGAGAGATACCCTGTTGTGCTTCTGGTTGGAGCAGGTAAATAATTTCAGCTGACAGGATATTCACTGGAGGTACTTGAAAGATTCTACTTGGAAAGTTTTGACATTATTTTTAGAGCATCCTGGTGCTCACATCTGCCAGAGGAAAAGCTGCAGTTGGCTCTTTAACGGCAGCTGTAGCTGTGGCACATTCAGGACTGCAGCCAGGGAGACAACGTGCCATAGGCAGACACAAGATGGCAGAGCTGGGTCAGGGAAATGGCATTCAGTAATAGACTCTGAAGGGAGAGCTACTTTTAGAGGGAGGGATTTAGAGAATACCTGGGAGCATAACAGTCCTTTTCAGAAAGCTGGAGTCTGAAATATATCTATTATGGGGGTAATGGGAGGTAAATTTACAGAGTGTACAGGTAACAGAAATCAGGAAAGGTTTTCCAGACAAGAAAGTGCCTAGTGAAGGAAGGCCTGGTCTTTTAGAGAACTGATTAATGTGATTAAGCAGGATGAAATTTGGGGTATGACCTGTGCTTTGACAGCAAGAGTAAGGTGTTTTTGTGCCATTCAGGAAGGGGAAGTTGTGAGAGGTGGAGGACCATAATGCTTTGGAATGGCTCTGCTCTTTGGTCCTTTACTCTTCACTTGCAACACTGGCAGGGAGTGTGCTCAGCCACTTCCCTACTCCATACCTTCAGGATACTTGTAATTGTGTGTGATATCCTCACAACGTTCACTGCCCACACTTTTGGTGCTGATGTTGTTGCCAATGTACTTTGTGGGACCAAAAGCTGGCTTGAGGGTGTCATCTGCCTTTTGTATCCAGACCCGGCACTTGGCATTGATGGCAGCAAAGAAGGAGCAGACATCATAATCAACTTCTGTGTCACCTTCCTTGATGGCTTGAACAGGGGCTGGCCCACAGAAGGATGGACCTGAAGAGAAAATGTGGCCTAGTTAAGATTCAGATGCTCTACCAGCTAGACCCATGACTAGTTTAGATTTATACTAGGGGTGGTGAAGTATCTGTTTTTGGAGGATGTTAGGGAGCAGTGCTGTGACAGAGCTCTTGGAACTACATAAGCTGCACAAGCCATGAGGAATGATGATTTAGTGCTTAATGTTAGCAGGGTGAGGCCTCGTCCTTTAGCATCCTTCCATTGGAAGTTGGAGAAGGGAGGAATAGTGAACTGCTTTATTTGCTCCCTGCTCCACTTGCCCTGCCATCCTCACAAGACTGTCTTTGATATCTTACCTTTGCTTTTTTCCTGGCAGGTGGCATCCAGTGCCTGCCACCCGCTGTACTTTGGTAGCAAGTCTGCTCGAGCCATCCAGCATTCGTTCCAAACATGGAAGGTCCTTCAAGAGACAACATCACATGCATATACCAAGGGACTGAGACCTGAGGTACAGTAAAGTTTTAGCCAAACCACAGCCAATTAATGCTCCTTTGAAAGAGGTCAGTGCATGCTGAGGAGAGCAGAGACCATGGTTTTTGACACAAATGGAGGATCTCAGTTGAGTTTTCTTCTGTCCACCTCCCTGCAGCTGTTTATATTTTTCTTTTCTCCCCTCTATCACTTCCTAGATCCAGGTATTCTCAAATTGCTTGGACCCTGCCATTTTTTCTTACCAGACACGGGCATTCTTGTCTTGTGTAATCAGTGTCCCATCTTCATCATAATACTCATCCACAGTCAGGCAGCTGTTAGTGTTGTGAGCCCATGTAAAGCCTGTGACCACCCTGGTAGGAATTCCCAGGCACCTCAGAACTGTGCAGAAGAAAGAGCTGTGAATCAGTTGTGCATCCTGCCCTAAGGGTGCCTCTGGTGATAGATGTAGCAGCCTTTTTTGGTGCAGGGGCTATTAGGAATGGTAGCAGGCTTGCTGTCTGGACTTACTGCCACCTCAGGAAATAATCTATCATAGATGCCTTCAGTGCATGCTGTGCATGGATACTCTTTTATCTCAAAAGCAGTGATGCTGAATATTGATGAGGAAACTGAGGAGCTGCCTCTCACCTAAAGATTAAAGGTTTTGTTGCTGGCATCTGTGTTAATCAGGAATTTAGACATATGCTAGAGGTTCTGTAGACCACGTAAGGCTTTGTTAACACAGGAGTCTTTGAACCACCAGTGTACCTGAACACATGACTGCAGCAAACACCCAGCACTGCCCGTAACGGACAGGCTTGCACCGCGATGCAATCCACTGCCGAAGGATAGGGCTGCTTCCCAGCCACTTGGAAGGGGCTGCTCCATTATAGTGCTGCCCGGTCCCACATTCTGTTAGGATTCCTCTAAACTCATCGCAGTTCAGCTGCAGGGAAAGAGGAGAGAAAGATGGATTAAGAAATTGCCTGTCTTTGGTAGGTACACCTCATCCTGTATGATGAAGCTACTTGCACAACAGATGAAACCAAAAGGATTTTTTGTGCAAAGCATGATGGTCACTGCTGAGCAGAACAGGTGCAGCAGCCTCCCCAGGAGAGAAAGATGGATTAAGAAATTACCTGTCTTTGGTAGGTACACCTCATCCTGTATGATGAAGCTACTTGCACAACAGATGAAACCAAAAGGATTTTTTGTGCAAAGCATGATGGTCACTGCTGAGCAGAACAGGTGCAGCAGCCTCCCCTGAGATGTATTCAGTAAGTGTTCTGTCACTGCTAAGAAACTCCTGCAGCACTGCTTGTCTGCAGCACGAATATGAGGAAAGGCTAGAGATGGGCAGGATGTGGTGTTTGGAACAGCCCTGGACAGGCTTCCTCGTTGGTGGATAGGTAGCCACAAACTGGGATGAAGAAGATGCTAGCCTTCACTCTGCATTTGGGTCTTCTCTGCTTGGGCTGAGGCTCTGCCTGCCCTTCTTACCAGGGCAGCAACTGCACGGCAGATGGACACGGGGCTCTGGCGCTGGGCAGGATCCTTGTCTCCTTGGTGCCTTTCACCAGCATCCAGCAGTGTGAAGCAGATGTCAACAATATCCTCCTCAAACTGAAACAAGAACATCATTTCAGGAAATTTGGCCTGAACATTTGTTATCTGGAGTCCCTGCAAGGGTTTGTAACTGTGTGCAGATTATTTCATCCTTTCTGCTGATAGTTTTATGTGAGTGGGCTGTAGAGGAGAGCTCCAAGCAGAGGTTTGGAGGGGAGCACAACATGCTAAAAGCAGATTTACAACTTTATTGAGGCAAGGTGGAAAATGTATTAGCCTGATACTCCATCCCCTGATTAAGGGAAATTATTGCTTTTCTGGAGCACTCTTGAGGTTGGCACAGATGTAACTCTGTGATCTGGTGGCACTGAAATGGAATAAAATTCCATTGCAATCATTGTCTGTGTCAGATGGCCTCGGGCAAATTGGAAGATCTACTTGTCTTCACTTTATCTGTAAACTAGAAACAGTATTACTAAGGTCTGTTAAGTGCTTTTGTGTCTGTTGTTGAAAGGAAGGCACACAAAGCTCAGATACAGAGCAATGCATTTCTTCATAGAGGACAACCTGAGAAGATGGCTAAGTTTACATATACTGGGTTATGGGACTTCATTCATCCTGTTCTGCACCACCTTAGACAAAGGTAGCGAGTGTAGACAGCAAGTTCTTTCATCAAGGCCCCACAGCATGGAAGTGGGTAGCATCCTATAGGCACAGGAGATACACAAACCTCCTCTGCTGGTGGCTGTAGGAGAGCACAGACATGTTGGACCTCTTGTTTACCTGACTGAAGTCCCAGGGTTGTGCTAGGACTGCATTTTCAGTCCCCCAGTAGATGACACCCTCTTGGTTTAAAATGTACTCCTGCCGCTGTGCCTCATTAGCCAAGAACACTTCATCATCTAGATGAGAAGAAAAAGGCATCAGGAAGAAAGCATTCCTG
>NW_009952696.1:1045900-1056806 GCF_000747805.2 Chaetura pelagica
ATTCCTGCTTACAGATGCATTTGCATCTCTTACATCAGCAGACTCCACTGCACTCCAGGGACTTAATCCTGCCTTGGAAAAATACCACATATTTTGAATCAGACAGGAAAGAAAAATGTCATTGTCATATTTGTTTTACCTTGACTCATCTTAAAATATTTATTATAGGAAACACTTTATCAAACATTTTTCCCTCATTAGTGGGGCGAAAAGGGCTGTGGCAGTGCAGTACTCCAGGGCTGGGGCAGAAGTGCTGAGGTAGGCAGCTTTGAGCTTTTATTAGCCCCTACCTCCTTCCTAAGGTCCTGTGAGGAGCAGGGAAGGAGTGGTGGGGAGCCCTAGGGAGCCCTCTCCATGGAGGCAGAGCTCAAAAGCTGAGTTTGTGAAGGGACTGATCCCGGCCCACCTTTCTGTTTCTGATCACATACCTTGGCACCAGGGATTAAAGAGAAGGGTGAAGTTGCCCAGGAGACAGGACGACTTGGAGGCGTGTAAAAGCAGAGTGTACTGGCCAATGGGAGCATTGGCAGGTGTGTTCACAGAAATGGTCCAGGAGCATGGTTCCTGTTCTTCCAGAGCTGCATTCCACTGTTTCTTGTCTCCCAGGCTGGAGATGGAAAACTCCGTCTGGGTTCCATATGCTTTGGAAGGATGTGATCCTGCAGCCAAAGAGATGTGTGAGAGGTTATGTCTATTCCAGGTATTCATCCTTACCCCATATAAATTGAAGGGACCTTGTCTGTATCCGGAGCCCATAGCTCTTCTTTCTTATGAGACAGTCTTAATCCTTTAGCTGCTTAATGCCTAGTGAATCTTCCTGAGGTTAGTACTGCACTCAGGCCTCCATGTTTGAAAGTGGGATATGTATTTCACAGATTTGTAGAAAGCAGGAACAGTCAGAAGGGTGCAGACCTGCTGCTCCCAGGATTCAGTGTCTTGTAACAAAGTCAAAGCCAAATGCTCACATTACGGCAAAACAAGCTGGGGCTGAATGCTGCTGCCCTTCTTGGGCGTCTCACTGGAAACTGCTCTGAAACAAAACATTAACAACAGGCTAGCTTGGTTTGTACATTCCTAAACCAAAAGCCAGGAGAGATCCCATGAGTACTCTGAAGTCAAAGAGCAGTGAACCTGCACTGGTTATTGTGATGCAGTGTCTTTTCTGGAAAGAGATCTAGTTTTGACCCTGCGGCCCCAGCACCAGGGGACTCTGTTCTGCCTTAGATAAACAGTTTGCCAGCCTCGCTTCTAAATGTAAGCACCTCTGTCTGGCTCTGGAGATGGCTTCTGACACCAGCTCTTTTCTTCAGGTGGGTGGAGGACCAGAGCTCTGATAGGTATAGTAATGATGTTACCTGTCTGTACAATGAGGAAGGTCCTCTTCAGCAGCTGCAGGTAGTTGTGTATTGGAGCTGAGAAGCTCACAGTGAGAGTGAATGGCTGTCCCCGCCTCACCATGAGCCTTTCAGTGCTGATTTCTTCTGTGTGGTGGTTATTGTTGTTCATTGGGATCTTCAGGTCACATTTTTTGATGCTCAGATCTGTAATGTGAGAAGATAGAGAATGAGTTTGGATCTGTGAGCTGCTTGCAGTCTGGCCCTGGGCGGTGCCCTGAGGCGCACAAACAGCTGCTCGGGTGTTTCTCCAGGCAGACAGTGCAGCTCTGCCTTTCAGACTTTCTGCCCAGTCACTCTCTTCTTGTGTCAAGTGGCTAGTGAGCTGCCTTTGCTTAAACCTTGGCATCCAAAGTGCTTACGCAAAAGCTCCTTCCTTCCCAGGAACAGACCTGAGCATCCAAAGGATGCAGGTAGTGTGGCTGGCACGAGCTTGCAGTGTGGCTACATTTGGAGTCTTGCTTAGGGGCACCGATGGTACTCAAAGCAGCATTTCTCCACCTGGATCCATGGCTGAATTGTGCACAGAAGATAAGCTATTACACCCCACTTGTAACATGGGTGCAAGCTCTTCCTGCAGTTACTGCACTGTGGGTGTCTGATATGCACCAAAGACCATCAACTAATGCCAACTTTGCAGCTGGTTCAAGTGCAATGTGGCTGTTTAGTCCTGGAACTATGCTGGATCACAGAAAATCAAACACCAATTGTTGCTTCTTTGCAACACATTCACTGGCAATCTCAGACCCAGAACTGCAGGAGACAGAAGAGCCCCTCCTCCTTCTCCTTGTCCTCCTCCTGTCTCCTACATGTGCATCATAGGCATCAAACATGTTTCTGTCCAGAAGAGAGAAGAAAATTGTCCCAATTTCAGGCACCCAATTTGGTGCTCAGTGGTTGCAATTTTTAAAAATCCAGTCTGGCTTCCTTTCCTTCATATGACTTTTAAAGATCTTACTGTCACCTTCTTCAAGGTTGATTGGAAGCTAGACCCTCTCCTTGCTCAAGTGGCTAAAAAACTTCCTAATTGCTCTGCTTCAGTTTTGTAGTCTATGTCTCCTCCCCCTACCCGCTGCCACCTATTCCCATATTAAGAATAACTCTCTTGCTTTTGCTTCCAAACTCTCATGTCTGCCTTAGCTGCCTGGTACTGCTTCTCTGGAGCTCCTGTTAGGCACTGATGCCAGATTTTGTTCGCTGTCCATTTTCATGCAGTCCTCCATGCAGTGGAACTCTTAGCCTTTTGAGCACTTTCCTGGCTCCTGCCCTGTAAGAAGTTCACCTCTTCTACAAGCCTCAGGAGCACTGTCTTGGAGCAGGGACAGCTGTTTTTCCTGACAGAATGGCAAATGTTTAGGACTAACCAAAGTGATCTTTGCTTACCTTGACCCATGTCTAGTTCCCTGTACTGTGGAAGTCTTCAGCTCCTGCTTGCTCTGGTGGGCAAGGGCTCCTTCCTTCAGTTTTCTGCTTGCAATGTTGTTTGCTTGATCTCTTTATACAGGGTGGGACATGATGTTGCCACCTCTTCTTCAGCTTATCTTGCTGGCCTGCTGTGCAGAAGTTGAGCACTTCTTTATCTCTCAGACCACACCAAAGAGACCACAGAAAGGGGTGACTTTTCCTGCCTACAGACAAGTTTAAGTTCCACAGCAGGATGTGAAGCCTCTACAGACAGCCAGTGAAAATTGTTTCAAAGAGCTGTGCACTGGAGACCCAAGAGTAGGAAATACAAATCTTAATTTGGCTCTAAACAATACACAGAATGCATTTAAAATGTAAGTATTGAAGAGTTCTCCGTCACTGAACCTAAACAACCTTACATCCCAAACTCTTCAAGGAGTAAAAAAAAAAAAAAAGATACTTTAATTGACCTTGTGCCTAATTAAAAAAAGTGAAACCATTTCAAAATGAGGAAACTTGTTAAAAGCAACAACTACAAAAATTAATTTCTGTAGTATAATGCAGACTATTTAAAAATACTAAACTGGAGACTTGGACTAAATACTTTCTTAATACAAAAATAAGGTTATGGCATTGATAAATGATTGGTCAAAAGACAAGAAATAAGATGGCAAAAGTAAACAGTTTTTACTATGGAGCAAGTCACAGCAGTTTTGCAGAAGTGTATGATCTTCCACAAATTCATTAAGAATTTGAGAAGTCAATAAAAATAGGTGAAATAGCTTGCTCAGTTATTTTCAGTAGTAAAGATGAGGGAGGCAGCTTTGGAAAAGTTGCTGTTTAAGCTAAATACAAACTTTCTTTGCATGATCAGTGTTTTTAAATGCAACTTTGCAATATACACGTTTATGAACACCCAGTGATTTAAATACAAGCAGGTATTTATTCCACCACCATTGTGTCAACACTTAGTACCATCTCTTGGTCAAACTGGCAACTGCAAGTAATGCTACATAGGGTGCAGCTGGTAAACTGTGCACGGAGAACTACTAATTGTCCCTTTGTATCTTTCATTACACCAAAATGGGCTAAAAAGGTCCAATGGAAAGGTTAACACGCAAGATGCCAGATGTTTTCCATCCAAGATCTGAGAGAAGCAGAAATCAGCCACTACAGAGGTAAAAACATTCAGCAGAAGCGCTGAGATTTCCCACTTGCGTATCACGTTTCTTCCTGTCTGGAATATGAGTTTCTCATCCGTTGATTTTCTTTACCTTGTTGCTTGTTTCATGTTAGTTTAAATGCCATCCACATCTGATCCAGCACTTGTGTTTGGTAAAGGCAAATTCACAACACTCTCTGCATCACTGATGGTACTAAAATGGTGCACCCATTTCTGTGTGTAGCATTTGTAACTGCACTGTGAAAAAGCAGGCTTTGGATTGGTGTGGCTGCTTTGCTGAGTGCAGTTTGCATGTCTCTGCAGGCACACTGAACTTTCAGTGATTGGTATTTCTAAAGTGTGCATCAAGTATTTGTGTGACTGATATTGCGGTTGTTAAAAGTTGCTTGTTGTAGCACCTTGGAGTAGTATTTCTTCTGTGCACTCAGCATAATGTTATTTGGAGTTGTATACAAAGGTTCTCCTCTTACTGGTTGCTGAGCGTTCATACAACACTGTTGAGAGCAGTATGTTCTGTGTCAGAAAGCAGGGAAATATGCTTCAGATACAGTGGCTCTACCATATAGGTCTTCCAAAGGTGTTGCCCTAAAAGCCTCCAGCAAAAAAGTCACACTTCAGAAAAACAGTATGTTTTTTCAATCTGAACTGTAAAGGGCAAATTCAGTAACCTTTAGACTTTCTTTGTCTTGTAGATTTGTTTTAAGGGTGTTTTTTTCATATGCTGTTCATATAGCTCTTGTTTAATGTTTCTGGCTCCAAAAAGAGAAAGTCTCTTCAACAGGAATAATGTTTGCTGAAGCTTCAGGAGCAGCATTCATTATGACATTCCTTTGAAAAGACTGTACAGCTGCCAGCTGCAAACATAATTTTCTCATGGATTTAACACATATTAATCATGCTTCTGATAGGTACCATTGTTTGTAAAACTGCAGTTGTAATAGACCAGCATTCTACTTATTCTGATTTCAACCTCTAATCTTGAGGCTGCAGTCTGGTGAACATCACATTAGCACAAGTGCACAAGATCCATGAAATCAACCAATTGAATTCCCCTCTTCATTGTAAGTATTCACTAAGAACTTCACATTCACTTACAATTAATCACATCCAAACCTATCCTTGTCTCTAAAATGCAACAAAATCATAAGCAGGTACAACTTGCTAGACTGGGTCAGAATGGTGGTTCATCCAGTCCCATCTGGTCTCTCAGAGTACAGAAGACCAGATGCCTCAGAAGAATGTGTGTGAGCTGCATTGCAGCAAGTGAGACATCATCTCATAGCTGATGACGTTCAAGAATGAATATGAATATGCAATATTTAATATCACTTTGGGAATTCTTGTTAATGATAGATATTCTTTGTAGTAGTCCCCTCCTGTCTACTTTGCAGTTTACCCTGTCATTAGTGGCAATCATTGAAACACCAGGTGCTGTAATCTCAGCTGAGCTGTCTGTTTATGCTGAGGTTTCCTGCACTTGATATGGCTGATGTAGCACTGAATAATGGTGGACTAAAAATTGCTTTCCTAATGTGCATTTACCAAGCTGAATTTCACTGTTATATTGTCATCTACTTTGCCTTGTTTGGGACCCTCTGAAGTTCCTCATAGTTATTTAGTCCTCAGTAATTTAAATGGCTTTACGTAATGAGCAGATTTTGTACCCTTTTTGCACTCCCTTCTTGCCTTGCCGCTTCTGAAAGACTTCTTGCAGGTCAGGCAAGTGTCGTCACTGTTCTACATCCACTGCATTCCTGAACTGTGAAGTGCTCATAGAAATCTAAAGGAAAAATCATAGTAGAATCATAGAATGCCAGGTTGGAAGGGACCTCAAGGATCATCTGGTCCAACCTTTCTTGGTAATAATATCCTTGAAAATATCCATCCTGCCTGATACTACTGTGTTACTGTCTACATAGTATGTGACGATACTTGTTGGTTTATAGGTCCAAACATTAATCTGTAAAAAAACATTATCTTCTTTATTACTTATAAAAAGAGTTTTAAAAAGTTTAAAAGTTATGTGAGCATCTTTAATAACTGGGTTTCTTTCTGAATGTAGTGATCAAAAAATGCATATATCTGTTTCCCTTTTATTGTGTCTACATTTCCAGCTCTGAGATGACATATAAATGAATTAGATGTGAATATTCCTTTTTTGTTTAATTCCTTGTTTCTTTATAACAATAAGAAATGCTTAAGCTGTGCCTTTTGAGTTGTCTTTTAGTGAGCAATACCCTCCATTTTCAGTGCATAGGAGTGTAAGATGCCAAGTGGTAAAGCAGTGCAGCTCTGGTGACAGAACAAGCTGATTTCAAACTACCAAGTTTTGTTGTTCTGTTTTGTTGTGGTTTTTTTAAATCTGTAAAAGAGTAGTAATTTAATTGAATCCCTCAATCAAGGTTCTAGAAACTTAGATTAGGAGAAAAGAATGGTGGGGAGAAACATTCACCATCCTTGAGTCTGATTTTAATGTCTTTAAAGATCAATTCATAGTATGAAAGTGTCGTGTTAGCTAGTGCTCACTTGATTTTTTTTGAGTGACTGGAATGGAATGAGGGCTGGGTCAGCCTCTTGGACAAGCTTAGATTTAAACTGCATATTTTAAAAGAAAAATACTGATAATTAGCCGTATTTTACTCCACCAACTCCAATGGGCTTCTGAGTAAGGGCTGTGCAAAGATTGTAGGTTTGGCAAAAGCTATTTAAATCCTTCCTTGGGCACTTACACATTTTTCTCTGTTATAATAATTAGTTTAATTGAACAGTTGTCTTATGTGTAAAGCAGGAAGAATGTATATTTCATCTTTGTGGCACTGGCCAGATCTGCATTTTGACACTGAAACTGAATAGGGTGTGGTTGCTGGGCAGTTAATGACGCTGACACCCTGGAAATGCAGCAACCTGAGGTGTTGCAAATCCTGGAACTTGGCGCAAGCATTGAGGCTGATTTTCCTTTGAACAGCAGGTTTCCTTTACAAATAGTTAATTAGGATGAGGTAATTTCAAGCTTGTGTGACAAATACTGTTTGAAATAATTTCCTTAATTGTGTTTAAGAAGAAATACTGAAGGAATTTGAATGGCTTGGCTGCACTGTGTCTTAAATGTAATGACAGTCTGCATTCTTGCAAAAATTAATGAGGTTTTGTGTCATACCATCACTTCCTCAAAGCCTTTTCTGAAACTAGTGGAGGATTGTATACCCTGACTTTCCAAGATCTCGCAACACTTAATTGATAGCTGCAAAGCTTCCTATTCCCTTCTCCTTTGCCTGGAGAAATCTGAATTCCTTTCTGTGTGTGTGTGCACGTGTCCTCTTTTCAATATTCATTCCAGTCTCTCTGGGCTGGCTAGTTCTGGCAAGCTTCTGCATCCCCTCTAAGTATATGTATGGGTGACTAAAGATTGTAATTGATGTCATAGAATAGGAGTTCACATGTTTTAAAGCTTTTGTTGGCTTTAAATCAAAGAAATTTAAATGAGACCTCAGTTTAATTTGAGTCATAGAGTCAGTTAGTGTCCCTAAAACATTTTATCTGATGGAAGTTGGGGCTGTATTGCAGGACAGTACCATGTGTTGTCAGGAGGAAAAGGTCACATTGTCTCTTAGGAGCATTCAGATCTTTGCTATTTTGGCTTGTTAACTCTGGAAGGAATCAAGAGACACAGTGTTGGGATTTAGGTATGGGTAGTGTAATGCCTTCCTCATGGAGGAGGATGATCTGCTTTCAGCAGCTTTGTGGAATGAGGAATTGTGACTGTTAACTGAGAATTTTCATACATCCTTCTGATTACATTGTCCTGAGCCTTTTCTTCTCATCCTGTGCTTTCTGAGCACTTCTGGCAGCATTGCAAAGTATCTGTCTTTGCAAACAGAAACATCAGTCTTTTTTTCTTGTCTGTTCTGAAAGGAATAGATGGAACTTCCTCTGTCATAAGTTAGGAAGATACAACGGTAAAGGGCAGGTGAAGTGTGTGGCAGCAGACGTGGGCAAGTAACAACTTTGGCTATTACTGAATAATACATATATTTAGTGAATATAAATAAATTATATTAAATGAAGCTTACAAAACCAGCTATTTAAAATTATGTTTCTTGGAAATCTAGCTGCTATTACTGCTACAAGCTCCAATGCTGAAAACACTAAATGGTAAAATGCTGAAAAGCACTAGATGCTTTCCTTCAAATTAAATTATATAATTACTTCCACTAGTATTTCTGTTAATTAAGGTCCATAAAACCTTATGTCAGGTTAGGGAATGAAAAAGTTGACACTCATTACAGTATAGTGCATAGTACCTTTTTTAAATTCCTTTCACAAAACATCACTTTACGTTGGCTGAGTAGTCTGCATTTCTGTGTTCCCAGTCATAATACTGTATGAAACCCATAAACAGAGACAAAACTGAACTGATGGTCAGGTCATATCACTGAGCAGGAGCCACATCAAGCATCACAAATCCCTTAATGTCTGAAAAATGGGTGCAAACCAAGTCCACCTGAAGCTGCCTGGTTCCACTCTTGTAGGGAATGAGTTCAAATTGGACTGTTGAGCTCTCCTTGGGGGCCATTCTTGCCATGCTGAAAGAGAGAATACATTGTTAAGTTTGAGCATCTGAAACATTCTTGGTACATATTCTTCAGTCCCCAGGTCCAAGATAGTACGGAAAAGAAGAGTCAGAGTAAGTGGCTGCTGTATGTGCGTGCCCCCAGCACAGGAGGCCGTGACCTGCCGTGTCCACAGCCCCCGCAGCACCATCCTTGAAGAAAGAACAATTAAGCTGTAATGGATCTGTTGGAATAGTCATGGTTCTCAGTCTGTGTTAGAGAATGATGGGAACATACTGAATACCTGAGGAATGGTCAGAAAGGTTATCTTTATCAAGGGCAGTCTGGATAGGGCTCTGAGCAGCCTGATGTCGTGGGAGGTGTCCCTGCCCATGCAGGGGGGTTGGAACTCGATGGTCTTTAAGGTCCCTTCCAACTCTACCCATTCTATGGTTCTATTCTATGATTCTTTGATCTTTAGAAGAGCTCAAATTCAATGGTATGTCTTACCCTCATTGCTCACAACATTTACAGTACTCTAGATATACTCATGCTGTATTTTGGTATAGTAAATGTAATTAACTGTTGATTTTATGTCCATAGTTTATGTCCAACACAAGGAGACTGAGAGAGTGGGGGAAAAGGATCTCTGTGCTCTAAGGAGGTACTGAAGCTGAGCAATACCAATGCTGGTAAGGCAAGTTGAGGTTCAAGGTCAGGATCTAGACCTGAATTTAGTATTGAATGTACATGAAGACTTAGTGATTCACATAATTAGCCATTTTTTGCTGTCTTTTTTTTTGTTTTCCTCTCACAGTTTCTTGGCGCTAATTCCCCCAGTATAAACATTTTTGACACTTCAAAAAATGTCTTTAAAATAATAAACATGGAGGAGATGAGAGAACAATTTCTTACTGGTATGATACTGGTGGACACATTTTTAAGATGTTTTGTTGCAGCATATGTTTTGGCTCTTCGGTAATTTAATATCCTTCAAGGACTGTTTGGGGTTTTTTTTGCAAACCACAAAAAAAGCAAATTTTTAAAAATTGTTGCCCTTTATATACTTCAGTCACTAGCTACAGCACTCTTGAGTTACATGCTGCCATTAAAAGCAGGCCATCTCTCCACTCTCTAAGCATTCTGTACATCAAAGCTTGGCAAGGGAGGTGTAAAAAACTCCAACTAGTTTATGGAGAATATTGACATGATGGCATTTTGTCCAAGATTGGTGAAAACAAAAGTTATGGGAATCTTTTTTAAAACAGTTTTTATTCTAGATTTCCCACCAAAGTTAACAAGTTAATTCCACTCATGTACCTGATTCTCAGTTGCTCTCTGAGCAGGCCACTGCCCTCTGCTCTCAGCACACAGTCTGTCACCACTTCAGACAGTGGGTTGGTGAATGTGACTTGCACATTGACAGCCTCGTGTACCACTGCTGGACCAAGGACCTAGAGAGAGAAAACATTCTGCTCAGCCACAGCATTAGTCTCACTTCTTTGTCATAGTTTTTTCTTTTCTCTTTTACATATTTGTGGGCATTAGACTTCAGGCTTGAGTCAGCCATCCAGTGTGGCTGAGAAAGAACTAACCACTGTAGAATCTACTATTTAATCCTAACTTTTTAACTAGGTCAGTGTATGGTACTATCTCTAATACCTATGATAGATGTATCATATCACTTATGATATGATACAAACCAGAGAGGGAACAGAATGAGAATATAAGTATTAACATGGCTACCTACTGTAGGCAGCTTCAATCAAATTAGCTTTAGTTAGGCTAAATGAAAGGCTTAGGATTAGAAAACATTAGAGGTGTGAGGCACAGGGGAATTGTGTTGTCGCAGGCAAAAAAAAAAATATATATATATATAATTACTGTATTTTGACTGAACTAAAGTGGAATGGGCATATCTGGTTATCTTTGTAGATCATGTAGCATTAACATAATGGAGAAGTATGGCACCTCAATTCTATTTCTCTGTTATTGACTGTATGTTTATACAGAAGTTTCAGTTAAAAGAAACAAACTCTTCTTGAAACGTAGTCAATGAATTGAAGTAATTTAAATCAGATTCCTACCCTATATAAGCTCTTATTTGCATGATACAACTCAGAATCCTTTTTACAAAGTCTCACTGGAACTTGGTTGGTCTTCAGAAATCGCAAAACCTACAACCATCTAAACTTTTTATTTCTGTGTGTAAACTTGCTTTTCCTGTATGGTTTCCAGAGTGGTTTAGGATAACTAGTCTAGTCTGGAGGCTCTGAAAGACCCTGATAATTGTGCTCCTCCCTCTGTTGTGTACCCTGCAGCAGGCAGATGGTGTTTGATCCCTTCTCTGATCCAGCACAGGAAAATGCTGAACC
>NW_009952696.1:1056998-1072439 GCF_000747805.2 Chaetura pelagica
CTGAACCGTCCTTGTGTGGGTGTGAGGGGCTGCACGAACCCAGCGCTGTCCCTGGGCACACATTGTGTGGCCTTTCCTGTAGACTAAGAATTGCTTTTCACCCATTGTGCCACATTTGTCAGAAGTCAGCCTTAAGTGACAGCCTCCAGTTCTAATATTAATCATTTGGGAACATGTTGCAGAAGGTGAAAAGTGCCACTTTTGCTGATAAGGTGAAGGAACTTTCTTGAGTGTTAGTAATAACGAACCTCACAGCCGCCAGGCATTATCAGCTAGTCAGTGCAGATGTCTTTGGTAAAAATCAGGCTCTCTAAATAAACTGGAAGAGAGTGATCAGACTTCCCTGACAAAAGTGGAGGCCTACATATGGTCTAGATCTCCCTCTCTGTTTCTCTGTCTGTCTCTCTGAAGATAATCTTGCCTTGTAACCCTCGTAACACTGAGAACTTCACTAGTGCCACATCAACAAGCACTGGCAAGAACACCATAGCATATCTATGCCTTGGAAAGGTTTGCTTTTCTGTAGTGTATCTCACTTCATTTGTGTCAAGTGGCCTATTACTAGAGCAACAAGATCAAATAACCCTCAGGTATAATTTCACTTCCCACACTCCTTCCCATGAGGAGTAGATGGAGTAAGGATTCTAGTTTCTTCTTCTCAGCATGTCTCTCTAGGGACACAAAGGGGAATAGCTTTTTACCTCGATGGTGAGAAATGGATCCTGAAGTACAATATCCTTCTCCACTAGAAGTGAGGCTCCTGGTTTGGCTTTACACACAGCTGTCACTAGGATCTTCCTGTCATCCATCAGAGAGTTTTTGTACTGGGAATAGGAGATCTTGAATGAAATCTCTTTCACTGGAATGGAAATAGAAACATAATTTCCCCCCCTTCTTTTTTCTATGTCTAAGTACCAACTATCTGTAACAAATATCTGTCTTCTAAGGAACAAGGATGCACAACCCTGGGGCTGTGCATTTGTGGATATTGAGAGTCAGTAGACAGGAATGATGCTCATAGGTGACTTCTACTTACACTCACATCATACACTCAATGATCAGGTACAGTTCAGGAGCTGGGCAGTTCTGAGGATGGATATATGTGGCTGGTCTTATTTATGTTTATCTGGAGCTGGGCATTTAATGTTCTTCCTTGCCAAGAAGGTAGAAGTGAGAAGATGGTTGGTTTTAAATGGTCTTGCTGAGGCAGCTGTTCAGCTTCTGCCTCAGAGAGGTGCACAGTCAGGCTCTGTGCCAGTGGGGAAGGCAATGGAGCTCAGTACTTTTGAGAAAAAATGTTAATTTACTGCTGGAACAGTAGAAAGAGATATAACGCATTGTGTATTATCTTGAGAGGGTAATTTTCATCTGTGCTACACATCTCATTTTTCAGCATTGTCCCTATAAAATCAGGGCAAAGGCCACTATCTGCAAGTGGTGTAGCTCTTCCTGCAGCCTGTAGTTACTGTCCTACTGCTGCAAAAGATGTGGGCTTGTGTGTCCCCTTTAATCTCTATACTTGGTTCATGGAGAGCTCAGCTGCGTAGTCTCTGATATATGTCTCTTAGTTGTTCTCTCTTAGCAAAAAAGGTCATAATGTAGAACTAATAGTGGCTGTTCTGGGTCAAACAAAGTGTCATCCAGCTCAGTATCCTTTCTGAGAGTGCCCAAAAGCAAATGCTTAAGACAGGGAAAATATCTTTTATATATTTTCTTTTCCCCTGAATAGCCTTAACCTCCAATCATTTGCAGATCATGCACTTCTTGAGCCATTCATTATTTCTGTGTGATTTGGCCACAAACCCAAGCTATGTCTTGTCCTAAGCTGTAATAAAATTTAAATTACCTTCTTCAGATCCCAGTTTAATAGACCTAGACAGCTGCAAAATCTCAGCCTTTGGTTTTCCTGTGTAGAGAATGGCTGTAGCTCTCAGTTTAACCCTTACGGTCTTGAAATCTGAGATCAAGTTCCTGAGTGCCAACGTAAGGAGGATATCCTGGCCAATTACAGGAGATGCATCAAGGATTAGCTTTCCTGAGATACTGGGTTTTTGTGCAGGCTGTATCATATTTTGTCTCCTTGCTGCTGAAGATCGTCTTCTAGGTCTGGTAGTTTTGGTTCTTTTTCCAGTGCTTCTCACCCCAAGCAGCTTCAGTGCTTTTTTATACACCCGCCTTTCTTTCAATGATCCTGCTTTGAAAGATAACACAGTCAGAGATCTCTGCATGCTGGATATAGTGCAATGGAGCCATAATTGCTCTCAGTAAATACAGTTTAGGAAAGCTGATGAGGGCAAAGATACATAAGAGGAAGTGAGGTCTAACCTAAATGCTAATTTTGACACAAAAGCAAATGAATATACATAGCCAAGAATGCTGGCAAGTAAAACCTGCCTGTCAGCTTTAGCTTGCTGCTCATGGGTACCTCTTAGAAGCTGTGAGCAGTAGAAATATAACTCCCGGGAGGGCATAAGCAGGGCAATTGCTTTGTCCTCTCAAATTAGGAAGGGTGAAAAAATCCTTTTGCAGAAACTCTCCCAGACAACTCTCCAGAATGGCTATTGCTACATGTTGTAAGAGAATTATTCTCACTAGCTGATCAGAACAGCTAGGACAGGATATTTTACAGAAGTAGTGTTAACTTTGCATTGAATACATTTGTGTTTTATTGAATACATTAGTGTTTTTCAAGGGCCACAAAGGCTGTGTGGAATCACTGTCATCTGACAATGAGTCCTAAGATTTTGAAAACTCACAATTACTTTGCTCCAGAAGAATTAAAGAAATAAAATCAGTTCTCAATCCAGCAAAGACCTAAATTATTTTTGATTCTGACCATCTGTAGCAAGACAACTGTAATAAAGAATTTACCTTCTGGATATTTGTAATTGGCAGTGACATCCACACGGGAGTTGGTGCCCACTGCTTTGGTGCTGATAAATTTTCCAATCTTTCTAGTATTAGAATAAATTCTCTCCTTTCTTTTGTTGCTGTAATGAATCCAAGTAACACAGTCAGCATTCACTGCTGCAAACACAAATGAGCTGTCATAATCCAGGTTCAAGTCCCCTTCCTTAATGGCTCTGGTGGAGGCAGGACCACACTGATATATGCCTGTATTTGAAAAAAGGAGAAACTAAATGACTGCCTATTGCAAAATAACAGGCATTCTCATGCTGACAGCAAAAGGGAGAAGTGGTCACTCCAAAGATACCTTCGGATAATGGCTCAAGGATGTCCAGATGGAGACCAGTGACAAGGGGTGTTCCTCAGGGGTCAGTACTGGGACTGGTGCTGCTTAACATCCGTGTCAGCAACATGAACAGTGGCATTGCATGCACCCTCAGCAAGTTTGCAGAAGACACCAGGCTGTGTGGTGTGGTCAGCATGCTGGAGGGAAGGGATGCCATCCAGAGGGACCTTGACAGGTTTGAGAGGTGGGCCTGTGCCACCCTCATGAAGTTAAACAAGGCTAAATGCAAGGTCCTGCACCTGAGTTGAGGCAATCCCAAGCACAAATACAGGTTGGGTGGAGAAAGGATTGAGAATAGCCTTGAGGAGAAGGACACTGGGGTGTTGGCTGATGAAAGACTCAACATGAGCTGGCAATGTGCACTTGCAGCTCGGAATGCCAACTGTATCCTGTGCTGCATCAAAAGAAGCGTGTCCAGCAGGTCAAGGGAGGCGATTCTGCTTTTCTACTCTGCACTCATGAGACCCCACCTGGAGAACTGTATCCAGTTCTGGAACCCCTAGTACAGGAAGGACATGGAGCTCTTGGAGCAAGTCCAGAGAAGGATCACAAAGATGATCTGAAGGCTGGAGCAGCTCTGCTACAAAAACAGGCTGAGAGAGTTGGGGCTGTTCAACCTGGAGAAAAAAAGGCTCCAAGGAGACCTTAGAGAACCTTCCAGTGCCTGAAGGGGCTCCAGGAAAGCTTGGGAGGGGCTTTTTACAAGGGTAATAGGGGCTTTTTACAAGGGTGATAGGACAAGGGGTAATGGTTTTAAGCAGGAAGAGGATAGATTTAGGTGAGACATTAGGAAGAAATTCTTTGCTGTGAGGGTGGTGAGAGCCTGGCCGAGGTTGCCCAGGGAAGCTGTGGCTGCCCCATCCCTGGCAGTGTTGAAGGGCAGGTTGGATGGGGCTTGGAGCAACCTGGTCTAGTGGAAGCTGTCCCTGCCCATGCAGGGGGGTGGAACTAGATTATCTTTAAGATCCCTTCCAACACAAACCATTCTATGATGATTCTATGTTTAAGGTAACAGCATGTCCAGAGATTCCACATGCATTTTCTCTCAAAAGGTGGGAGCACAGAGGAGGTTGTAAGCCTAATAACTTTTTACAACAGTGTTACCTTTGCTTCTTTCCTGGGGTGTTGCATCCAGAACCTGCCATCCATCATAAAAAGAGCCAAGATCTCTTCTAATGAACCAGCTTTCATTCCAGACATGGAAATTCCTGAAATGGAGGTAGAACAGGGAATCCCTGGTTCATACAATTAACTTTATATTGAAAGATTTGATAAACTTATGGTGCAATGCAAGAAATAACCCTAATCAAGTGAATGAACACTCCTCTGTGAAGAACCCACCAGCTGCCTCCTTTCTTGAGTACCTTTTTCCCCTTATTTGCCAGCTGTGTTCAGGTCTCTGAGAAATGTTGGGATGTTATGAAACAAATAATGATTTGTTGCAGAGTCACATATTGAATTCTGGATGTTCCAGAACAACATACTGTACAGCCAAAGGTCTCCTGCACACACATCTGTCTGTTGGTATTTAATTCACAGGTGCTTTCTACTTTATGTCACCCTTATTCCATCCAGTCCACATGCTACAGGGTGCTTGGTCACTGAAACACTGACAGAAGCAGTACAAGACGTGCAGTGTGATAGTTTTTGAGCACTTGTTTGTCAGAAGCATAATTTTTAACAGCTTCTCTGAGGTGAAAGAAACAGCATGTTCTTCCTGAAGGAGGGGATGGAATTTTTCTCAGGTGCATTAAACATATACTTTTACTTTAGTAACCTCTCAGTATTCTGCTGATCATGGAAGACGGAGACAATCAATGACATGTAGCACAGAAGCTGGGTCTAAAACGTAGGGACTTCTGTAGGATAGAGGGGACTCTGCTCTAGGACTCAAGGGACAAGAGGTTTGTCACTTTTCTACTTTTTCTGGAAAAATTAATACAGTAGAGACAAAATCAGCAGTTATGTTTTCAGATTGTGTGTTGAATAACAATGATACAAAGAATCGCCTCTGTTGATTCTTCAGAATGATGCATTGAGCACATACTGCATTTCTGAACACTTGGTTTTTTAGTATGGGGTTTATATCACTGGGAGCATGAGGCTGGGGGGAGTTTCAGGTGCATAGTTCAAGATATTTTCATTAGTGGAGAAGATAATGGAAGAAATATTAAGAAAAAAAAAAAAAATTACCACACACTGTCTTCGGTCAAGTGAAGGGTTTTTCCAGAAATGTCAACGTACTTATCAATACTCAGATTTATATTTCTGTCATGGGCAGAGTTGAAGTTTGTAATAACACGAGTAGGTATTCCCAAGGATCTCAGAACTGCAACACAGAATACCATAAAAGTGCTGTAAATCTATTTGATAGACATTTAGAGAGAATTTTTCTGTTTTTCTTGGCTAAGAAGTCCAGTGTATACATTTTCAGTGGGGAAACAAACACTCTCAGATATGATGCAATTCACAGTCATTGTGCACAATTGCTTAGAAGACAGTTCCACTCGACATTCTTAGCTGCTATTTTCTTTTTAAGAAGAGTTAGATTCACCCATTTTTTTAAATCTTTCATTCTTCATCCTGTTCTCTCTCCCATTTTCTCCCTGTGTTTGTTTCTTTGTTACTTGCCTCTTTTTCCTCTTCCCCTGTGAGAAATACTTCTTGGTTACATTATTTTTCCCTTGTATTTAAAAAACAAAAGAAAATTATTCTTGTCTCTCAGAGCAGCTCTGAATGGAAACTGCTTTTCTATGAATCCTGGCTTTGAAACTGGAAACCTTTGCTCTTTTCACCAGTTCAGCCTGGTGAACCACTTTGCATTTTGTCTGATTGGGGTGCAGTATTACAACCCATTTTACCCAACTGTTTTAAAACAAGAAAGTAACCTTTGATGCATGGAAGACCCTAGGTTCTTCACTCTCTGTCAAAGTTGAAACAGCTTCAAGAGTAATGCCACAAAGTTAAAAGTACAGAAATTCTAGTAAGCTTCCTTTCTGATGGCATTCTTCCTTTTTGTTTACCTGTGCACATCACTCCTGCAAAGACCCAGCACTGGCCATACCGGACAGGCTTGTATCTCTGCTTGTACCACTTCCGAAGGATGGTCACACTGCCACTCCACTGCAAGGGGTTGGTTCCTGAGCAGTAATTTCCATTCCACTTCCCTTCGACTACTCCCTTTTCATCATTGCTGTTAACCTGAAAGAGTCCTTCTCATGAGAGAATTAAAATATTTACAGAAAAAAGGAGAGAAGGAAATGGGCAGAAATGATCCTGTTTGTACCACTGTCCTCATTGGCCAAGTGGTGGGACATAGTATTTGGACCTTAGAGAGAATTCTGTCTGCTCAAGTGCAACAATTGGAACAAATCCCCCTTAAGCAAGGAATACTAAATACACACATTAAATGCAGTCATGCCAACACCAATTTTCCAAAATACTTTTCACTTTAGTGTTTGAAAAAATATTAAATCATTTCAGAATGGACACAGACTTTCCAAATTAGTAAAAAGATCTAATGTACTGAAAATCTGATAGGAAAATACATCTGAGATTCAATGTCTTAAAAGTTCCCCATCCTTCCAGTTATGAGAAAACTTTTGGGAAGAAGGTAAATTAAACTTTGGGGGTATTTTTCCTTGAGAATGGATTTCCATTTTATCTCTTCTGCAGCTATTTTTTGCAGAAAAGTTAGCTGCTCTATATAAAAATGAGGTGTTTACAATAAAAGTATTAGTTTTTGGTAGGAGGTGTGTTGTGGAGCTGTAGGCAATGGATCCCTGTACCATAGCACTGACGACCCTGCTCACGTAGACAGGATTGTTCCTTTTGGATACATCGACCGCTGGATCCTGGCGGTGGCTCAGGCTTCGATCCAGCAGAGCCAGAGAGATATCAAGGATATCCTCTTCAAACTGAAGTCAAAACAAGCAGTATATTAAAGGCTAATTTCATACAAAAACCCAAGGATAAATTCCCCACCTATTTTCCTTCTCCTAGCACAATAGGATGATGTTGGTAATAGAGGCATTTTCTGTTCTGTTAAAGAAAACAGGGCCAAGAAGAAAGCATGAACACTAGGCTGCTGGCTCTCCACGGTATTTTAAAGACAGCGTGTTTATGAACATGGTTTGGGGCCACGCTGGCATTCATGAAGACATTATGTGGCCTGATTGAATGGGTGAGACCACTCCAGGTCTGGCTCAGCAGGATTTGCACCTTCCCACATCCTGTCATGCCCCTACAGAAACCCTCCTGTTACAAAAGCTTCACTCAAAGTGAAGTGATGGGCTGCCTTCACCTTGTATCAGGTGATCTGAACTGAAAGAAGCCCACAAAAATAATTATTGTTGATTAGGGTCACAGAGTCAGTGTTGGGCCTAGAGAACACCAAAGTGCTGTATGGATGTGGTTGGGCAAGGATGCCATTTGACCGCTGAGACAGAAAGCAGATCTGGCCTCATTTCATTAATTAGTGTAAAAGTAGCCACAGTGACTAGGAGGATTGGTAGAAATGCTGTCTGTGCAACTGCTGGTGCAGTTTTAAGACATGAATGGCGAGGAATGGTTTGACTGGCCTAAGAAGCTGCAGGATAACTAGGTGACTACAGATGGATTGTAGTTGCAACTGTATTTGTTACGCCTAGAAGACAACTAGAGTTGTTTCAGTTGAGTAGATTTGGGATACCCTTTTAGTATCTTCTGCCCCGTTATTGAACCAACTGTGTAAATATTTAGATGCACTAGTCTCACAGTGCCTAGAGTTTAACCCTGGAATGACTTCCTTTGTTCTTTACAAGGGTTGAGAAACAAGTAGAATTTCACCAGCTTGTGTAATGTGCAAAAAAAAAAAATTAAAATTGTGCTTTGTTGCTTTTGTTTCTGTATTAGCACAGGCCAGACAGAAGAAGAGATCCTGGTGATGCTGTAATGTATTGACAAGGGAGACATAACTGCAAGAAAATCCTAAGTGAGAGGAATTCTGAACTTCCATACTATGAGCTAAAGATTCTCTCTCCTCAAGGGGTTATTTACCCACTATTATTATTTTCAAAGTTCTGGAATAAGTGATGTGTTTACCTGTCCGTAATTCCAAGCTTCTGATTGAATACATTTTTCCAGTCCCTGAAATATGATTCCACTATCATTCAGGACATACTCCCATCGCTCCTTTTCGTTAGCCATGTAGACATCATCACCTAGAAGCAGTGAGACATGCTAGCTGAAAGAAAATCTGTTTTGCTGTAATTGAAAATCTCACTTCAAGGGGACTTCAGGGGAACAGGTCAGGCTCCCTGTGCATTCAGGCTTAGGACTCCCTTGCTATATCTCTGTAATCATCTAGACTGTGAATACAGTAAGCATGAAGTTCTTTTGAGAGGAACTGACTATGCTCCTGTCCCTTCACTAATCTCACTGTATCTTACTGGTAGGTAATGCTTTGTTTACAACTGAAGAGACGTATCAGAGGGAAATGCTTCTAGAATAAATATTTGGAATATTTCCTGGCTGATTTTTTACTCTACAAGCAAAAGGCTGGATCCCTGAGGCACTGCAGCACTGAAGAAGGAGCAAAAACTTGATCCTTGAGAAAAAAAATACAATCTTTCTGTAGTTGTGACTTTGAGGTACATACTTTAAAGTGACACCCAGATTTCCTGACTGAGGCAATGAGTTATTTGAATGACATAATACATAAAAACATACTTGGACACCAGGGATTGAAGAGTAGCACAAACTGGCCCAGGAGTGTTGAAGAGACCTTGTTCCTGGAAACAATCTGGAGTCTGAGTTTGTATTGTCCAATGACAGCATTGGCTGGGCTGAATATTGTGAAGTTCATGCATCCAGGCTCACTGGGCTCTTGGGCTGCACTCCAGCCATTTTCACTCTCCTCAGAAAGGTTAAATACAGCCTTGGTCTGCAGTGATTCTGCTGGAGATGGTCCTGCCAGAGGGAACAGGGACAGCAATTCTGAATGACAGCTGTGGGTGACAAACTTGAGGTCAGTGATGATCTCAATTCCATATATTTTTAAAGGAAAGATAGTGGCTTATCAGATCAAATGCTTATTTGCTGTAGACAAGCTATGCTCCAATCCATCCACTCATACTGTCCGCCCTCTGTGTTACATGCACAACCCAGTGCAGGTGGGTGCACCCGTCCTCATTCTAGACAAGAGGAGACAAGCTTGTTGTCCTGAAAACCTGACAGTTCAAAAATGTGTGGGCAGGATGTGCCACACATTTTAATACACATTTCATTAAGAGGCAGCAGCTGTCTGAAGAATTTTTTTGAGAAGCCTTTTGGGAAAGATAAAGAGAAGAGTCTTATGAATGGGGTCACGTAGGCTGTTCTAGTAATGGGGAACACATGAAGTTAATCAAGGGGTGTTTAAACAGGTGAGTAGAAAGAAAAAAAAAAATGGGGGTGGTGGTCTGTAATGGGACCACAGAATTAAGACAACTTGCAGTATTGCAGGTAAGTACTCAAGAGCAGATGTACAGGCTTGTTTTTAGGCTCTTGATGGCCTCTACCTTTCTTTTAATTGTTAACTGTCTGTTGCCTTATGGTCTATTGCCTTATGAACTTTGAAATATGAGTTCCTGTGCCTAAAAGGCCAATGAATCCTGAATGGTACAGGACAAATCTTACTGAGTCAGGAATGGACCATGCAGAGCTGTAAGGTATGAGTTTTTTTGAGCTGGGGTGACTTGGATGGTAGGTGAGTGCTGTGGGGAAGTTACCTGTGCTGGCAATAAAGGTGAAATCATCCCCAGATTGAACTGTTGTTTGAAGGTTCAGAGTGATCTTGAAGGCCTGTCCTCTCCTCAAGATTGCTTCTGTGCTGCTGTAATCAGAGGTGTGGTGTGCAGCTTTATTTAGTTTGGATTGCCAATCGACACTTGCTAATTTCAGTTCTATAAAAACAGAAGGCAAGGTAATTAAAAACATTGTTCCTTAAAACTTGTACGTCTTTTGAGCTTGTCTAAAGTAATGATTTTATAGTATTTATATATATATAGTATTTATACATAGTTGTAGTTACATTCCCTAGGAAAATAGGAAAATCTATTAAAAACTGCAGAATAAACAACAATTTAGAGGAACAGCTAAATATCTTTTCTGTAGGCATCTTTCAGAGCCAGAAAAAACAATAATTCAGGGAATTCATCTTTGATTTTAAAAAAAACCTCAAAACCCTACTGTACTTAGATAAAACTTTCTTAAAGTTTGAAGAGGCTGTTCTATTCCACCATGTTCCTGCTCTCTTTCTGTGGGGGTCTTTAATTCCCCAAATGCTTTACAGATGTACAGAAGGAAGTATTAAAACTCCCATGAGCAAGTGCACACCTGATTCTGGAAGCACTGAATGACAGATAATTAATAGAATGCTATTATCTTTATTGTTGCACTTACGCATTGTGTTCTTGTGTCTCTTGTATCTCAGTTAATTTGCAGTCTTGTTGCTTGAAGCTGAGTGTTGTTTCGCATTCTGTTGGGAAAAGATAACCAGCAGAGGACAGATGGTAGTACTGGGTGTATCCTGAGGTAGTGCTATGGGTTGCTGTATTGTACGATGATAGGTTGTGCCTGTTACTGAAAATGGGACAATGAAGCACAGATTGCAAAAGCTTTCAACCTTCCTTGTTCCTTGATCAGTTAAAGAAGAACAACAAAAAATCAACCAACAAACAAAACAAAAAATATAGCTCCCTCTATGAATGTTTGAGAAGTGCCTTTTCCTGATACAATATTCCAGAGGAATTTTGTTTGAAGAAAATTGCCTGCCATGACATGTTAACCCTTTGCAGATCAATGGTGCTGTAAGCAACACTTCATTCTGCTGAACTACAATAGAGGACTTGGTTTAGCACCAGCACCACCTTGAATCACTTGGAATGAAGCTCGTATCTGAGTGAATCCAGAGGCTAAATTGTGAATAGACTTTGTGTGTGTTATGACACATCTTTCTAAACAAAGGTCTTTCCAGTCAGTGTGAGATTGAGAGCAAGTGCAATACAACACAACACATAGAGACTGGGATTGTACTTTGAGAAAGCGGCACGCAGGCTAGCAGGGCTGCTCTGCAGAGAGCTGAACCCGGGAGCCAGGTGACCATGGCCACCAGTGACCTGTCTGAGGCCAGACACCAATTCCATATCAGAGAGGGACTAATCTGAGACTTCTGTGTGGCATTGTGATGCCCAAATCACTACCCAACTGTGTTGATTAGGTGGCTGCAAAAGCACCATATAGAGTAGCTAATAGATATGTAGAAAAGGATTTTCTTACTGTTTTTCTGTGTAACAGGAAAAAACCCAATGTATTCAAGACCCATGATATTAAACAAAAACAAAACAAAAGTCTATAGTATACAATAATGCACTTAATCCAAAAAGGGCTGAATTGCCAAGAGAATGACTAGATGCAATTTAACCTGTTTCCTCAGCAAATGTCCCTCATCTGTATGGGAAGAGTGATGTCTAGAGCAATCAGACTGTTGTTAACTCACCCGCCATATGGTTTCTTTCTTCTTTTCCACAATAGTGTGTTGTTCAGGTTACAGATACAAACGTGTGCAAGAACATTCTGAATCCTCTTCCACCAGCACGAGTGACAAAAGGTTTAGGACTCTGGATGAACTGTACTACATAAGCTAGAGTTTATACAAGCTGGGTGTGACTTGTGGTTGCCAGTTAATATTTTTCGTATTGGTGTCCTATGTGAGCATCTACTTATGACTGCTATAATTGCACGTCTTGAATCTAATTATGCTTATTTGAAACAGGTGAATGGCTGAGGAAAGATGATAAACACTATCCTGGTGTCTTAACTACTAAGAGGGGAAAATACCCCAAATTGGATCTAATGAAGGAAATACAGTCTTAAGTAGACTGAAGAAACTTAATTTTGGATGGTTTAGTTTCTATCAATTTAGGTTTTTGGAGACTATGTACAGAGGGCAGGTATGGACAAATATATTGTACAACATGGACATAGAGTGATCTAATAGGTTTGTGTTAAATGAGTGTTACTAATTAGTGTTACTGTCATTCAGCAGCAACATGGCTGAGCATAGAGCTTTTTTTAGTTGTTTTTTGTTTGTTTGTTTTTTGCAGGTCTGCCTGAGTATCTTTTACATAACTGCATATAATTAATTCTTTCTTGGAAGCATACAGAGTTGTGACATCCTCATTTCCTGTTCCTGACATCTCTACCTGTCATACCCATTTTATAGAAGGAGTGGGTGTTGTTACATGGTCACCTCTGCATCAGGGATTTATTGGGTACAGAGGACTGTTTAATGGCTGCCTCTGCTTTAATATTTTTTCTTTATAGTTCTGCAGTTGTGTAGAGTTTCTCTGTGGCTGTTTGGCATGGAACCTTGAGCTGGGTCCTGGAGGAAGCTACAGGGCTGTTCTTCTGGTGTCAGCCCTGCCCATTGTAATAACAGACGCTGTTGTTTTGGCTCTTGAAGCTCCCTAATGTTCCCTCCTCCCTCATCCTGTGTCACAACTTATCTAGAAACATGCCCTCCCAATTTGTCCTGAGAGGATGTTGCACACTGTTCTGAACTTTCAATAGACTGTGTTTGAGAAGTAAGGGGAGAAGGGGTAGTCCCTGATTTTCCTCACCACAACACTTCTACATTTTGTCTTCTTTCTGTCCCTGCCTTCTGTTTTGTTTCCACCTTCATACCAATGTTGCTGGCAACCACAAAAGGCAAATTAATTATCTGCAACTTAGATTTATTTTTAAAAAGGAATATAAAGTTTTGTTATGGTTTCTTGTGTATTTTTTTTCAGTAAGAATTTGTGGTCGTGTCTGGATGCATCAGACTTTCTGAAATCCTATCACCTTTCAGACAAAAGATGTCCATATTGAACTCCTGACAGCTCTGTGATTGAGAATTTTTGTCTTACTAATTCTGCTTTAAAAATTTTGTAAGTCAGATAAGGAATCCAAATTTTTAGGGTTGGCTGGGCTATTTGTACACAGTTACTGCCTCACACCCTACTTCAGAAGGGCAGCTAGGTGGTGACTGTTGTGCCCTGTTGGTCATTAGCTGTCCCAGCAGTCCCTGGAGAGGTTACCTGGGCTGCAGTCATGGAGAGGCCATAGGGCTACTCAAAAGTGTGTTTCAGGTGAGACAGGGTACCTGGTTTGGATGGGGAAGCCAGGGGGTATCTTTGTGCAAACACTGTGGCAGAGGTGTGGAGTAGGGGTTACCTCTGAGCGAGATACATCGGGAAGGTTGGAAGACAAATGTTCCTTTTTCTCCAGTGACCTTTACACTAGTGGGCAGAAAGTGTTAGTTACCTTTTGTTGCTGGACTGTGATATTAATGCAAGATGCTCCCTGTGCTTCATGGTGGTTGGGACTCTCTCACCTTACACAGGAATTAAGGTCCTGATTTGAATATGTACGTGTTGTCCGCTCTGTGACAGGCCTAAGCCCACAAGCTACAGAAATATTGTTGTCGTGGATCCCAAACATTACTTTTTCCAGCCTTTGCAGGCTTTTTTCCTCCCCATTCACAGAGTTATAGGTGTCATGAAAGACAGGAATTAAATGAATGATGGAGGAAATGTTCTGCTTGTTTGGTAAGAAGTTTGTGAAATCAAGGAAAAAAGCTTTCCTCAATCTTGTGATTTCTTAAAATATTTGCATGGAATGTACAATTCATTACAAAAGAGTATAGTTATATGAATAGGGTGTTTTTTATTATTGACATTTAGAATGTGGTCACAAATAGACTGTATTAATTATCTGATGGAAAATTCAAAACTGGGAGCTTAATACAATGAGATTTGATAAAACAATAAGACTACTTCTACAAGGAAGGGGCTTCATTCTTTTCTAGACAAGATGACAAAAAAAAAGAATACAATTAGAGACTAAATAATGAAGCACTGTGGAAGCAGGAGACTTGATTCTATTGCAATGTAAGAAGTCACAGGTTTTTGTGGAAAGTTTCTTGCTCTTGTTGCTGCTGTTATACAGGGGAAAATGTCTTGCCATGTTAATGCTGAAATGGAAGATTGATTCCATCAAATTATGCAGGTGCTACTGCAATGGTTACAAATCCCTTAACGTGTGAAAATTTGTCACAAGAGAAGTCTACTTGCAGTTGTAAGGACCCAGACTTGCGAGGCGTGAACTCAAAATAAATTTTTGATCTCTCCCTTGGTGCCAGTCGTGCCAGACTGAAGAAAAAGAAGAACAAAAAATCAATTAGTTCTGATTTGCATTGTTTTTCCTTGAGATTCCCAGGAAGCAGAACTGCATGGTAGGTAGGAGGGCACCAAGAGTTAATTGAGACCCAGCCTTGTTTTTAGAGAATTACTTGGGGTTTGAGGCTTTGTGTAGCCCAAGAAATGAGAAAACATAGCACCATCATAATTTCCTCTGGAATAGGCTGATGAAGATGAGAAGTACTACATGATGCCTCCATATTAGGACTGGGTACAAGGCTGCATCATCCACACAACTCAGAACAGGAGAACTGGTGCCTGGAGCCGAGTGCTCTGTGCCCGTTTGCTTCGGATCTGTTTTGGCAATTATATAATTTTTTTAATGGCCAGTGTGCTTTGTTTGGCCTTAACTGGTTTAGTTTTTCACTGGAATAACCTCTTCCATATTTTTATGATTATGTCAAATATTTCCACAGTCACTGCAAGTCAGGCTGTTTTTAATAAAACAAACTTTAGAAAAGATGAAACACTAAAAGCTGAGTTAATGCATAAAGCAGCAGAGTCCAGAAGAAAAGAAAAAACCAAATAGAACATTTTGCTCTACTATTTTGAAAAGGCATGATTTTTCTCCTGTTTTTGTAGTGTTAGGGTACTGTGTAGAACAGAAACACGAAGCCACGCTGTAGAGGAGCTGCCAGAGGCACAGAACCGGGTGTGAGGCCTGGTTTGAGGGCCGCGCGGGTCATGCGGGCCCGGCTGGAGGCCCTGGGGTCTCGACGGGGTCCGAGCGGGGTGAAACAGAAGGGCCAGGAGTCCCTCTCCTCTCCTGCCACGCTGTGAAACCCAAGAGCACGGGAAGTCTGGCCCTTTCCTGTTCCCTCTCCCGGGGACCCGCTGGGCTGAGGCTCCTGCTCCCGCTGCCCGCGGGGTCCGGACCCGCCGGGGGCAGGAGGAGCTCAGGGCTCGCCCGGCCCCGGCCTCATCCAG
>NW_009952696.1:1073004-1084919 GCF_000747805.2 Chaetura pelagica
GCTCCTGCTCCCGCTGCCGGCGGGGTCCGGACCCGCCGGGGGCAGGAGGAGCTCAGGCCTCGCCCGGCCCCGCCATCATCCAGGCCAGGCGTTGTACACGTTTGTACATACTTGTCTATATTTTTCCCTCATCCCATGTGTTACCGCCCTTTTCTGCTTCTAGTCTTAATTTCCAGCCTTTAAGCCTCTCTTCCTTACCCCCCTTTGCCCCCCTGGAGGGTGGGGGTGATGCAGAGCGGCTCTGCCCTCCGGTTCCTGGGGGGCCCTGACCACCAAGAGACCAGCGAGGAAAACTTTGAGCAGTTTAAGAAGTTCCTACATGGTACAAAAATTATTGAGAAATAGTAATATCTCAATATGTATTTGGTGGCATTTTAATTTTCATAAATAAAAAATTTGAAAAACACCGTTCAACCATGATTTCTATGTACTGAGAAAGTAGGGATGCCGTTGGTCGTGTTAGGAGCACCGAGTAAATGATACATCTTTTACTTACTGTATCTTGACCTGCTGGTTCATCAGAGTCACCATCAGCACGCAGCGGCTGACGGGCTCAGGGAGGGGGTTGGCGTAGGAGATCTCCAGAGTGACAGCTTTGTTCACCACGACGTGCCGGGGGATCTAAATGGCAAAGGGACATTGCTGGTCACTCGCTGTTCTGCAGTCAGACTTTGGTGGAGCTGGGAGTCGAACATCTCTCACATTTGAGGATGAATGAGGCATTGGTAAGAGCAGTAAAATCTAGCTGAGGCTTGGTGTACCTTTTCTGATACTTGAAGCTGGATTTGGATTAGCTAAATAGTGTTGTCAACCTGTATATAATATTTTGTGCATAATTTCAGAGAAATAGAGCCCTGACTATACAGACCCATCTCATTAAACCTGTTTGGTCTTGGGATTGCTGAGTGACTTTTATTTGGCACATAATTGATTAGGATCAAAGTGTTAAAACAATATAAACTGGCTCTAGGGTTAAGTGTTTGTTTTTTTTAGGAATAGACAAAGTTGTTTAAAGGCAGCACAAGCATTTGGCAGTACCTAGAACACAGATGAAAACGAGTTATGTGAACGTAAAGCAGTGGCAGGTGGCTGGGAAGAAAGTAACGGAGCTCTTCTGAAGAACAGAGGGTAGATTGGGGCAAAGATTCAGAATTGGTCTCTCACATGCATACTTTCTCAACTTAGGGAGGCAGAATTTTAGAGCAACATCTGAAATTGCAGCCTAAATTAATGCATTTGTCCCCAAATTCTCATCTTCAGATCTGAGCTCCACAAATACTCTCTAGTTCTTTATCTGTTCAGGACATAAAGGAGAGGATTTTTTACCTTAATGATAATATTTGTGTCTTCTAAAATGATTGTCTTCTCCACCAGCAACTTTACCCCATGCATGTGCATGACTTCACACAAAGCAGTGACTTGGATCCTTTTGTCAGTCGTCAGATACTTTCCATAATAAGAATAAGGGATCTTTACCCGGATGTTTTTTCCTGGAATTCAAACATATATTTAGGAACCATTACATTCTCAAAGAATGCTGAAGAAATGAGAGCTGTTGTGAAGGATTTTAAAATTATTAAACAGAAGATAAGACAGCTAAGTCTGTTTCTCTTTCTTGTGAAACTGGTTGTGTATTTCCCTCCTCTTGTGATCCTTTCCCACTTGAACTCATTTGACCCTTTTAGTTTTGAAGGGAGGATTTTGGCCTGAAACTGAGGGAATCTGCTCGTCTGTATTTTACTAGATTCCTGTCCCTTTGTATTTCTTACAATTAGAGGTATAACCGCTTTTATCTGTTCCTTCCTTATATCCTGTTTGTTTTACCTCAGTCAAGAAGAAAGCTTGGGTCAAGTTTCACAGCCTTTTCAAGTGATCTGGTCAGGTTCTTATTGTAGTCCTACAACTTTTCTGCTGCATATGGAAAAAATGTTTATTTTGTAGCCCCTGGGGATGAAAAAGATTTCTCTAATAGTTTTAATAGCCTTGACTCCCCCTACCCTGCCCTGAGAGAGTTTTGCTGTAACTTTCAACCTTTGTCTTAAGTAATTTCTACCAAAGTGTTGCCTGTTGAGTGCCAGAAAGCACAGTGCAGATGTTTTTGTTGAAAGAGTATGGCATGTTCCTATATGTGTAATAATCACCACAGACAGACTCACACACATATTGTGTTGCTTCTGGAGCTATAGTATAAATGTAGCCTTCTGTAGAACGTTTCATGAGACCTTAAATTTCTGGTTGAACTAGTGAAAGTTTTCAGAGGAAAAAAATATTGTAGTCATAAATGGTGCTATTAAGAGATAGAACAAGCAGATACATTCACTACAAGGCTGATATAGGCGTGATACTGATGTTTCTTCCTTCCACTTGTCTTCATGTGGCTAATAATGGGGCTATATAGGGTCCTTAGAGACATTAGGAGTTACCTTGTTTGGAACGAAGATCCACAGAAGTGGTTGCCTTCAGGATCTCTGTCACTGCTCTCCTTGTGTACAGGACGGTTGATGCACTCATGTCCACCTTCACAGTCTTGTGGTCAGAAGTTAGGTTGTTGAGAGTTAAGATTAGGATAATGTCTTTGCCAAACACTGGAGGTTCAGCCAGCTTGAATTTTCCAGAGATCCCAGGGTTTCTAATTGTCTCTGAAGGCCTTTCATCTGGAGATTCTGTGCGTCCTTCTGTGATGTTTGATCCAAATATCTTGGCCAGGGCCTTTTTATAAACTTGTCTTTCCTCAGATGAACCTGGTTGAAGGAGACAACCAAGTAAAATTCAGTCTTTCGTTGCTGTTGCACCTATGCTTTGTAAAGGCTTTTGGAATGATCTAGGGTGGCAGCTCTGCATCACCCAGAAACCTGCAATATCTAAAAGTTAAATGTATTTTTATTAGGCTTCTGTTCAGGTTTTCACAGGAAAATAATAAACGTTCTGTAGTAAGGTAAGTCACTAAAATAAGTAGAATGCATTTGTATTTGTTTATGTTGCAAGATTTATTTTTCTTGGGTCTGAACATGCAGTAGTGTGCTGTTACTTTGCTAATCTGATGGGAACCAGCATCTGTATTAAATATGGTTGCACTAGAGGCATAAATACCAGATATTCTTCTTCCTGCAAACATATGGCTCTGCAGTTCTTTTCCTCTGCTGCGTTTTTTTACTAAATACGGATGAATGGCACTTAATATCTTTTCTGCTTCCTAGTAGTTTTGTTTCCAGAATCCAGTGGTGTGGAGACTGAGTCTGCTGGTAGTGCAGACACCTAACAACCCATGGCTGGATGTCAGGGCAGAAGTACAAGAAAATCTAACTCCATGAATTTGTACAGTCAGAGAGGGAGTTGGAGTCTGAGTCCTGGGGGGGGACAGGTTGTGAGGGACTCTCCAAAAGGAAATATGAGGAGTTGGAATGAACACAGCAAGAAAGAACTTATTTGCTGAGAGAGACTGAGCATGAGGTTGTATGGGAGGTGGATGTCTTGTGTTAGAGGACTGAAATGTAAGGTTTTGGATTAGTGGTTTGATTGCTGCTGCACTCCCTCTGACAGATATGCTGGAAAACTAGTACTTACTGATCTTTAACCTCCCATAGTACAGACCTGTGCAGTTTGTGATACAGGATAGACTCAGTTTTAAGACTTTTTGGTATGACAGCTTGAGGGTTTGTTAGACTTGGATAGTAAGATGTATTTTAATAGCCCTGTATATATTGTGTGTATATCACATTTTGTACTTCTGTGTAAGGAACTAAAGTGTGGTTTGTATTGTGTTTTACGAAGGAAACAGCTAATTACACAAAACCAGAAATATTATACCCACGGTATTAAGAAAGTATTCTGAGAATGCTGGCAGAAAAACTTTTCTGAATTAAGGGGAGAGATGCTCAAATGCAACCCATCCTAGTACCCAGAATTCAGTAGGACATAATTGTAATAACAAGGAGATAATTCATGATAATTCTTTTACCTTCTGGATATTTGTAGTTAGAGGTGACATCCACACGGGAATTGCTATCTACAGCTTTGGTGCTGATAAATCTGCCAATTATTTCAGTATCACAATAAACTCTTTTCTTAGTTCCATCATTGTATACAATCCATCTGTTGCAGTCAGCATTCACCTCTGTGTACACAAATAAGGTGTCGTAATCCAAGTCTACATCTCCTTCTTTGATGGCCGTGACAGATGCAGGGCCACACTGAAATAATCCTAAAACATGAAAAAAACAAACAAACAAAACAACCAACAAACTTTATCAGTTGTGCTCAGTTTGAAGAAGGAATGTTAAGTCATGCGAAGAATTTTCACTGTTACCTCTGCTTTGTTCTTGTGGAGTTGCATCTAAAACCTGCCACCCGTTGTATGGTGTTCCGAGGTCTGGGCGAATGAACCAGCTCTCATTCCAGACGTGGTAGTCCCTGGAGGCAAAGAACAGTGTCTAGAAAGCATAGAAATACAGAGTCATACAAGCTTCCAATGTGAAAGGAGTAGGGGATTTTGTTTTTTAAAGATTCCATAAGATGTTACACAGCTCACTGTCTCTTCTAAGGGATAGGTTTGCTGCCTGCTTTTGAGGTGCAGACCTTGCCCTCAGGGTGGGGAGGGAGAGAAGACAGATGTCAGCAGCTCCATTTGGGAGTAGTGTGATCTATAGTGAAAGAATTAAACCTTCAATATAGTCAATACTTGGTGAAAGGGTTCAGTAACCTTCAGATGTGGGAAATGCTTAATTTAAACAAACTTAAAATAGCTATACTGGCACCAATCAAATGCTCATAAATAGTTCATCTACAGTAGTGTGCAGCAGCAGAGGTTCAGAATAGAGGTAAGAACAGCATGTGAATAGAATAACCCTTTCCCTAAGGTGCTGTACTATTTCTAGCAGTCATAGATTTAAGCACTGTCTGAATTAATCTTTACATAAAGATGACTGGGTTTAAAGGTTGCTAGTCATCTTATTCTCTATGAATCTCTTTTGTCCTGTTCAAAAACTCTTTATAGGTCTCCCCCCCCCCCCTCCCCCAAGAGGTTCCAGCAGTAATGAGTTGCACAAATTCTGAAAGGAAAGGGTATCATGAAAGATGGGTAAAAAGTAGGTCACACACAGGATGACCCAGAAAAGATTTGGATGAATCTTTTTCACGGGCTAGTACTTTGAAGGGAGCGAGGAGGTGAAAGACTTTCCATATTCTTCAACTTCATACACTAGGTGAAAGGAAGCAGACTAAGTAAAGATGATACTTTTGACATAAGCCTAGTGTGCACAGAGACTTTGAGCTATATGATACACCCTTGGGCTTAGTTAGTTCACTTTCTGAAAAGTTAAGTGGCTGCAGAGTAGAGACTTTAAAACTGAAGGGCAACTGAAGGCTAAAAGAGTATTATTTAAAGAATATAATGTTACTTTGGCTACTCAAATTTTGGGGCCTCGATTCATGAGTAGGGATCATTTGCAGTTTTCAGCACTGGACTAGAATGTCCAACCACTGGAGAGTGGGTTGTTCTCTCTTTCAGCTCTCACAAAGGGAAGGTCTAGCTAAAGGAGAGCTGGAAGACTTCTCAGAGAGGGTCCCATCTAAATAGAGAGGATGACAGGTCAAGCTGAGAAGCACAGGCTTTAGCTGTGTGATGAGGGGCAGTTATGGCAGCAGTAACCCAGTTAAGAACATGCAAGGTACACAGCTGCAGTATTAGGAACAAGACTTGTTAGGTATCAGTAATCACAAGAGCTTTAGTTAATGATACATTGGCAATGAAAGCATACTTTGTAAAAAGTTTAGATTTTTTAAAAGAAAGTTGCAACTTCTTTGAGGTCAGAAACTGCAAAAAGTTAGCTTGTCTGGTTGTTTGGAGTAACATGTCTCAAAACCATAAAATAAGTTTTCTTTCCAAATAGATATATCATGTATTAATTTAGACGTTTGCATTAATTTTTATCCACTCAGTTGCTTTTGTACTACTAGTGTTCATGTTATTGTCTCATAAATCCTCTCTATTATTAGTGAGATGCAAAAAATTATATTTACCATGTAGAATCCTTGCCAATATTAAGACTCTTTCCAGAGCTGTCATAGTACTTATCAATACTCAGGTTTCTGTCCACATCATGGGCAGAATTAAAGTTTGAAATCAAACGAGTTGGAATCCCCAAGCACCTCAGAACTGAAATATATTAAAAAAAAACAAAAAAAACACCACAATAACACAAAAACCACACACAGAATTAATTCAAAGATTGCAAATAGCTGAGAAACAAATTTAAGTGGTTTTTTTTTGTGATTCTTCAGCATTTTCAGTCTTTCAGAGCACTGTTCCTCTTGTAGAATTAATTGCTTTGTCATTTTGATAAAGCCAGAGGTCACAAGTGACTCTGTTTCACCACAGACCTCTATTCTTAAAGCTTACCTGTACACATCACACCTGCAAAAACCCAGCACTGGCCATACTGCACAGGCTTGTAGTTGTCCTGACGCCACTTCTGGAGGATTACCACACTGCCATCCCATCTGGATGGATTCTCATGTGAGTGAAAACTTCCTTGCCATTTTCCAAGGAGAACTCCATTATCATTATCATTTCCATTGATCTAAAAATAGGCCAATGGATAGAAAGTACAAAATCAATGGTGTGTAATGCTCCATAACTAGTTAATTATATTGCTTAAGGTGCAGGTGGCTGAGTCACAGTGATATAACCTAATGGTTTCTGCTTAAGCATGTGGAATTAAGAATAAGGTGCCCATTTCTTACCATAGAACTGATTACTCTGCCCACATATTTGGGATCTCCTCTTCGGGATACATCAATGGCTGGGTCCTGACGATAGTACAGGCTCAGATCAAGCATGGTAAGACAGATGTTCAGAAGGTGATCTTGAAACTGTGATCAGATGAGGTAAATTTTTAAGAAAATAGTTTCACAAACAGAATTAGGGGAGATTCTACTGCAGTTCCTAGTGTGCAGTTCACACTGTGGTAATGTCTAATGACAGGGCTAACTAAACAAAGCAAAAACCTGGCAGGATGCCTTCTGCCATCAGAAGAGATGACTGCAGTAAAACTAAAACTGCCAAGCTTATCCTGACTGCAGTTAGGAGAGTCTCTAGAGTTACATTCCTGGAAGCATTCAAGGTGGATTTGGATGGGACTTTGAGCAACCTGATCAAGTTGAAGTTGTCCCTGCACATTGCAGGGAGGTCAGACTAAATTATCTTTAAAGGTTCCTTCCAACCCAAACCATTGTATGCCAATGTCAGTTCTCGCCCATTGTAACAGCATTAGAAAAACAGTGAATGTATTGGATCCACTCAACTACGTTGTCACTTGTACTAAGGATGCTTTGGTCACAGATGAGGTCCATGCTTGCTCCATGAGCTTCAAGCTCAAGTGCAAGTCAGTCCTAGCTGCAGGGCTGAGCTGACCCATCTCTCTTGCCAAAGTCCTATCAGGTACCCAGTAAGCAATCCATGAGTGAGTCTAGCCAGGTTTGTTCAGTTTTCTTACAAGCAGGCATAGCTGCCAGAGCAACGTTCCTGCTGCAAGGAATTTGGACTTGATGATCCTCAGAGGTCCCTTCCAATCCCTGTGATTCTATGTTAAGAGAAAATGCCATTGAATAAGAGTCCGGATTAATTCCTTACAGCTTACCTGTCCATAGTACCATCCTCTTGCTTCAATGTACTTTGCATTGCCCACAAAGATGATTCCATTTTCATTTAGAACATATTCTTGTCTCTCATTTTCATTAGTCATGTAGACATCATCACCTGAAAATCATGTTGGACATGCTGAGAATATTCTCAGATCAGAATTCTCACTTTAAGATGAGAATACTGGCAACCTTTCAAAAATATTTGTATCTTGATTTAGCAAGAGGAAAACTATGCATTGGAAAATGCATCATTACAGCTCTTGGAACATGTACAGTTCAGTGAAAATACCTGCTATTGTATCTGGCCGAGGGGTGTGGGGAGAGGGGGGAATAAATGTTACTTTCCTTTTTTTCTCCCTAATTTTAGTATAGTCTTTGTCCATTATTTAAATGTCCCCTATCTGTACATTGTGTTTTTGTGAGGAAGATGGAGAAAAGTCCAGGCTAGCTCAATGAATTTTTCTGCCTTCTCAGAGTAGTTAGAAGTAGAGTAGACATCTGAGAAAATCACACAGATGACACTTTTCTTTGTTTCCCAGTCATGCTTGTCATGTTTTAAGATTCTTAAATTAAGATCTCTCCTTGCCTGATCCAAAGAGCCATCAGGAATGCTGTTAGGATAGCCTGCAAGGCTTCTGATTTCCCTATTACTCCTTGGTTTCCCTAGTTTACAGCACAGTATATAGCTGCTGTGAAAGCATTGGCTTCCCACACATCTTTGTTTTGATCTCTCTATAGGTAGCCATATCAACTTAGCTCTGTGTTTGATTTTGTAATATTTTTTATTTTTTTTTTCTGAAAGCTTCAGGATTTCATAAAATACATATAAAAATCAGCTTTTCTATTTATTTTCTGTTTCTCTTTACCTTCCTATAGGAACTTCCCATCCCTTCCTGTGAATAAAAGACTGAATAATTTACTTTAAAAATTATATTGCAGCATGCAAATCTGTTCTTATAGTGCCTATCCTTTTTTTTTTTTTCTTATCATCATTGCTGGTTCCCAAGCTCAAAAGCCAGCATGGGCATGGAGCACTGTGTGCAGTTCCATGTGCTGCCCTTAAAAAAGGTGTGGACCAGCTGGGAAGAGTGATAAGAGCACTGAGAATGCTCATTGCTTCTGAAGTACAATTTATAAAAAAAAAAAAAAAAAAAAAAAAAGAATTTACTCAGAATTACTTAACATAGTGGAAAAAATGAAGATGAGGAATGGGGCAAACATGGTAATCAAATCCAGAAGTTCTTGTGAAGACTAGGGGGAACACAAATCTGTTTTTGCTGCCTGTCATATGTGGGATGAGAAGTTATATGTTGAAATAAAAGCAAAAGATATTTGGCTAGTTAATAGGAATAAATAAATAAATAATGGAAATACTAGTGTTTTCAAGAAAAGAGTTGCCTGGAGAGGTGCTGGAGCTTCCCTAATGGCTGATCATTAAGAAGCAATTCAAGAATTACTTAAGAGCTAAACTGAACTGGCCCTGGACTGTGGTGAACTGGGTAACTTCCTAAGATACTTCTAGCCCTGTGAGTTTATGATGCTGAGCAATCTAAAGGTGCTTCTCTAATCTCTTGAAGAACATATTTTTTTCTAAGGTTTATATACTCTCAGTTACAATGTTCAAGAGCCAGTTGTGTAATAAATATACTTACTTTTTTTGTAACAATAGTATCCTACCAACTCAGAGCAAAATTAGCATTAGTTTAAAAGAAAAAAAAAAGACGAACCCACAACACACCAAGAAATTATTCAAATATGCCTAAATGGTAACAATCCCTTCTGTTATCTTCAATACACATGGAGAAAAAAACCTGCAATCAGCCACAATAGGCCTCTTTTTCGACAGTAATAGAAGACAGGCGACTATACACCTAATCCTCTACTAAATTAGTTCCTTTTAATATAGAAAAAAAAAGTTATATATTCTCTCTTCTCATTCTGAAATCAAATTTTATCCTGACAGTGAGAAACAATCAGGATGTAGGTTTCTATTTATAGTTTTTAATCAATATGTAAGTATGCTTTCTAACGTACACTTCTAGTAATTTCTTCATATAATCTTTGCCACAGAAACAAGTGGCAAGTTATCAGACATCTGGGGAAAAGACATTCTACAAAATTCTCAAACATGCGTATCCTTTTATCCCCTAAAGCTTTACCATGGACGTGTTCACTTGTGAGCTATAGATAAGCAGTGTGTGATTGTTCATTTAATGAATGATTAGCACTCTTAATTCTAGTAGCTAATTGTACATTCCTTCAGTAGCTTCTGATGTATTTGTTAGTGGCCCTTGACTAACATGGTCACAGAAGAAAGTAGTAGATTATTATAGTTCCTTTTATTTTATAAGCTGTTTAGTTGCTTGGCTGGCTAAGAGCTCCCTTAACTCTCGAGTGGAGTATTTTAAGGCTAATTACTTTGCATATTTGCAAAATCTGAGTTTAGGGATTTGCATTTCTCCTGCAACATGCTGAGGCTGCAGAAATAAAAAAATGGAGTTGCAAGGGATGTCACTTTTAAACCCATGATGAAAGATGGGGAGATGACAATCTTTGGGCTAGCCCTGTCAGTTTTTGTAGAGTCAGTTGAGCTGTTGTCTTTGTGGTTAGCATCTACAAGAGCAGTTTTGCTTTGATGTAGGTGCAAGTCAGTTGTGTTACTTTGTGCTTGCTTCAGGTTCTGAGGAGTACATGCACTTAAGTAAGTCTGTCAGCCCTTGTCTACTGAGAAAGTGAGCTGCTCAGTCCTGAAAAAAGAATCTGTGATACCACCCCACATAGCATATTTCATTAGGATAAAAACAGCGTTGGGGGGTGGCAGTAGCTTTTTAATATAGTAAAAGTGAATTTCTGAAGAGATAGCCAAGATTGCTGCTGGTGGTGACCAGCAATGAAAGTATGAAAACAAACAGGTCAGGTATGTTCAAGAGCAAAGGCATTGGTACCTACCTGGACACCAAGGATTGAAGAGTAACACAAACTGCCCAAGGAACCTGGAAAAGATTGTGCTCCCTGAAGTGACTTGGAGGGTGAGATTGTAGCGCCCAATGACAGCGTTGGCTGGGCTGGATATTGTGAAGTTCATATACCCAGACTCGCTGGGCCCTTGGGCAGCACTCCAGCCACTTGCCCCCACCTCAGAGAGGTTAAATACAGCCCTTGTACGATGAGATTCGGAGGGGTATGGTCCTGCCAGAAAGAAGGTGTAATTGGTTTCTGTTTCAGAGTGTTCTTGTCAATATTAACCTCACTCTTGAAATGAGCATGTTGAGGGAGAAAAAGCATTAAAAATATGTGAAGAACAACTTCATCTCTAAATAGAATAAGGGGAGAACTACAAAGAATAAAGATTACAGTTCTGTGAGCATGTGGATTAAGCCAAGGGAGTGTTACCTATTTCAGTGACAAATCCTAGGGTCTCCCCAGTCTGCTGTGGTCTGTTGAAGTACAGCGTGATAGCAAAGGCTTGTCCTCGCCTTACAGTCAGCTCAGTGTTGGCATATCTGTCAGTATGGTGTGCCCTTGCATTTACTGATGGCTGCCAGCTGATATGTGTTGGTGTTAGGTCTGTAAAACATGAGACAAGACATGAAGAAGCCAGCAAGGAAAGAAGTAATTTGCTGGTAAATGGCATGATGAGGTTGCTAAAAGCTATTACCTTTCACCAGAGGAAGGGCAATTGAAAGCAGACACTCCATTAAATTGATGAAGCCTAGTAGTTAATAACTGAAATTTTTGCTTGGGTTTTGTTACAGGGCTGTCATACACCAAGGACTTGCATACTTCTATACTGTGTTGGATGCTGGTTTATAACTTGACTTAGAAAAAAAAAATAATAAAAAAAATATGTAATTACAGGGTCGAATCAGTATTATTTCATTGTCTGCACCAAATAAAGTGGCCTGTAGCCCCTCTACACTTTCAAGCAATAGAACAAGAGGAAATAGCCTCAAGTCGTGCCAGAGAGCTTTAGATTGGATATTAGGAAATATGTCTTTACTGAAAGAGTTATCAGGCTCTGGCACAAGCTGCCCAGGGGAATGGTAGAGTCACCATCCCTGGAGGTATTTAAAAGATGTGTAGATGTGGTGCTGGGGGACCTGGTTTAGTGGTGGACTTGGCACTGTGCTAGATTAACAGTTGTAATTGATGATCTTAAAGGTCTTTTCCAATCAAAATTATTCTATCTATTTTTAGTGACCCCTGAAATGGCTGTTAGGACATCTTACTTTTCCTGCTTATATTTTAATGGTATTTGGCCTTGAGTAGGGAAA
>NW_009952696.1:1085050-1094901 GCF_000747805.2 Chaetura pelagica
CCTGTTCTAGTAGGCACTACCTTCATGTCCTGGAGGAATTATGATGACTTAGAGTGCGTTTGTTATTATGGTCTGTTGTTTAAAACCTGTGAAGTGGCTCCTGTAATTTCAAATGCTGAACTACCTTTTTGACAAGCAGACTGTGTATGCTCTTCCTTGCAGGATTGTTTTCCTTTCTATATTTCATGTTTTACAGCTGTGCTCAAACTTGAGCAGTCACAGTCTTCAGAAGCTCTGAGAGGCACCATCCTCTGTGTGGGATGCAGGAACGTGAGCACCACAATTTTAAATGGAATTAAAAAGAAAACAATAACAACAGAGTGGAGTGTAGTGGAAAGGATGGATTAAGGCCTGTGGCACCATGTACTATCATGATGGGGATCTTGAAGCCAAGTCTATCTTGTACCACATAGCATAGCAATGAAATACCAAGTCAGAGCTGAAACAATATAGCTGTGGATTAAATTACCATTTACACGTCATCTTTAAAGTAGAAGTAAAAATCTAACTTAGGAAAAAAGTACCATAATTATATTGAAGAAAAAAGATTTTTTTCTTTGTAGTCTAAGACCACAAAGAAGTAATCTGAGTAAGCATTGATGGGCTGGAAAAGAGTCTTTAGCATGACTATCTGGTGCAACAGTGAACTGTAATAGGCTACTGCTTTCCCTGCAAAGCAACATTTTAAAAACTGATTTGAAAATGTTTGGTTTTAATCATTGAACAAGAGAGAATCCTGCTTTGCAATTGCCCAGTTCAATAATGACCTTAATTTTAATCTGTAAAAAGGAGAGATATTGTCATTGCTTTTTTCCTTTGGGGTTTTAATGCATCTTTGAATTCCCATCTGTAGACTCCACACTCATAGCTCCATTAGGATGGATTATGCAAATTTTGTTAATACAAAGTATAACACACCTCTGAAACATTTAGAAAGGAAAGGATTTAGATGGAGTTCTACATTGTGCCATTTGAAGTAATGGGAATTTGTTTTTTCCCCCAGAACTGGTTTTGCTAAAAGTTTATTTTCAAACAAGTCTTAATAACAACAACAATAACCTTTGAAAATTAATGCAAAACAAAACAAACCCAAAAAATTTCCTTCAGATAAGAAATCTAAGCAGATACCTTGAGGGCAAGTATCTTAAGGAAGCAGTCCTGAATAAAGTACCTGCTGAAGGGAAGCAAATGACACACAGAACTCACCTGCCATTCCCTCAGCTTATGAGAATTGAATACAACTTCTACTTTGTTCTTCAAGGATGTCCAAGTCACATTAATCATAAAAAGAAAAACCCCAGCAATCTTTTGGTGGTGTTAGCTGAAATTTGTGAGAAGGGAGAGGTACTTAGCAGTTGTTATTAATACCTGTAGACTTGTCAAAAGAATTAACTAATTTCTATAATGTATGTATGTCTAATGGTAGTGTCCTTACTCAACGTGGGTGTTAATTATGGGAGGAGATACCAAAATATTTAGTCAGAGGAAATACATTCTCTTGAATCCCCAGACAGGAACTTCCTACAAAGGATAATAGGTGTGCCATGAATTAGTTATCTTTGAGGATGAGGAAATGGGGAGTGTGGTGGGACATAAAAGCCATATGAAGGAAAAAGGAACATTTCCTGATTACTTAACTTCCATATTGGTTTTTGTCACTTCTGTTTTTTTTCAACAACTGTGAGTTGGTTTTAGAGGGTTTTTTGAGTCTGAAATTGTCTCCAATGCCCTCAATTTATGTGAAATTATAAGCTCCAACCAGAAACAAATATGTTTACCTGCTATATTGGCCATCTCCTTGCTGCTATTTCAGCAGAAGTTTTATTTGAAAAAGAACCCCCACACTCTTAACCATGAGTAGCTTTTAGCAGTGCAAACTCTAAACCTATCTTCACAACTGTGACTATATTTCTTTTAATTTTTGTACCCTTGCTTAAAACTGTACAGGTATTGAAGTGACATTGTTGGGAGAAATACTTAGCTGTTTAAGATTCTACAGCTCCACTGATGGTGATTTAGCACTCAGTAAAGACTGAAAAAAAAAAACTGTCTGAATTTTAATTTTGTTACAAATTAAAAAAACTAAAATCAAACTTAAAAACCAGAAGTTAAGCTCCAACAGCTGTTTCTAAGGTTGATTTCTTTTTTTAAATTGACTTCCTGCACCTTTTTGAGAAACTTTGATACAGCAGAGACTAAGATAGTACGTACTTATATTGCATTCATGCTAGCCCTATCCTGAAAGAGAAACATTAAATTCTCACACTTAGCAGTGTATCTGGCACGGTGTATCTCCACTTACGTTATGATTCAGAGGTCCTTTCTCCTCTTGGAAGTTTCGGGGATGTTTAGGCTGTCAAAACTTGTTCCAAGAATCGCCTCAAATTGACTTGATTGCTGTTCAGAGCTTTAGTTGGTCTTCTTCTCTTTTCCTTAATTCATATTCCTTGGAAACCATAAGAGCCACAAGCCTCTGATGTTACCTGATCTTCACACGCAGCCCTAGTGACAAACCGCATCGACCAGTTCTGAAGTCCAGGCCTTCAGTAGTTACAGTGATTGCTTCAGATGTTACACATTGCTCTGATGGAGTGTGACTATTTCCTTTCTTCTTCCTTGCTACTCACATAAGTAATTAAATCTCAGAACACTTTTTCTGTCTCAGCTGCAACCACCTCCTTTACCTCTGTAAGACACACCCCCAGCAGTGTTCCCCAAGCCACCAGAACCTTTCTCAGACTGGCCTGCATCCCGAACTGGCACCTGCCAGTCCACACCTTTGCCACAGCAAAGCAGCAGCAGCTGCTTTTGCAATCCTTTTGGAATGCAGTGGTCATGGTTCCTAAGTGACTAATGACTTAACATTGTCAAAGGTGTTTTTCCTACCTCAATTGCAGCCAGCCATCATCCAAAATGGTTCAAAATATGTTCCTCCTTTTTCCTGGTTTCAGAGCCTTGGAATTGCAATTTGTTAACTTTTAGAGAAAAACATAATCTTTAATTAATTTCCTAAATATTTTTGTCTGTTCAAGTATTGCACTGTCATATCCTCAGCATAACCATATTGCGTTTTACACGTATATTGTTGCTATTCTTTACTAGAAAGAGGAGATTAGTATAATTTCCACAAGAAACATTGCAAAATCCCTTCTGTGAGTCTGTATCAAAGTAAACACACATTTCATTAGACACGTTAACTTCATGTGCATGTTAAGTATTGCAGGAGGAGGGTGTTGCCTTCCTTTTAATTCCCATTGAAGTGCGATTTACAAACTTCTCATTTCTTCTGTTGCAGGTCACTTGGCTTTAGCGTAGTCTGGTGTTTTTCATGCATACAAGACACATAAAAAGAAGTAATTAAATATATATCTACATTCTAAATTCAAGGCTATGCTAGGGCTTCAACTTCTACTGTTTGGTCTACATGATGAGGGCTCTTGGCTCTGACAAGCCTAGAGAAACTTCAGGAGAAAAAGAGAAGGTGCCACTGTGGGCCACTGGTACAGGAGCTACTTCTCTGTAGCTCATCTCCTGGTGTGTCCAGTATGGTCACGTGCTGACATAGTGTGACTGGTAGTGGAAAGCAAGGTGGCTGCAAGTGTCCTTCTAAAACAGTTTTGCAGGCTAGAAGGACAAAAGGAGTTCATAGCCAATCTGAGCCTGGGCTGCTCCTATAACAGTGAGGAGTCCTTATGGCTGGTCACATGTACCCTGTGCTGTGTGGTTCAAGTGGGAACACAGAGTTGACTTCAGGCAGTTTATATAGGCTTTCCTGGCCCAGCAGTCCAAAATGCAATAGAGCAGTAGCTTGGCTTTCTATTCACTTCACACAGATCAGAGATTATCAGTCAGAGATTGATTTACTGTTGTACGATTATTGGCCATAAACCACGTAGCTCTCTGGGCTACACCTAGTTAATTTTTTCCTGGAACCCAACTTTTGGCCCATACCTATCCTCCCAGAAAAGGCTTTAAGTATGTTTTACCAAATTTGAACCCTGAAAGATGACTTCCTGACACAGAATCTATAGCTAAGAATTCATAACTCTTCTCAAGGTAAAATACCCTTCAGTTTAGGATTATCCTCCAATTGATTCTTGAGGAAGAATTTCGGCAAGTGCAAAATACCAGAATGCAAAAATTATCATGTATGTTGAGCTAAGCAGTTATGTCACTGTGTTTGTCAAATGACTCTCAAATTGGACACAACCTGAATTCCTTTTGATCAGTTCCTATGCCTCACTTGGTCACTGTGATTTACCAAAAAAAGGAAAAATGCCAGGACAGACTTTGCATCAAAAAATGGACAAAGCTAAATTACATAAACGGTGCGACTCATCCTATCTACTTTTTAGTATCACTGTTGCAGTAAGGAGAAACACTGCTTTGACAGGACACTGTATCAGGCTTTGAATTTGAAGAAATGTGTCTAGGAGTGTTTATGCTGAGACATCTAGACCCAGAAAGAATTATTTCCCAAGAAAACCAGTAAAGTAAAACAAACAGTCTCTGAATAGAAGGAAACATGCACTTTTTAATATTGTGGACACTCACAACAGTAAATGAAGGCACAACTATTCCTCAGTTTATTTAAAATTACAATGTACAACTTTTATTATGTGATGCTGGTAACCCCATATCAGAGGAAGTGAGGATTTTGTTTTGCTAATTTTCTCATTGTTTTCTTATCTGTGATTTCTTAGATTTTGTTCAGTTCACACACACACAGGCCATTCATTGTATGTCCTTATGTTAGTCAATCACATTTACCATCTTAAAGGTCTTGATGTCTGCAAATTTGTCACAGGAGAAATTTACAAGTAGATGTTTGGGGCCCGTCTGCAAAGGGATGAGTTTAAACTTTGTACTGGAGGTCTCACTGGCTTTCAGAGGTGGTACTCTAAATGTAGGAAACAAAGGGAAAAATATAAGCTGAAAACAGGCTTATGAATCATGCTTGAGTTTCTTCACTAACCATCTCCCATCTAAAGTAAGAATTCCTGTCAGTTTAGTGGAGGATTGCAATGAGAAGACCATGCAGGATATCTCATATGTATTTAAATACTGAAACCCCTGCATTAAGGTCTCACAAATACATTGTACAGTGACTCAGATAAGCATACAAGGGGGGACATGATGATGTCATATGAAATGAAACTTCGTGAAGAACAGAGGGTGTAAAACACATCACCCAATTATAAAAAAAATATCTGAGGCCCTGAAGAATGTGAATACAAACTCCTGAATTAGAATAGATTATAGCACCAAGAAAACGTCAATGTTTTCACAGCAAAATTAGGAATGGCAGTTAGAATGTTCAAACCCATTTATTTTGTAATTCTTGGAAACTCACATTTATGGTTTTCCCAAGCAGCCTTGCCCTGTCATATTGTCATACCCTGTCCTCTTGTCTTTCTTGAGGATGAAGTTGTATGTGATAGACAACATGAGGTTGCTAAATTCCTTCAGGAGAGATTATAAATTATGGGATAGACCATATCTAGTTGCTCTAGTACAAGTGGCAGTGTTAAATTACTGTGTGTGTTTGTATTTGTCTCTGTGTGTATTCAGTTAAAGAACACACTGCCATGTCTCAGGTATTTTTTTAGAAGTAACTGCATTTGCTCATGTCAGCAAAAGTCAGAATTTGTGTGCAATTTGATGTACATACAAAGTGGGGGACAGTCTTGAAAATGTGACTGTTCTATTTCAGTTGTGAAATACTGAAGGAGAAAGTGCAAGACAAGATACAAAATCATAAAAGCATAAAAATAGGAACCTGGGTTCTATAGTAGAAGGAACTTATTTTATTCAAGTCTTTTAATTCACTATCTCAGCACCATTTAATAGTTTATTGACTTTGTTTATTAAATTCCTAACATAATTATTTTGTAGAGTTCTAAAAGCAGAGCTTGGAAATAAATGTGCCTGTAGTTCTTGACTTGGAAAAACTTCTTTTAATTAAAAGACTCAACCCCAACTAAACTTCCATTGTAATATACACAATTTTTCCTATTCTGTTCTGGTCTGCCTCATGGATTTCAGCTGCATTCAAGTTCTAGGCCTTAGTAAAATAAATTCAGCCATCTAAGGAGTAGCTGCTGGTTATGGTTCAGTCTGTTCTTTAAAAGTTATCCTCCTTAATTGTGATCAATTGTGTCTGGAGTAGCTATGTGTGGAGCATACTTGGGGTTGTACTTTCCAGAGGTACCACCCTTTGACATCATAACCTGTGTCTAAGCAATCTGTGTTAATTTTTTGTTCCCAAAGTTGGGACACTGGTGTATCTGCTTTTTACATGTTTGTCTGCTTGGTGTAAACACAAATTGTTTAGAAGGCTGAACACCCAGATTGGCACCTGCAGTCCATTAACTAAAGTGAAAAAAACCCAATTGGTTAATGTATTCTATAATTTTGGTACAATATGGACAGAAGCTGTCACATATCCTATCGTTTGCCCTATGATCAGAGCAAGAAGGTTCAACCCATCTGTCCTTTAGGACCATAGACAGCCTCAGCACAATGTATTGCACAGGTAAGAACGTGTTTTGTGCTGGAGCTGTGGGGTCCTCATAGATAGGCAGGAAAGCAAGTTATTTGACTTCTGAGGCTATGAAGCCAAAGCCTGGCTTAGATGAACAGCTCATTAAAAGCCGTGTGCTTCATTATGAGATGTCACATTGACTGAACCCGCAGGTTACAGCAAGAAGAAAATGCTGTGTCATCTCATGGTTGGTTCCAAGTCATCTATGCTTATGTTCTTGTTATGTCTTTTTAATAGCAGGAAGGAGGGATTTATTGTACTTACTCTATCTCTAGGATTCCTCTGAGCAGGTCATTGCCTTCTACCTGCAGCACACAGTCCATCACTTCTGTATCGATAGGATTGGTAAATATCACTTCCACATCCACTTCTTTATTCACTTTTGCTTCACCAAGTACCTGTGCAAAGAAAATGCTTGAAAGGCCAGGTTCTCAGTATTCTTTTTTATCTGAGCCCTCTCAGTCATGGGAAGAGGAGGTATTATGAGATGCTATGACAAACCATGACAGGATGTGAGCAGAACATCTATTCCAGAGAAGAAAGTGCTTATATGAGCTCATTTTCTCCTTACTCTGCCACTGCAGTTGGAGGAAAGGAACAGTAACTTACCTGTATGTCAATGGCAGGATTGTCCAGGGTGATGTTTCTTTGCACTAGCACTTGAATCCCACCTTCTACATGACATAAAGCTGTTACCTGGATCATGTTATCTGTAGTTAATTGCTGTTGGTATTCAGTATATGGTAATTTAATTGGAAATTCTTTCTCTGGAAGAAAAAAAAAAAAGAATTGATACATTATTTTATCAGTGCACAGTTTTGTACCTAATATTAGCATGCTGTCTCTGGGAATAGGAAGGCTTTCAGCCATCACTGTCCAACTGAATTAATGCAAATCTATCAGTTTGGTAGAGAGAAAGAGAGTGGTTTCCTCAATGTTATCCCTCCTCCATTCCCTACTACTGTGTTTCTTGGCTTGTTTTCCTCCCAATTGCTCTAAAAGTTAGATAGCTGGACTGCAAGGAGTTTACCAGTGCCACTGCATTTGTTACAGAACATGCTGCAGTAGGCACCAACAGTCTGTTTTCTCATGGTAGGCTGAGGAGAGCTGCAAGATGTCTTTACATATTTTTTTTTTAAATGTTTCCTAGCCCTGTCTGCTTTTTATTATCATGTGTTTTTACAGTAGTTCCCATGTTATAATTCACATCAAGGAACACTGGATGGGAAGGGATCTCCTCTGTCTCTGAATCCAGGCAATTCCACATTTTTGGCCACTTGTACGTTAATGATCAGGTTCAGAAGAACTGTAGAGTAGCTATGCTGCATGAAAACAGAGCTACAGGGTACTTTCCAGCTTTGTATAGGAGATGAAAAATACAAGAAAATATGACAAGTCACCAATGCAAAGTTCCACAAAAGTAAGAAAGAAAGTGGGGGCAATGTGAATTTCCTAGATTCCTTCAGTAGTGACAGATTTATTTACTACAAGGCCTAGCAAAACAGAGCATACTTCCAGTTGAGGTCATAAATCTCTTTAAATGGTTCTTGCCATCAGATCTGAGGAAAAACCTCCCTGCTGACTGGAAATCCATCCACACAGCCTGTGTGAGCACAAGACACCACAAGATGCCTGCCTGAGTGTCACACCATGAGGCATGTAAGCTCTGTCTTCACCAGGGGTCCAATTACTAGTGCTTTAGAGGAAGCAGATAGATTCCAACTCCAGAAGTCAAATTTTACATGTTAAAGAAATTAAATATATTTTCTGCTTCTCACTAGTGACTTGAATCCTAAGATTAATATAATATAGCATCGGTTGTGAATCAATGATCTTCCAGGTCACTTTAGGGATGCTATTATCCCAAGTCCCTAATGGTTACTTGCTAAATTAATTTCAGCTTTCCAGCAATACTAATATTTAGGTAGAAAATTTCTCCCATAATGTTATCAAACTCCTGAAAAAAAAATTAAATAATCTGAGGTCCTTTACTCCTCAACACTTCTTTGATGTTAACTTTCTTTTCTGTGGAGCTTAGCCAGCTATTTCAACTATTTCTATTCCTCACTCTTTAATTCCATTCTACTGTGCTAATGGATCAGGGTTCTTGTTTCTGCTGTTAGCCATGTCCTTTTCAGTAAGGCTCATGTTAACCGACCACAGCACATTTAGTTGGAGTTGATTTCTATGCACTTTATGTTGTCCTTATCTTTTTAATGCAGCTTTGTCTTTTCACTCCTTGAGGCCTACAAGAAAGCTGGGGAGGGACTTTTTGCAAGGGCATGTAGCAGTAGGACAAGGGGTAATTGTTTTAAACTGTAAGAGAGTGGATTTAAGTTGGGCATAAGGAAGAAATTGTTTAGAGTGAGGATGGTGAGAGCCTGGCCCAGGTTGCCCAGGGAAGCTGTGGCTGCCCCATCCCTGGCAGTGTTGAAGGGCAGGTTGGATGGGGCTTGGAGCAACCTGGGCTGGTGGGAGGTGTCCCTGCCCATGCAGGGGGTTGGGACTGGATGAGCTTTAAGGTCCCTTCCAACCCAAACAATTCTGTGATAAGATACATTTTCAAAAATGTGACTAGTACTTAAGGAAATGGTGGTGTGAAACATGCCTTTTTAATATGTTTGAACTGCAATGTAATTTTTTTCAGCCTTTTCTGCATTGAAATTTGAAATTGCAGTTTGTTAGAGCTTTTTCCTCCAAAGCTGACCAACTTCTAGTGCCCATTTACTGATAAAACAATGATACAATTATGATTAGAAGTTATTGGAAAAATTACCTTCCTTAGGAGACAGAGTTACTGATATGGAGTCTTTCCAGATCTCATTAACTGGTCTTCTGGTGTACACAGTGCTCCAAGCGGTCATATTTATATGAACAGTCTTAGCATCTGACTGTAAGTTTGCAAGAACCAGAATTAGATTGAGATCTTTCCCAATGTCTAACGGGCCAGCCACCTTGAACTTTCCTGAGATGTCAGGCTTTTGTTCAATTTCCCGTGGTGTCGGTGCTGTAGGATCAAATTTATCTTCAAGTCCCAGCTTCTTACGGGCTTTTTTAAAAATATCCCTTTCTTTTGTAGAGCCTGCGAGAGAGAACCATGAGAATTATCCTTGAAGGTTAACCTGCATCTCTCATTTTACATGACAGCTAGAAACAAGCTAGTAGAATGCAGGTAGTGTCTGTACTTACAGATGAACAGACTCTCTGTTTTCCATGGCCACATCTAACTTTCTGCATGTGCTGTCAGTAATATCACTGTCCCTTTAATAGCATTTTTTTGTAGCACAAAATCTTAATTCCAAAGTTT
>NW_009952696.1:1095024-1123270 GCF_000747805.2 Chaetura pelagica
CTCTTTCCATTTCTCTCTGTTTTTATGGTTGTAATATTTAGAAATGTAAGTCCTTATTTGCTAATACAGAAAAGGCCCCTAATGTAACAAAAGGCTGATGGCAGTGTGTGATGGGTTGACTGGTTAGCAGACAGACATTCCACCCAGTCTCTGGGGTATATTTTCAGTAGCAGTGTTCATTCTTTGCAGATTGAGTTCATGACTGTAATTTTTTTTCTGTGCTATCCAACTCGGAAGTCTGACAACTTTACATGCTGCTTGACCCTTTGAAAGAGTTTCTTTTCCTAGGCCTAAGCGTTGAATTAGCTTAGGTTTCTGTAATAGGCCTTTCCTCCTGCTACTGGATGTCGCTGGGCTGTGAACTCATCCTCACAAAGCAGGGGCAGTCAGTACAGAGCAGCAGGCAGAACAGTGAGTGCTTCACTCAGAGACAGTTGGACTTGCCTTACTTAGGTCCCACAGAACAGCTCTGTATCAGGAAGGGCAAGACAGTATTTTTTACTCTTAGGTTCTCTTCCCTTTTCTGTTAGAACTGAATAAACTGAATGTAAATTTTGCTCTTACCAGTCCAGAATTGCCCCCAAGAGATTCCTAGCCTAAACTTGATATACGTTTGGTAACGAAGCAGCTATATAACTAGAAGAACCAGTGTTTTTATTTACCTTCTTCATATTTATAATGATTGGTGACATCTACGCGATCATCTCTACCAACTGCCTTTGTGCTGATGGATTGGCCAATTACAGTAGATTCTGAGTACATTAATGTTTTCTTTCCAGTTGTGGGGTCATAATTCCAGTACATACAGTCTGCATTCACTTCTGCAAATACAAATGGGCAGTCGTAGTCCAGATCTACTTCTCCTTCCTTGATGGCTTTCCGTGAGGCAGGACCACACTGATAAATTCCTGTGGCATCAAGAAAGAAAACTTATACCTAACCAAGTCTTTGACAATAAGCTATTTACTAGATACAACACTGATCAATGACTCCTGAAGTGCCCAGTGCTGTTGTCCCATTCTAGCCCTCTCATCCACACACACCCTTATACCAGGTCAATCGTCAATGTATCTTGTGTTAAATCTGGAGGTACACTTGATTTATTTTTATATTATCCCTTGATTTTCAATAGCTCTGGATACCTACATTGGAAATATAGGAATTGCTGTGAAAGACTGCTCCTAGAAGTCTGGTTTGTTCTTGGCATCCAAAGATTAATTGAGGCTTTTCTAATGCAGTATTTAATGTATTCTTTTCTGCAATTCTTGTTCTGAGAAATTGCTTTTACAATGGATTTACTTTTTTCCCCTTTTCTCTGAAAGTGACTGATTTTATAATTTTTCAGCATTATTCCGGAAATAAAATCTGTGTACCTCCACTTTCTTCTTGGGGAGTTGCATCCAGAACTTGCCATCCACTGTATGAGGGGCCCAAGTCACTACGGGAAAACCAGCTTTCATTCCAAACATGGAAATTCCTACATGCAAGAATGAACAATGTAAGCTACTAGTATGTGATTCTGAATTCCTGTTCACATCCGTTAATCAGCCACCTTAGTTAGGTGTATTAAATGTCTCAATTTGGATAAGTTCTTACTGACACTGACTACTTCTATTCTGATCCTGACTATATATTTACTAGATAGGAGCTGAAAGTTGCATTGTGAAACATAAATGTTCAAGGGCAGAAAGCAAATTTGTAAAGTTACACAGAGAGGCTGGAGCCTGTTTTTCTCCAAAAGTTCTGAGCACATGTTCTTCCTTAGTTTTAGCTGGTTTCCTTATAGCACAATGAAACAGTTATTACTTATTTAGAATGGGTCCAGGACAAGCACAGGAGTAAACAAGGCAAAAAGTGAGAGACCAGACCTGTTCTTAGCTGAATTCAAGCTTGTTTGAATTGTATTTGATGCTTAATAGTGGCAATTATTAAATTATTTTAACTTCAAATGATGTCACTGAAAAAAAACAAGGCAGGGAAGCTGGTCTGTTGAACTGTTATGGTTTCATATGAACTGTCTGTACCCAAACTAAGTCAAGGTCGACTATTTGATATTTCCAGTGTAATATCAGAATTTTTCAGTCATCTGTGGCATCATAACTGTAACTTTGCCTGTCCTGGTTTGAATTGGATGCTGTAAATCATGTCACAATTTTCTGTTTAACTGAGAGTTGAAACAATATATTTTGTAGTATTGTTTTATAGTATTTTTTATTCATCCTGTGTGTGGGTAGTTGTTTTTAAGACAGTTTTTAAGAAGGTAAAGCATTTGTCATTAGAATCTATAACTCTGCACCTGAAGACTCTGTAGGCATCAGTAGGTCTTACTATTCAATACCATAGAGCCTTACCATATGCTGTCAGCTGCCCTGTCCAGATGATTTCCAGAAGCATCATAAAACTCATCCACACGCAGATTTCCATCTGCATCATGGGCAGAGCTGAAGTTGGTAATGGTACGGGTGGGGATCCCCAGACATCTAAGCACTAAAGAGTGAAGAGAAAATCATGGTCAGAAAGCATTATTTCTGTAAATATGAAGCTTCATATACCAATGTTTTGAAATACTGTCATGTAGGAAGCATTACCAGTGCTTCTTTTAACAGAATCTGTGTAGTGTCAGTTTTGTGCATGGCATAAAATATACCTGTAGTCAGTACTGCTGCAAAAACCCAACATTGTCCGTATCTAACAGGTTTGAATCCTGATTTCTTCCAGTTTTGCAGGATTTCACCACTTCCAGTCCAGCTGCTTGGACTTTTCCCACCGTCATAATTTCCACTCCAGTTTCCTAGCAGCACCCCTTGGTCATCATTGGCATTGACCTGTACAAATATTCACTAAATTTACAATTAGATGAATTAAGAGTTTACAACAGATGTAGTAGCAGTAGAGGAGCAGGCACGAGAAAAACTTTGAATCACATTTTAGTGGACAAAAGTAACTGCTTCATGCAGCTGACCTTCAGGAGGAAGCCTTTTCGAGAAGTGAAATGTGTCCTCTCAAGAAATGGATGGCATTTTTTCACTGTTCTGCCCACCCAAGTGTCATAGCACCAGGTAAGAAGACAAACATCAATTTTCAGTGAACCTTCCTGGCATGAGGTGGCAACTTCACCAATGTACAATTATGCAGCTAAGCTTTCAGAATCTGCCTGGATCATGATGTGGTGACCCCTCAGCAAATTTGCATTAAATTAGGTGAAGTGGCTGGCACAACAAACAGGGCACAGTCACCTTGAAGAGCTTTGGTACTGTGTCAATAGAAGTCTCATGAAGATCACGAAAAAAGGAATAGAATTCAGAAGCTGGGGTATAATGACCCCATGCATTGGTGCAGGTGGGGAAGCAGCTGGCTGAGTGGCAGCCCATAGGAAAGGGCCTGGGAGTTAAAGCAAATGCCAGATTGAAGCGAGACAGCAGTGCTCTCATCATAAAGGGAAAGCCCATACTAGGCTATTTTGGGAAAAGTGTGACCAGGAGATTGAGAGAAGCTGTTCACCCCCTTTAGTTATCCCTGGTGAGGCTGTGCCAGGAATCCTTTCTCCAGTTTCAGGTCCCTCAGTTCATGGGGATGTTGAGACACTGAAGAGGGCTAGGGAAGGAGGGCTGCCAAGGTGGTCAGGACCCCTGGAGCACACAGTGTACAGAGAACTATAGCGCACTGGGCTGGTTCAATCTGGTTGCAGAGGGGATAAGAGGAATATAATAGTGGCTTTAAGCTTCTTGAATGGAACAGGTTAAGTTGTCAGAGTCGAACTTTTCTCTGTTCTGGCAGCTTATATAACAAGAGGCAAGAGCAGACAATTGTAGCTTGGAAAAATCATGTTTGATGTAAGAAAAAATCCTTACTAAGAGGGTAGTGTTGCTCTGGACCCGTCACCCAGAGAGGCCATGAAACCTCCATCCTTGGAGACTTTGAAGGCAGCCTCACAAATCCAAGGCTAAGCTCGTATAATACCACTGTAGTTCCCTTTCAAATGAGCCGTTGAACTAAATATCTCCAAGGGACTAATCCCTCAACACACTGTGTCTTATACTTTGGCTACTGGATGTCAAAGCGATAAGTATCGGAAACACCACAGATGCTGTATCTAGCAGGGTAAGATCAGATAATCTTAAAGCCCACATTTCTGGTGCATACCAACAGTGGCTTAAAATTTTCTGTTGTCTTCATACTTTCAGATACTTTAAAAGAACAGTTAGTAGTTTGGGCTTTTTTAACGTTACTTACCATTGCACTGAGAACGCGGCCCAGATATTTGGGGTCATTTCTGTGAGATACGTCTGTGGTAGGATCCTGACGATAGTTTAAGCTTCGATCCAGCATGGAAAGGCAAATATTGAGAATATCTCCTTGAAACTATGTTACAGAAATGTTAGTGTTACTACAGATTACTAAAAATCAGGATAAGTAGAGTCATGTAAGTGTTTAATATTGTGTCTTTTTTTAATCACCAAATGAAGTGCTGCAGCTCAGCCAGGAGTTACCACACAAAAATGTGGCCTCAACAAACTGAGGATTAGAAGAGCTTGAAAAGCTTTACAAAAATGGAATCCGTGGACTTAAGGCCAGGACTTTTATCTCTTAGCATTCCTACAGTGTTTTATTACCCATCAGACACTAAGGTTTCTGCTGGCTGCACCTCCAAGTCCTAGGTTATATTACTGACTAGTTAATTTCAAATCCTTGTATTTTTCAGCCTAACAGGGCTTGGCTCGATTTCTGATTTTGATACCAGGCTCTTGCCCTTCAGAGGTGTATGGCTGCAACAAATTGGAAAAAGCAAACGTGCTCTGGTTACCCAGTTCATGTAAAAAATAGAGCATGGAACACTGCCTGTTGTTTCAGTGCTGTGTTTACCTGGCCAAAGTTCCATCCAAAGCTGTTGATGTGATTTTTATTGCCTGCAAAAATGATGCCAAACTCTTCTAGCACATACTCCTCACACTCAGCCTTGTTAGGCATGAACACATCATCATCTGAAAAGCCAAAACAGATGTAAGTACAACCACTGCAGGCAAAATAAACCAAAACCTCAGGAGCCTGTCTCCATCAGTAAGAAAGCTTGAAGATATCCACCATTTGCTGTTCTTGCTGTTACAAATAGTGAAACTCAGGATTTCTTACAATTAGAAAGAGGTGCAGGGATGTCTGACTGAAGACAAAGGTATAACACTGTCAGATCTGATATATGGCAGCAGCTGGTCAATATGACTCTTTTCTTGGTTCTGCGTAGACCAAATACACTCTTCTAAGTTTACTCAGAAGATGGGAAGCTCTGGCAAAAGCCAAACTTAATCTGCTTAAGCAGAACTTAATCTTCTAGGACAAGGAGCTGTCCAGTAAGTACATGATACAGAGTGGATATTATGTATTAGGAATTCCTAAGAAACTTTTAAACCCAATTCTCATTGATGCATCATGTGGTGGATGTTCAGCCTCATATTAAAGAAGCATGGACCAAATGGAGAAGCTGCAAGTATTAATGAAGCTATAAGCAACTTAGTTTTTTCAGGGGAAATTTGACGTGTTCATACCTGAAGACCAAGGGTTAAAGAGCAATACAAAAGTGCCAAGGTGTGCTGGAGAGGAGCCGCCACTTGAAGAACTTTGAACACTCAGCTTGTAACGTCCAATGACAGCATTAGGTGGGCTGGAAATGGAGATGCTCACAGAGTTGGAACTGGTGGACTGTAGAACTGCACTCCAGCTCTCCTTGCTCACTGTGCTGGAGATACCAAATATGGCCTGGGTCTTAGTCAGCTTTGAGGGTTTTGGGCCTTTTAAGGAAAATAAAGAAGAATTTTTTTTCCCATCTTGTTGAAATGGAGATTAGTTAGCAACAAATTCAGAACCCTCCCCTCAGATGAATTTGTGCCATATGTTGAAAACTGAAGGAAGCTACCACTGCTAGCTGAGATGGGAGTAATACAACAGACACCTCAAACAGTTCCATGGGTATGTGAACCAGCACGTTGGCTCCCAGGTGTTATCTTTCTGTGCTATAGTGCATATCAAGGGAAAAGAATGTCACAAGGCAGTGTTACTCTTTCTGTGAAAGAAGCCGGGAGCCATACCTGTTTCTGCGATGAATATTAAGTTTTGCTCAGGCTGTTCTGTTTCATTGAAGGTCACAATGAAGGCCTGTCCTCTCCTCACAATCAGTTCTTTGCTAGAAAATTTATTTGTGTGGTGTTCTTTTGCATTTTCTTTCAGATGCCAGTTAGTACTTGGCTGTGTTGCAGCTATAAAAAGAAGAGCAAGAAAACTTCAGGGATACAGGTAAGGAGGAAGGAGCACAGACACACTTTAAAAGGAGGAAGAAGCACAGACGCACTTTGAAGAATTCTATGTTACTTTCTGCAAGTAACTAGTATGCATGTGAGGTTTCCACCAAAAATAGAAATAATTTGTGACCTTTTTTTTTTTTTGAGAGAAACTCCACCTTTAGATTATCTGCATAATTAACTATAGAAGGAATAGCATATCCAGTGCTAAAGAAAAATCATAAAGGTTTCTAAGAGGACAGAACCCTGAGAGAATTGAATACTTGTGAGTTAGCTACTTGGATAAAGAATCTGACTGAACTCAGCTGATTCTTTTAAGGTGTTTCCCATTCCAAGACAACAGTGCTACACTAACACAACCTTGCTGCCTCTGAAAGAAACAAAGGAACCTGATTGAGCTGAGAAACATTTCTGCATTTTAAACCACGACATCTGTAGTCCTTTTCATGTCATGTACCTCTCACACCTGTTGGAAGCACCTAAAAAGAACACATTGATGTACACTGAGTGGCCATTTGGCAGTGGGAGAAATGGCAGAACTGGAGAGAGAATTCCACTAAAATGTATGTGAATGAATATGTTGCAGAAAGCTCTATGAACTATGGCTTCAATCAGAGGCCAAAGAATAAGCATTTGAGATTGGTTTGGCTCTGACATCATCAAAGCCTGTGGGGGGGGGTTTCTAGTAGAAGATAGCTTGATTGTTTAAATGAAGTGCAGAAGTACAGAAGAAAAGAGATATTTCCCCTTAAGGCACTATGTGCTTAAAAAAAATACCTTTATTCTTCCCCAACCCGAAGGAGAGATAAGAGGAAAAAGTAAGAGCATGGTCTTTAGTAGTGAAACACAGCTACCCTGTATCAATATGGAGTAAAAAAATTATCCTATGTTCAGCAAGATCTATTAGTGTAAAGACTTTTTTACAGCACAATCTGAAGTTTATCAGGTTTAGGCAAGCTTTGAAGTAACTACATTAGTAGTCTTAGCCATGTAATCACAGTTCAAATTGGGGAAACACTTTTTTTACGACATAAAGGCCAGCAGCATGCACTTAGATTTATATATATATATATTTTATTTTATTTTTTTAATCTTGAGAAACTTAGCAATGCAGCTCATCTATTGTAGAAGTTGAGGTGGGAGATTTGTCTTTAGAAAACAGTATTTGTCTGACAAGGTTAGAAAAGCAACATAGGACCATTTATAATTATTAATCTGGTAAATTTGCAAGTATTTAAATGTTAGGCTGTAAGAAAAAAAAAACAAAACAACCCACAACCACCATAAAAAAGTTCCCTGAATTTTTTGTCCTCTCTGCCTCTACTTCAGGTTTCAGCTTTCTCTGCTTACTGTAACCTCCCTCAGCATGGGAGGAACTCTTCAAGTTCTGTTTTACTACTTTCTCTTATGTCAGATTTGTTGATCTCTCATTTGCACTTGATGGTATCTTCAGAACTGCAGGCTTTTGCTTCCCGTTTGCAAAATACAACATTTTTACAACAGATATTAATACACTGTTCTGCAAAATCTCATTCTGGTAAGATCGTTTTTCCTATGCTCACAATAAGTGAAAAAATGGATTTCCTGTGAAAGTCTTCTAACTCTTGATGGAATAATTTTATTTTCCTTTTTCTTTTTTTTTTCTTGGATCAAAATTCCTTAGAGAAGTAGTGATCTTTCAGTGTCCTTTACAGCACTGAATATGAGGTATGGATTTAAGAAAATAGCAAACAGCACCACAGAAGGACCTTCCCCCTTGCTCACCTTGGCCCATGTCTGATCAATGTGTCCTGTATAAGCAGCTTCTGGAGCTTTCCTGTGGATGGCCTCCTCTACCTCTCTTGACTCAAGGAATGGCTGGTGCCTTTCAGTTCTTTAAGTCTAGGTGTAAAGTTGCCTGTTTGCAATATTTCCTGTGGGGGTGGAGCTTCTGAATAGCCTTCCTTGCTCTCCAGCCATTATCTGGCCAACAGGGCTTGAGGATTCATTCTTCATTCATTTTTCCACTCATTCAGTCCCCACATCCAGATCTGATTTCCTTGCAACTTAACATTTGAAGCTTGGGCAACGTTTATCTCTAACAGGGTGCCAAGTTGTTAAGTTTCTTAATATATTAAAATTTCATAGAATTTCAGCATTTAGTGGCTTTTTTTTCCTGTTATAACAATAAAACTGTAGGAGTAGCATAACTTCTTCTTGTGACACATTGTTTTCAATTTGGAACACTTCATGAGCAATATTTACAGTGGCTTTTTCTTTAAATTAGATCACTGAGTTCATTGTTTTCTTGGAGCTGCTTCCCCTCTACACTGCATTGTAGTAATCACAAAACAAGCAAGCTATTGCCTCTGCCAAATTTAATCAGGTTAAATTTAAAGAAACCAATTTTTCATGTATTGCATAATTATTTAACAATGTTAATTAGACAAGCACTCTGTCATATTTGCATGACACACTACTGAGATGGTAGGTAAGCACATTTGTGACTTGTGATAAAAGAGCTATCATTGCTTTTATCTAACTATTTTACCTACTATATTTTTTGATAGGTCATCTGAACATGCAATTGGCAATGCCAATTCATGCACAAAAATATTTCAGTTAATTTCAAGGAGAATTATTTTTATGCTTTGCTGGTGGCTCCACTATCCATTAATAAAGAGATAAACTAATTCTAGTACTTCTATGAAACTACCTGTAAAGTTTTATGTTCTCAGTGCTGTCTTATGGATTCCTCTGAGTAATATCCATTATACTGGATGGGCCACAGCTCCACACCTTCCTAAATACAGATTTTGAATTGTCTGTGCTCAGTATTCAGCACGCCAAATTGTTCTGTTTTCAGGTCTTGGCCTTGTTTGGAAATTCTGGACTTGGAACTTGCTAAACCCATTTAATATATAGATATCTTCTTTCCTATAAAAGGTTATTAGGAAAAAAAAAGAAAAAGTTTTACCTGGGTGTAATTCAGATGGCTGCTTTGAGTCTTTGTTCATTAATAATATTTAATCTTAAGAGGGAACATAGTTTTATTACATGCAAAGCCCAATTGTGATTTTTAAAATAAGACTTTAATGCTTAAATTTTAAATTTTGTAGAATTTGATTTAAAAATATTAAGCTCAAACTTTGGAGGTGTCCAGTGTTAAGCTACACTCTTCTACCCATGCTTTTGAGTTCTCTTAAATGACACGCTAATAATTTTCAGAATAAACTTGCTTTAAGATTTCAACCTATCCTGAGCCACATAGCAAACTGTTTCTCTTTATAGAAAAATCAGTTACTGTTGAAAGAATAAAAAAGAGAAAGAAAGGCAGTGGTTCTTCACAAATAGCTGCTGATGCTTATTTAGCCATGTGTTTCACGTTTTTTGCGTGATAGCAACATTGTGCTGGATATTGTTGTCCTATAGGTCAATGGCATAATTATTTTCAGTATTTGATGGCATTATAGTACAGTTATAAACAGTGTTCCAAGATAAAAATATATGGTCTATTTATTCTGGAAGATGATATGGCAAGGAGGACAAGTGGGATCTGTTGCCTCAGTTTCTGGTGTTTATTCCCAGCTCTGGCAAAATTGCTTTGCAGGCCTCTGGTGTGTTTGTAAAACAAATGAGTGATACATACCAGACCTTTGAAGATTGTGAGCAAAGGTTGAGAATGAGGGTTGAATTAATGAGAAATATTAACACTGCAGTGAATACCAGTCAAGCAGAATGTATATGACCCAGGCAGCTTCCTGTAAGCCAAGTAGTATTTGCAGAGCTTGTGTGGTGGCTGTAAGTATTTCACGGTTAGGTGCTCAAAACTCTGGTAGTTAGCAAGAGAAGGTTCTTTTGAATCCCTGAAAATGAGGCTACCTAAACCATCTTAGTATTTTGCTTTGTGTACCCAGAATAAACTATATCAGAATAATCTTTTGCAAACCTGTTCAGTCAGGTAGCTCATGACATTTTTGTCCAGTGATATCCAGATTTCTTCCTTAACTCTAGTAACTCTTAGAGAGATAAGTATATATATAGGAGTAAGAGTTCAGCACTGAATAATAAAGGACATATTTTATAGTAGTCTAATTTCCTTCAGTATTACTTTCTTTTGTGTTGTTTTTATCTTCCCCACCAGTTCTGCATGAATCTGCAGTGACACTTGAATTCTATTGGATGTCACCCTAATTGTGCCCCGTTTTAGGATTGGAAATTAGTCCATGGAATAGCCTACTTGTTCCTTTATTTTTTCTGAACACAGCTCTTCCTTACGTAACCCTAAAGCACCATGCAACAACCACAAAGCCATGACTCACCAGGAACTGCCTCAGTACCCTGAGGAATTTGAGCTGTTCTATCTCCCCTGGGTTCCCTCACTGTATAGATAATTAAGCAAGGAATTTCATCCACAAAACCCACTCCTGCTATCCTAGATACAGGAGGTCAAGTGGGTCTCTTCAGCTAAGTAGTATTTGTGGTCCCCACTAGGGAGACACCTGGACCCCAAGAACAGTGGTATGGACTGCCTTGCATCAGCATTCTTCAGGACTAGAACCTCTGTGGTATTTTGGTCAAGTTCATACAGAAAAGAATTTGGCTGAGATCTCTTCTGGGTGCTCTGTTACCTAAGACATACTTATTTTCTGTCTTCCTTTTCCATTCACAATGCCCCAAATAGCAGAGGTATTTTGAATGGAAGCCTACAGCCTGCTGCAGCCTGAAGCCTTCCTCAAGTTCCTGATTGTTCTTGAAGTTCTCCAATAGCCAGACTTTTAAAGTAGTTGAACTTGGCACGGGCAGTTCCTATACTGTCTGTGTAAAGCAGACTACCCTGTTACCTGGGCTCAGAGCTTCTCTTACGATCTTGGCTCACTCCAGATGACATGGCTCATTCCTGAAGGCAGACTGACAGTGACAGTGTAGTGACATGTACTAATATGTGAACTTCAAAAACTACCACGGGACCAGTACACAGGAATAAGCCAAGGTGACAGTGCACAGACTGGGATGAACCAAAGCTAGTCTCCCTGGAGAGCACCCATGTAATCACACACAACCTGTTATTTCTAGCCTATTATATTTAAATGCATTTCCCTACCTCTCCCACCGATGCACACATCGCTTCTGTTGGAATGGAGAAAAGATGTGGAAGTTTAAACTTTGAGCTACTGCTGCACACTCATCAGCAAAGAATACCTCTTTGCAGGCACCTGCCACTATTCTGCTCTGCTAATTTCTTCTAAGAATCCAACATGTTGTCCAGTTGTGTGGGCAAATACTCTTAATTCTAATACACAAGCAGGATGCTTGCAGGTTTGACTCATGCCTTAATTGTAACAACAATGAAGCTTAAAAGTGGCATAAGCTGACACAGTTATTTTGAGTGTGAGACTGAAACAAACTGTTGAATCCTTAGTAGCAGTAGTATGCTGCAGAGTATCAAACCCCTTAACAATCATGCCATCAAATTTATAGGATCTTTTTAGGTGCTTTTCCTGTTTCTGTAGGCACCACCCTCTGGATTCTGTCACAGTAGATCTCTTAGAGCTTGGCCCATGGATTCATAAAATACTTCCTGGAAAAAAATTATGTGTGTTGGCAGGAGTGAAAACAGTAATGTGCACACACAGACCTGCACACAGACTCTCACAGTTTTTTACATGAAATTTGTGTGTGGCACTGTCAGGAGCATCCCTGAGCACTTTTGGCATCTCAGCTGTGCTTGGGCTTGGTATATCTTGGGCCCTGGGTATTTCACAAACAAGTGCTGACCATGGTCAGCAAATACCGGTTGGTTTGTTACGTGCTGCTGTTGTTTCCTGCTTTTGCGGAATGAGAAAATTGTGGTTAAGAAGGATAGACTGGTGTAGGACACTTAAAGAGGAAGCTTTTAGGGATCACCTTGCTAAAATATCTTTGCTAAGTTATTGGCAAATCATTGCTTAAGAGGAACTCTTACAGTGCAGAAGCAATAAGTTTTGTGGCTTTTTCCCTTTTGCTGTAGCTGAAGGTTTTTACCGTGCCCTTTACTCTAGAATCCTTTTGTTAAAGAGAAGACTTGATCTACTCAGTCCAATCTTTCAGCTTGGCCTATCAAATTGTGTTTTACCATTTATTTAAGCTCTGCTTAGTGGATGAGATTTAGGAGAGAGTCAATAGCCTTATGCCCATCGTATGCACCTGATTCCCTTCCAGCCTATGTTCTACTCTTAAATAGGTAAACATTTATATGGTATTACACTTGCTAGGTGCCTAGAGACAGCCATTAAACACCATCAGGCTAAGCAAACAGCAGATGGTGTTGAGGGCTGGTAGCTCAATTAGATTGGATCAATAACATGAATTATTTAAAAGTATACGGACAAACACTTGGGTTCTAAGAGTTTGTGCAGTTATCCTCAAACTGTCAGAATGGGGTAAATTATGCCTCTTTTAGCCTCCGTTAGGGGAAAACAATGCCTGTAATTTCTGTGCTCTGGAGGTGGCTGTTTTTTATTAATTGTCTGAGCTTTTCAAGCCACACAGCATGATCTTTATGCCTAGAAGAGGTAAAGTGGTGTCATCTGCACTCAAGCCTCATTAATTACCCATTTTTAGAGAGGTCCCAGCAAGTCAGGCCTCAGTGGGAACATGGCCAAACTTTCTAAAGTGTATTGATTTGATATCTTCCCTCTTATGAACTTGCTGCTGGACATCTGCTTGCTTTGTAATTTAAAATGTGTTTGCCTTTCACACTAAATTTAACAAATAGTTAAAATGGCATTACAGTTTGCTGACTGAATCTACAGGAAGGAATCTAGCCTGTTGTCTGTTCTTTGCACAAATATTCCTAGTAACACAGATTCATTAACAGCTGAACTACTTTCTGATTCATTAAGTTTCCTGCTAAAAGATAGTTTGCAGTTTGCCATAACTTCTTCAACTCTGTTTGCTGTTTCATAATATTTAACTCCAATGGTAATGGATGGATTATATTCTTTTCCTTGTTTGTGTCTTTTGGAAAATTCAAAAAGAAAAATGCTGAAACAATCTATTAATAATCTCAAAATATAATGTATTCCCAACAATTCGAGCTGTTTACAAAACATAACCCCACAGAGAAAGCTTAACATATGGTACATTATTCAGTTGCCTGTTCCTTATGCACAGACTTATTTTTCTCTTGCTCCTTTTTTTTTTTTTTTTACTTACCAGCCATGCTTTTCCTTGTTCCTCTGTGCCTTGGACTTTGTATTTCTGTGAGAAACTGTAGACCTAAATGATAAAACTTCAAGCTCTGGCTGTGTGGCAGCATTTATAGAGAAAACTTCAGGCCTCTCCTTATGTTCAAACCAATTATAATTCACATTAGGTGGGTGAGGCAGGTAAGTCATACCAGTGGGCATGTAAACTTCCTAGTGACCATATATTAGCTCGTGGGTTTTAACACATTGCACTTATGCAACTCAAGCTGCTTATCCAGAGGGTTGACTGAGATGTTTAGAAAAGTAGAGCATTTAATTGTATACCTGGAATCCAGAGTTTCACACAGAATGATGTGTCACCCAGGAAGGGGTATTTTTTGAGTCAGTATGAATCTCTTCTTCCAGCATGATCCGTGGATGAATATTCATGCAATAAAAGTGTAGATTCATAACAAAACTCATAGGGTTCTTATGAGTGTGCCAGTAAGTTTGGAAAAAAAACTTTTCAGTTACATTTTCAGCCCTTTTTTGGGGATCACCACAGTAATGCCTTTGTCAGCCCTTCCTTAGAGTCTCTGTGAATTACACTAATGGTATAAATGCTGTAAATGTAATGTAAGCTACATTTGACCTGACAGCCCTCTGAATTCTGATAAGCTTTGAGGAGTGGATCTCAAGCCGTAACTCCCTGCACAGAGAGAAACTTCATCCTCAGAAAATAAAGTGCTCATTTTGTAGCAAGGTACAAAATACCTTTTGTGCTTCTGTGGTGACTACTCATCTAGTTTCTGACTATAAAGACACAAAAATAAATGTTAAAATACTTTGATCTGCATGTATAGGACATTTTATAGGTAAAGAAGTTAATTTGTTAGCATGGCCTCACAATATTTCTTTTTTTTTAAGGCTAATTCTTAATTTTTCTTATGAGCCTGCTAGCAATTTGATCTCTCTCTGTCTCTCTTTCTCTCCTTATCCAGGAACTTCCATTTCCTTACTTACATAGATTTGAATATGGTATTGTCTCATTTTATTATTACCTCATCTCACTTATCTACAATGAGAAGAGACTGGAGCAATCTCAGGAATGTTAGTGCTTACCTTGAAGAACTTGAAGGGTGGAAATTTCATAAGTTCAGAAACAGGCAAGCACAGTATCTGTGTATAAAATGGGACAGGAGGCAGGAGAAAGAGCTGAGAAATTACAGTAGACATCAGCTAGTTTGATGTTAATTCCTGGAAAAATACTGAAATAAGTAAACTTGTTAGCGTGTAGGAGATGATGAAAAGTTAGCATGGAATTGTCAAGAAGTCTGTCAAGCTATCTTTTTTTTTTTTTTTTTTCCATGACAGATCAAGACAACAGATGAGAAGTAAGAAGCAGCAGCTGTCATACAGACTGACTTGGATTTGCAACAAGATCCCACATGGTATTTTTAAAAACACACTTTGGAAACACTGAATACATGAGATTTCTGTTAACTGCATAATTTGTTGTAAGAAAACAGATGCTGCATTGTTTCAGTGGATCATTGGCAAATGAGAAGAGCATAGTGACTGAAGCACCATTAAAAGCTGCCTTGGAGCTTTGACATTTGTTAAATGTGCTCTTTCTGTTGTTAGTAATACGTCAGGTGAAGGGTAACCTCAGCTGGAAAATTAAAAAATACAGAGAATGGAGAGCTTAAAAATTAGAAGCATCAAGCTGGGTCAGTCTAAAACAGAGATACAATGATTTTTGGAAAAGGTGAAAAGTGATTATAGTAAGAAGAAGCCAGTTAAGGAGTCATGGCTTTACAAATTTTAAAGTAAATCATAAAAAAAAATCTTGGCAATGAAGAAAAGTACTTAGCTAGACTGTCTAGGTAGGCTGTACAAAGGTTAATTATTTTTTCAGTGGAGATTAAGGATGGACTGAATGTGCATTTGTCAAGGTTAATATATATGTGTGTAGTTGAGGTGTCCTTGGGTATTTCTTTTGATGTCAAAGGGGTGAGAGTGACAGTTTTCACCTTCTTGCATACTCTTTGTACCTGGTGCTGAACTGCATGCTCTATAGAGGGCTGCTAGGGAAATGAAGTATTCTGTGCCCAGCATTGATTCAGTCTCATTTCCCTTGCTGTGGCTTTGCTGCTGTGACAGACTTACCCAGAGTGAGTAAACTTCATGTTGTGTCCTATGGTGAAGGGTTACCAAGTTCCTGACTAACATGACAGACAAGCCTGTAGACTTCTTGGGTGTCATGTTCATCCTCAGAAATGCTCTTTTCAAAGAAGTAATAGAATGTTTTGCATAGAAAGAGAGGAATTATAGCACTGTATCTGTCCAGCATCGCATCAGCTGAAATTCCCATTTCTACCAGTATAAGCCAAGTCACAGGAATCACCACGAAGCCTCACAGCAGTCGTTCTTGATTATCTTGTGGAGTATCTGTCCTACCTTCAGTTCCTTGGGTACTTCTTCCCTGAAATAAGGTCTTAAGTGACCTGAAAATAACCAGTTTTTCTTGTACAGAGAAATGCTTGTTTCTTTTTAGAATCCATAATGTTTATTGGTTTTTTTGGTGCCTTGAGTTACACATGCTAATTATGAGTTGTGCAAATAATAATTTCCTTTCTTCGTTTAGGATCCACTAGTTCTTATACTGTCAGGGTAAAAAGGTACCCATGGATTTGCTTCACTTTATTGCTCAGTGCTTTATATTCTTGTGTAATATCACATCTTACTATATGATATTATAATCATCCAAATTACATAATTACGAACTTTTCAGTCTCTTTTCATGCTCATATCTTAGTTTGAGTATGCCGTGCATTTCTGAAACTCATTCAATTTCTTCTGTATACTTTTTGATACAAAGCAAGAAGAAATCAACATGATGCAGCAGGAAGAAAAACCATCAGTTAAATGGTGACAATGAATTTTAGTATCTCCTGATCTGTTTTTTATTAATGCAACTTTTGATTGTTTGTTAGTTAAGCATTTGCTTAGCTCAGCCCACAAGACTGTATGTGTTCATCCTATACAAAGGAATGATGTCATAATGAGATATAAAATAACAGGATCCTGAATGAGAAGTGTAGCTGTGTAGGTGGATACAAATGGGTGTATTGGAAGCCTCGTGAAGAGAGGCTGCACCACAGTCTGGTGGGTGTAATTCTTAATAAGAAAGGGTAGGTTTGGAGTGGAGGAAAGAGGAAAAAAGATCACAGACATGAAGGAAACCAGGGGTGAGTCCAAGATGGAAAAAAACAAATCAGAATAATAGTTTGGTATTCATTAAAGTGCAAGAAGTGTAGAACTGAGGAAGAGGAGTATGAAGTTTGAGGAAATACCACCACAGGGCAGTATTGGGGAAATTCCTTGCCTGGGGATGGTTGACAGTGGTATGAGTATGAGGGAGAGAGGAAAGCTCTGGGACAAAGGAAATGGAAGATTTAAGAGAATCAAAGAATAAATCAAGCAAGAAAAATGAGGAGATGGTGAGTAATAAAGTAAATGGTCAGCATATATATAAATACTGTATTTAAATTCCTATACTGAAATCCAACCTTCTCTCTAAAATAGAATTGGCAAGATCTAGTCACCCATAGCTTTTCATGTCACTCTAGCTTTTCCATGTTTTCCAGTTGCATCTGCTGGCCTAGTAAGCAACTGTTACCCCTTGTAAATCTTTGTTCTGTAACCTTGGACCATTAAGGCTACAGCAGCAGTATCACTAGAATAGTAATACTGAATTTATTCAAATAATTTAAAACAGTACTTGCACCCTTATTAGGTTTGCTGACGACACCAAAGCTTGTGGTGAGGTTGACATGCTGGAGGGAACAGATGCCATCCAGAGGGACCTTGACAGGCTTGAGAAGTGGGCTCATGCCAACTGCATGAAGTTGAACTAGGCGAAGTGCAAGGTCCTGCATCTGGGTCAGGGTCATCCCGAGAACAAGTATGGGCTAGGTGGAGAAGGGATTGAAAACAGTGTGGAGGAGAACTTCAGAGTGATGGTGGATGAGAAGCTTAACATGGGCCAGCACCATGTGCTGGAGCCCAGGAAGCCAACTTTGTCCTGGGCTGCCACAAAAAATGTGTGGCCAGCAGGGCCAGGGATGTGATTCTCCTCTTTACTTGGCTCTCATGAGACCCCACCTGGAGCACTCTGTCCAGTTCTGGAGCCCAAACATAAGAAGGACAGGGAGCTCATGGATAAAGTCCAGAGAAGGGCCACAAAGATGATCTGAGGGCTGGAGTGCCTCTCCTACGAGGACAGGCTGAGAGAATTGGGGCTGGTCAGCCTGGAGAAGAGAAGGCTCCAGGGAGACCTTAGAGCACCTTCAAGTGCCTGAACGGGCTCCAGGAAAGCTGGGGACGAGCTTTTTACAAGGGTGTATAGTGAGAGGGCAAGGAGTAATGGATCAAAACTGGAAGAGGGGAGATTTAGGTGAGACATTAGGAGGAAATTCTTTAGTGTGAGGGTGGGGAGACCCTGGCCCAGGTAAGTTGTGGCTGCCCCATCCCTGACAGTGTTGAAGGGCAGGTTGGATGGGGCTTGGAGCAACCTGGGCTCGTGGGAGGTGTCCATGCCCATGCAGGGGGGTTGGAATTAGGTAATCTTAAAGGCCGCTTCTAACTCAAACCATTTTATGATTCTATGAACCAAGTGCTTGCATCTCTGTCAAAAAATCCTTTGACCCATTTTCTCTATTTAGCAGGAAATAATGAAGCTATACACCATGGATGTGCATAACTAGGATGTTTTAGGTAATGTTCCACAAATTGCCAGCTCCTTTGGCAGTGGACTAGTGAGAGATGGACTTCAGGCATAGTAGGAAAATGCCAAGGACAGAGGCTGCTGGAGAGGCAGCAGTATGCATTCTTTTTTTTGTGCCAGAATGTTGGAAAGTGCCAGGAGGTGTTAGTGCTGCCAAGCAGGATGCACCCTGCTGCCAGGGGTGGTAGCTAGTGTGGGAGTAGGGGATGTGTCTCCCGGGAGCAGGGGTTACAATCCACACCTTGTGTCACACCAGCAGTCCCTTTTCTCCAGGGTGCTCCCCAGAGCTCTACCTTGCATCCCTGTCCCTTATTTTATTTTCTTGCAGCAAAGGCATTCAGACAGTGCTTACAGTTTACAAGGGCTGTAACTAGATAGTTAGGAGTTAATTCTGTATTCCGTAGTGGATAATGGTGTCTGACCCTGTCTCTGAAAGAGAACGCTTTGAAATCTGTGAGAGCCTAGGGACAGATCATGCCCACAGAATACTGGGCTACAAACACTGTATCGTGTTTGAGGTTTTTCTCCCAAGTCACTGGAAGAGCATTAACCTAAACTAACCAAACCTGTTCTGCAGACTCTAGTACTGTTCACAAGTGCTGCCTCTGTAGCCCAGCATTACTCACAGCCACATCACTTTTTTGTTCCAAATGAGACTGAAGACGTTTCTGGCCTACAGTGGCATTTTGGCTTTTGAGGCCTTCCTGTGCTTGTTTTGAGTTCCTCCAGCAATAAAGCATCTGGTCAGTTTGGAATGCATGACTATGGCTAAAATAGAATGTAAACCACTTAGGTCCCAACATAGACTGAATCTGAGTCTGACATGAGTAAAGACAGCAAACAATATTTGAGGAGAGGTCAGCAAGCAAGAAACACAACAATCAAACCAGGGGGCTTTCTGGGGATTATTCCAAGGCAATAGATCTGCCTGTATTTGCATTTTAGAGAGTTAAGTGACTCTCATTGCAGATTTAAGGAAGCATTAAAACATTAAAGAAGCTGCCTTGTTTGTTTCTTTTAATGGATGAGGCAAATGTTCCCCAGGGCTCAGTGCTGACGTCCTTCTGTTTCACATCTTTATCAACGATCTGGATGAGGGGACAGTGCACCCTCAGCAAGTTTGCAGGTGACACGGAGCTGGGTGGGAGTGTCGATCTGTTTGAAGGCAGGGAGGTTCTGCAGAGGGATCTGGACAGGCTTGACCACTGGGCCAGGGCCAAGGCCAATGGCAGGAGGTTCAATAAGGCCAAATGTTGGGTCCTGCACTTTGGCCACAACAACCCCCAGCAGCGCTGCAGGCTTGGGGAGGAGTGGCTGGAGCTGCCCAGCAGAGGTACCTGGGGGTGCTGGTTAAAAGCAGCTGAACATGAGCCAGCAGTGTGTGCCCAGGGGGCCAAGGATGCCGACACCATCCTGACCTGTATGAGGACCAGTGTGACCAGCAGCACCAGGGAGGTGATCCTGCCTCTCTGCTCGGCCTTGGTGAGGCTGCACCTTGAGCACTGGGGCAGGTTTGGGCACCACAGGATAGAAGGACATGGAGGGGCTGGAGAGGGGGCAGGGAGGGCAACCAGGCTGATGAGGGGTCTGGAGAACAGGTCTGATGAGGAGAGGCTAAGCTGGGGCTGTTCAGCCTGTAGAGGAGGAGGCTGAGGGGCGACCTCATTGCCCTGCAGCTGCCTGAGAGGAGGTTGTGGTGAGGTGGGTGTTGGGCTCTTCTCCCTGGTCACCAGCGATAGGACAAGAGGAAATGGGGTTAAGCTGTGCCAGGGGAGGTTCAGGCTGAATAGTAGGAAAAATGTATTCACAGAAAGGGTGGTGAGGCCTTGGAACAGGCTGCCCAGGGAGGTGGTGGGGGCATCTTCCTTGGAGGTGTTCAAAGAATGGGCAGACGTGGTGTTTTGGGAGATGGTTTAGTGATTAGGGGATGTAGGGCAGATGGTTGGACTTCATGATCGTGAAGATCTTTTCCAACCTTGGTGATTCTATGGTTTTCTGATTCTATTGTAAGAGAATGGTGACTGCTGTCATTTGTAACCATGAGCTAAGTTCAAACTTACTATTTTGGACAGGATGTACTTTTTAAAATCCAAAGCCACTTTTAACTGTGGAAGAGGGGAAGGGACATGGGTAAGTAACAACTTACTTGCAAATTCTGTGGCTTTGATACTGTTAGTTTTGTGCCCTGGAAGTGTAATAATTTCATAGCAAGAACATCAGTAACACTACCAGCTTTTATTTATTCAAAGTTAGTCACTGTAGTGAATAGTATTTCTGTTTTACAGCTGGGGAGACTGTCAGACCTCTTGTCCTATTTAATAACATATTTTATGATAAAAATATTGGAATAATGTTTCCCTTTGGAAATATTTATAGCAAATAACCTCATAATAAATGACACTACAGTGGTTTATCTTTTGTGTTCAGCAGAATAGCCATTGGCTTGACTTGATGGCTACGCAGGGAAGGAATGGGTCACTGGTACTAAATACCCCACAATTTTTTAACTAGTGCTGTTGAGATTAATTATAACCACATTGACTTGCAGGTGATTCTGGTGTTTTTCTTTCCATTCAATTTAAAATAGTAGCATTCTGAGAAGCCATGAAATCTGCAGGGCTTTTTAACCTGAAGTTTATGTTTTACATCTTAAAGCTGTTTTTTAAGCCTCGTTATTAATGTAAACGTAAATATTAATTTTCTTGGCCCTCCCTCTGTTCAGGTTGCTCATATTAGCACAGTTGTGCTACTGGACAACTGCTACACAGTTGTGTAACTGGTCAAAAATGTTTAGGACATTTCCTGTAATTTCATACTTAGAGGTAGTTTGGAGAAACCAACTCGTTTTAACAGTTATTTCTTCTTCGTGAACTGTGAAATAAGTTATTGATGTAATACCAGAAATTTGAAGTCTGCCAAGTCTCTTCTTTTGGACAAAAGGGGGAACAAAGTATTGCCTCAAAAAGGCAACTATTTCAAGATTTCTGTGTCCTTACTTCCCGAAATAGCTCTCTTGCTTCTCTGACATTCTTCTGGAAGTGCATGCTTTTAGCTTTTGTTGAAATTTTAAAATCGGCTGGGAGCTGCTACTGATGTGAAATGAACATAGATAAGATAAATGTGAGGCTGTGCAGAAGGCAATAGCGATTTAGTTTAAACAAAACACCTTTCAGTTGCTCACACATTCTTCTATAGATTCACTTGAGTCAGTCTTTCATGCTTGGTTTCCATACCCGCAATTTAACAAGGATCAAGATGTGTATATTGGGGTAATTTGTGGTGAAACAGAGGACAAAGGATGTCAGATTTGGAGTCCTCATTAACACCTTTCCTGGGTTCTTCTCGCTGGGTGACAATGTGCTCGTTTTGGAAGTGCCTGTTGCACCCTTCAGGGCTGTGAGTCACTGAGCAATGTTGGTTGCCCCCTGCACCTCCTGCAGAGCACTGCGGGGCTGGGGGGTTTGTGGGTGGCACAGGGAGGGGTGGAAACAGCCCGAGTGTTGTTCGGGGGGGGCAGCGTCAGCTGGCATTTTCTCCAATCATAGGATGGTTTGGGTGGGAAGGAACTTTGAAGATCATATAGTGCCAAGCCCCCTATATTTACCTGGATTTGTTTTGGATTTATTTTCTGTTGGAGTGTGTATGGCACATGGTCACGTGGCTCTGTCCCCATTTTGTTTCATGTTGGAACAGAAAATAATTATTAAGGGTAATAGATCAATGCCTGATAAAATATTTAATATTATTATCAAGAAGTCTTACGTATTAATAATTTATTAGAGCAGTAGTCATCAATGTAAATAATTAAATTGTTAATGTTTTGGTAATTGATAGTAGTATTACATTTTATAATTTTATAATCTCTACCCTGGTTGCAGCTGCCAGGTAAACTTTGTTTACATGTGTTTTTGAAAGTATGTTAATGTTGCCATGGTTCTTTGTTAAGCAGAAACAATTTTTAACCACTGAATTTTGGCATTTTTTCTACCCTTGCTAATTAACTGGTTAGAACTGTTGGCAAAATTTGTATCTGATGATGAAAGGGCATAATTCACATTTTGATTCTCAGAAAACCAGATTTTTCAGATTGCTAGTACTAGAAAATGTGACTTTTTTCTAAGCTGTACTTTTCAGGAAGATATGCTAGCTTCAAATATATTTTATCTAAAATAATAACCACTTTAGACTTGTGCTTGATTAAACCAGAAAAAAATAAAGACAGCTCCCACATTTTGCTGTCATTTCTGTTCCAATCCCGTGCTTGGCCTCAGTGGCCAGTGGGGATTGAAGTAAGTCAAAAGAAACCTCAGCGATGCAAAGAAATGGATAAGAGGCAGGTAGCAAGTATTTTGAAAGGTCTCTAGTAGAGTAGTAAAATGGCTTGGGGGAGAGGTTTAATGTTTAAGTAGTTGGTTGGGGTTTGTTTGTTATTTAGTAGGGAACAGTCCAAACTACTTCAGTTTCTCCTGTGTAATTTTGAGACTTTATCACAGGTTGACTGAGATGTAATTCATAGTACTCGGTGTGCCTGGCTTTGAAATAACTTGGTTATTTTTAATGTTGGGATTGATAGTTCTTCGGTGCCTCCAGACCCTGAACTTCGGTCAAACTGATCTACTCGGCTGCATCCCTGGGCAGCCCCCAGTGTTTTCCTGCCGACATTGCAAGCTTTGCTCCAGTCTGAGGGAAAAGCCATCCAAAAGCCAGTGTGAGCTTTTACTTTCTTTTCAACCCTTCTTAGTCTTTTCTTTCGTGACTCTTAATGGCCGTATTTCTTTTTCTTTTTTCTTCTTTTATTTCTTTCTTTTTTTTTTTATTCAGCTGTTGCTTTCATTTTTAATTTTTTTTAAATTTATTTTATTTTTATTTTTTTTTCTGAGGAAATGATTCAAAATTGTTTCCTGCATTATGATCCAGCAAGCTTGGGCTAGTTTCACATATTGCCTACGTGCGTTGTGTTGAGTTGTACTTCTATTCACAAAGAAGAAATCTGTTGCTAAATGGGATTCAGTCTTGCACTACGTGACCTTTTTTAGTGAGTCACCTCTGCTGGAAGCTAGATTCTCAGTCTGGGATTACATCGATTTCTATGTCATCATGCTCTCTAGGGAGAGCTCCAGAGATCTTGTTCTGGAGCTTATTGTCAATATGAAATTTCAATGCCAGGTCTGTGACCTGGGAGAGGCAGTCTGTTACAGAAGCCCTTATAAAAACTGAATAGGGGAAAAGATGCAGATGACTTCCTCACCCTGACTTCTGTGGAAATGGTGAATTTGCTCGGTATGTGCACTTTTCCACTTTTCCTGGAGTATCTTACAGATAGGCACAATTACTTTAGTCTACAAGAAGTCTACTGTGTGTTTACTTGATAGAAGTAATTGATAGAAGAACTTCAATGCATGAAAAGTGAAGGCGAAATTCTAATTGTAACTGCTCAGCAGTGGTAATTTTTGAGTAAGGAAGGATCTGGCATGGAGGGCAAGAAGGATGAGCTGCAGGAAGTTGTTAAACTGACTGGAAGCTGGAATGCCAGAGACAGACTCCTTTCAAAGGAGTGAAGTTTTCCTTGGTGGTGAGATAAGAAAGAGCCTCAGCATTGTCCACAAGCTATCCTGGAATGTGAGCTCAGGGCAGTAGAACTGGTCTGTGGGTGTCTCAGGAGGGGTGCTGGTGCAATTGTACACAAGGAATCTGCTCCTGACACATCTTTGCAGATGTGGAACCACGTACTGCAGCAGGACTCTGCCCAAGGCATGGCTCATTATATTTTTCTTTTATATTACATAAAATACGTAATTTTATAAAAAAATAGAGCCTTCTGTTTTTATTACCAACTAGCTGATACATCTTTCCTCTGAATAGAAGGCTTACCCTAGCAGAGCTTGAGTCACTGCTTCCATTCTGGAGATCTGGAACATATGATGCACAGTAGCTACTATTCTTTCCATAGACCTGTGTCCTCTATTTACCTGCTAAGTGTGAATTGCTGTGGTCCATATCTGTGGCAAGCCGGGAAAGAATACAGCACACCAATATGGTGTAGATTCAGTCCGTGTTTATTTAGCTGCCTGCAGATTATATAGTATCAGGACAGCGCGCACGTTGTCCACACGGCCTTAATTGGTTAACATACATTGTTCACGCATCCCCATTCCCCTTTTGATTGGCCCCTACTTTAAGCCCTTTGACTCCACGTCCTGTTTACCTTACTACCTGATTGCTACATATACTGGAGCATCACTAGTTCCCACGAAATGACCTTCACTGTTCCTCTTGTTGCCTAAAGTTTCTGCCTAAAGTTTCTCATAATCATTCAACACAGCCAGGGCCCCAACAGTGAATTTTGGGAAAAAGGAAAAAATATGTATCTGTAACCTTTAACTCCTACTACCCTAAAGACATAGAATCATAGAAAAGATCTTCAAGATCATCACGTCCAACTATCCACCCCAACAACCCCTAACCACTAAATCATCTCCTGAAATGCCACATTCACCTGTTTTTTGACCACCTTCAGGGACGGTGCCTGTCCCAAGGCCTCGCCACTCTTTCTGTGAAGAAATTTTTCCTAATATCTAATCTGAACCTTCCCTGGTGCAACTTGACCCCATTTCCTCTTGTCCTATCACTAGTCACTATGGAGAAGAGGCCAACACCCACCTCATTACAGCCTCCTTTCAGAGAGTTGTAGAGAGCAGTGAAGTCTCCCCTCAGCCTCCTCTTCTCCAGGCTGAACAGCCCCAGCTCCTTCAGCCTCTCCTTCTAAGACCTATTCTCCAGTCCCTTCATCAGCCTGGCTGCCCTTCCTGCCCCCTCTCCAGCACCTCCATGTCCTTCCTATCCTGTGGTGGCCAGAACTGCACACAGGGCTTGAGGTGCAGCCTCACCAAGGCTAGGCAGAGGGGCATCTTGCTTGACAATGATCTACAGTGGGTCTCCATCAGCAAACTGAGGAGGGATCTATCTTTCCTATTAAGCTTCTTAAACTCCTTGTCTTTCCTTCTTGTTACAGCTCCTAAGCACAAGCACAGGACCCGTGACAACCGCCATTACCTTCACTGGCACAGCTGGCCGGAGCCAGTCCCCAGCCACGGGACTCCCACTTCACAGCTGTCACCGCTGCAGATGGCACTGAATTTGGAAAGAAGCTATAGGGGTGATCTGGCTGCTGTTGTTTGCTGCCTCTATTTGTATTTAGTATTCTCTTATTTTGGAAAGTCAAATAGAGAGATCTGGAACATATGATGCACAGTAGCTACTATTCTTTCCATAGACCTGTGTCCTCTATTTACCTGCTAAGTGTGAATTGCTGTGGTCCATATCTGTGGCAAGCCGGGAAAGAATACAGCACACCAATATGGTGTAGATTCAGTCCGTGTTTATTTAGCTGCCTGCAGATTATATAGTATCAGGACAGCGCGCACGTTGTCCACACGGCCTTAATTGGTTAACATACATTGTTCACGCATCCCCATTCCCCTTTTGATTGGCCCCTACTTTAAGCCCTTTGACTCCACGTCCTGTTTACCTTACTACCTGATTGCTACATATACTGGAGCATCACTAGTTCCCACGAAATGACCTTCACTGTTCCTCTTGTTGCCTAAAGTTTCTGCCTAAAGTTTCTCATAATCATTCAACACAGCCAGGGCCCCAACAGTGAATTTTGGGAAAAAGGAAAAAATATGTATCTGTAACCTTTAACTCCTACTACCCTAAAGACATAGAATCATAGAAAAGATCTTCAAGATCATCACGTCCAACTATCCACCCCAACAACCCCTAACCACTAAATCATCTCCTGAAATGCCACATTCACCTGTTTTTTGACCACCTTCAGGGACGGTGCCTGTCCCAAGGCCTCGCCACTCTTTCTGTGAAGAAATTTTTCCTAATATCTAATCTGAACCTTCCCTGGTGCAACTTGACCCCATTTCCTCTTGTCCTATCACTAGTCACTATGGAGAAGAGGCCAACACCCACCTCATTACAGCCTCCTTTCAGAGAGTTGTAGAGAGCAGTGAAGTCTCCCCTCAGCCTCCTCTTCTCCAGGCTGAACAGCCCCAGCTCCTTCAGCCTCTCCTTCTAAGACCTATTCTCCAGTCCCTTCATCAGCCTGGCTGCCCTTCCTGCCCCCTCTCCAGCACCTCCATGTCCTTCCTATCCTGTGGTGGCCAGAACTGCACACAGGGCTTGAGGTGCAGCCTCACCAAGGCTAGGCAGAGGGGCATCTTGCTTGACAATGATCTACAGTGGGTCTCCATCAGCAAACTGAGGAGGGATCTATCTTTCCTATTAAGCTTCTTAAACTCCTTGTCTTTCCTTCTTGTTACAGCTCCTAAGCACAAGCACAGGACCCGTGACAACCGCCATTACCTTCACTGGCACAGCTGGCCGGAGCCAGTCCCCAGCCACGGGACTCCCACTTCACAGCTGTCACCGCTGCAGATGGCACTGAATTTGGAAAGAAGCTATAGGGGTGATCTGGCTGCTGTTGTTTGCTGCCTCTATTTGTATTTAGTATTCTCTTATTTTGGAAAGTCAAATAGATGGAGCCTGTACCTCAAGTTCGGTAACTGAACCGGCATCTCCAGAGCAGGAGCTGGAGAGGAGCGCGGGCTTCTCGGGGCTGCAGCGGTGCGTGTGGGGCCTGCGGGGCTGCGGCTCCCGCCTGTGCCGGGGGCTCCTCCGCGCCTCCTGCCCCCGCCGCCCCGCCTGCATAGGCCGGGTACAACCGAGCGGGACAAGTCTTTTGAGATGCTCAGCTTGAAAGTGTTAGACCGGGTCTGGCAGGCCAGAGCCAGGGTTTTATCCCCCGCGACAGGGGGATTTTTTACATAAAGGTGCAAAACTGCTTAGTATGACGTGAACATCTTCTAAGGGTTAACTGTGCCTGTCTTGTGTATTTCCTGTAGGTGCTGAGTACTTGTTGTATCCGTGCATGTGGACCAGTGAGAATTGAAGGACTCTTAACTACAAAGTGGTTGCTGAGGGGAGACAATCATGTTGTTTCTGACTTCTCAGAGCATGGGAGCATGAAGTATCTTCATGAGGGCCTCCCCCTCCCTCAGAGGAATACCGAGAACATCAGGGTAGAGGTGGAAACCCAGTGATGTAAATATTTCCTGAAGGAGTTCAGGCTTCCAGGGCACTCTCTGGGGAGGGAGTTTCTTTTTAATCTTCAGGAGCATTGTTCTCTGTCACTGTGCAGTACCATGAATACAACATGATCCCATCTGTGAGATTATTTTTTTTCCTGCCTCTTTCCATTTTCTTAGTATCTGCACACTGACCTCACTTTTCCTAGAGGCAGACTTCTTCAAAACATACAGCTACCATAAGGAAATATTTAAAGATCTGCTGCATTCTTCTTTAATCCTAATGCTCCCTACAGCAAATATGCTTGGTAGTGGAGCATAATTATTTTTTTAAGTCTTTTTTTTTTTTAAATTCTAATATCTGTTCTAGAGAACAAACTTGATGTTTTTTTTTCTTCAGTCTTCTGATCATGGCAGCTCTGTAAAACTGGAAAGCTTTACACTTCCTTTATATTGGTCGCTCTTGTGATAAAGGGATAGATGTTCTAAATGCAGAGTAAGCTTTTGACCAAGAAACCTTTTATATTTCTTTTTTTTTTTCCTATTGTAGATAATTAACACAACTATCTACTATGTTAGGTTTGTTACTTTTTTGTGCCAAAGGTTTATTTTTCATTGGTTTTCTATAAAACTCAACCTTCTACAACCGCTCCCCTGAAAGCAATGCGACTTTGGCTTTTCCTGAATCAGGGTCTCAAGAAATGCTTCCCTTGGTGCCCTGCAGCCAGTAGGTTCAGGTGTGCTGGGCACAGTTCTCCCCAGATGGCCAGCAGGGAGGGCTGCCCCTGCAACTGCTCCCTGTGCTGCTCACCCCTGCTCCTCACACAAGCATCCCGGTGGCTGCTGGTGCCACCTGCTCAGCCCCAGGGGCAGGATCTGTATTCTTGTGGTTTGGATCTGCAGCCTCAGGGGTTGGATCTG
>NW_009952697.1:0-619 GCF_000747805.2 Chaetura pelagica
TTTAATAAACATCGGATGTGTGAGCAATCTTATTTTTACTAAAGAACACCTGGGCTTCAGTGACCAAGGACCTTCTCATGAGAACCAGTTGATAAAAGTGAAGCAACTAAGTAAACACCTGGACATGCCGAAGAAGGAGTTGGGGTGGAGAGTTCTGACTGAGCATGTGCGTGCCTGAGCGCCAGTCACTGTTCAGATCGTGGCAGGCTCTAGTACAGCTGACCAATCATAAGTGTAGTTCTGGACTTGTACAAACTTGGGATCAGGATATATAAGTGCCTGTCATGTCTAATAAAGTTGGAGTTTGCTCTATCAATCATATTGATTGTCTTGCATTCTTCCCTCGCTGGACACCTCCGCACAGGCACAGTGACAATAATGCTCTCGATACCCTCCCCCACACACCCAGGTAGGGAAGGAGAGAGAGAACGAGGAGAGAGACTTTCTGGATTAAAAACGAAACTACACAGTTTTAATGAAACACTAATGATAAAAGAAAATAGGTACAATTATATACAAATGAGTTCAGGAATGTGCAAAACCCTATTGCCTCCCCCCACCCCCAGCAACTCCCACAGCACTCTCCTTAGCTGTGAACAGTCCCAAAAAGTCCCAGAGC
>NW_009952697.1:1260-6668 GCF_000747805.2 Chaetura pelagica
GGTGCCCGGAGCCAAGCCCATCTCAGCCAAGCGGGATGAGCCGAGAGGAGCGCCGAGCCAGAGCCAGGCGGAGCCGACCGAGCCGGGGACCACTGCGCCGACGAAGCCGGGGGTAGCTGGGGAGCGTCCAATTAATGAAAATGTATAATCCGGGCTTAAAATCAAGCCCCACGTTGGGCGCCAATAAACTGTTACCGTTTGACTTGGGTTTGACAACAATGCTCTCAATCCCCTCCCCCTCCCACCCAGGTAGGGAAGGAGAGAGAGAAAAAGAGAGAGACTTGGCTGGATTGAAAACTAAACTACATAGCTTTAATTAAACACTAATAATATAAGAAAATATATACAATTATATACAAATATGTTCAGGTATGTGCAAAAGCCTCTCGCCTCCCCCCACCCCCAGCAACTCCCACAGCACTCTCCTTAGCTGCAAACAGTCCCGAGAAATTCCGGACTGCTGCTGGAGAAAGCAGAGAGTTATGAGTGTCAGGAGAGCTCGAGCCTAAGGGTTGACAGTGATGGATGAACAGAGTCCTCCCCCAATGCCGGCCATGGATAGAAGAAAAGGGAAGAAGAAGAAGGAAGGAAGTTGTCTTCTGTGATCTCTGATCTTCCTTTGAGCTTACGTAGATATATGGAATGAAATGGAATATCTCTGGCCAATTTTGCTGTCTATCTAACTCAGCCTCCTACGGGGGGGGTCATAGATCTCCCCATAGTGTCTGAGCCGGCAGAGTAAAGATGCAACCTTGAAGCCTCAGCAGTTTGAAAAACATTCCACTGTCTTATCAGCTTTAGTTAGAACACACTGAGACTAGTTCAAAGCAAGCTCACTGAAGGAAAAAAAAAATCAGTAAAAGGAAAATTGGCTTCATCCTGGCTCAAACCAGGACATCCACCAAACTTGGAGACATAGAGGACACCCTGGAGCCAGAGATGGGGCCAGGATGACTCAGCAGCCATGCAGGGACAGAGCAACAGAGGCTGAGCCCCTGAAGCAACAGGGAGCTGAGTTTATGGGTTTGAGGAAGTAAACAGAGCTCAAGAGCCTTGTTTGGAGCTCATCACTGCAAAAACCACAGGGCATAATAGATGCAGCTGTGCTGCAAACAACTCTTCTGCAGTTCAGAAGAGGTTTCCCAGTTCCCTCAATGGTAGAAGCATCACTGTCTGAGGTCTGACCAGCCTCTCCCATCCTCTGTAAGGAAATTCTGTAGTCAGAACCTGGAAAAAATTGCATTTCAATTGGAACTTGTAGTTTCACTTAAAATTGTGCTGAAGCAAAATTCTTGCTATAACCCCCTAAAGAGCCTTGTTTGTTTACAACACATGGGACTAGATTCTCCACTCTCTTTCACTAGTACAAATCAATAGTTACTATATTGAAGCCAATAAATTCACATGGTAAAATAAATGCAAAACAGAAAGCAAACAAACACTTGTACAAAAGTAACAGGTAGTATTTTTCTTCCCCTCATACTGTAGGTACTATTCCATATCAAAGGTATTTTTTCCCTGCTGCTAAGCCCACCCAAGTATTCATTATTTGCTTCTCGTAGCCAAAAAAATTCATTATCTCTTTACATTTTCAAAGGCAGCATTTCAAGGGGTTCATGAAAACCAAAATTTAAGATCTTACAGGTTATCTTGAACTTCCTATTTTTTTGGTTGCTTAGCAGGCCAAAAAGTTTGGAAAAAAAGATATGATGTTCCTCAGTAGATATAGAAAAGAGCTATTATTTGGTGCATGATGTGCTCACAGCAACATGAAGAAAGACACTGCCTCCCTTTATTGCTCTTAAACACCCCTAAAATAAATCAACTTTTATGTGAACAGTTTTCCCTGTCTGGAAACTAGATGGAAGAAAAAGAGCAAAGCATTGAAAAGAGAAGCAGTGAAAACAGTAGGGAAAATACATATTGCATCTGGGTTATGTTTTGTTTACAGTCATGCAGAAACAACTTGTAGCTTTGGGACCTGATTCATCTGCTTCTGAAATCAATTGAGATTTAGTTGTTGCTTGTAACAGGATAATGAGCATGGTGAGGAGGGGTATTCTAAAATAGTCTAAAATACAGTCCCGCAGCAGCCGTTCCTCTGTGAGAGTTGAACGCCACATGTGAGCCCTCGGTTTCATTCACATAGCCCTCCACATTGAGGGGGGAGTCGCAGAAGCATCCTGACAGCCGGTAGCCCCTAGCATCAGCTTGTGACATTCTGGTGTCAGAAGTGGGATGCTGAGGGTCTTTTGGAGCCCACCATACCATACTCTCAATTGCTAAATCGCTAAACAAAAATAAATAATCAAATAAATAAATTTTTAAAACAAGCAATCGGTGTCAAAATGAGTACCAGTGCTGAAATTCCTTGTGCAGAAGATGCCACTTATGCAGAAAATGCTACTCATGCAGAAAGTGCCACTAGTGCAGAAAATACCAAGGTTCAGGAAAGGTCTTCATCATCCACTCGGATTGAGGAGACGCTGCGTGATTGTAGGTTTGTGTGCCCCTTCTGGGAACATCTTAAAAATCATAAGTACACTCCAACCAGCGATCAATATGTGTGGATTTACGATGCCTATAAGAAAGGAGACTTCTATAGCATCGCAGACAGCCTCATGGCTTTGGACAAAGGTACCTTTTTAGTTAAAGATATTAAGAGCCAGATTAAAAAATATGGAGTTGATCATATTAATGTCCACTGTTTCTTTATCCTGGCCACTGTTGCATAGCAGGATGAAGAGCTGTGGCAAAAGAATACAGGGCTGCAGCGAGAGATTGAAGGGCTGCAGCAAGAGTATACATGGCTGCAGCAAAAAAATAAAGGGCTGCAGCAAGAGAATGAAAAGCTGCAAAAGCAGTTAAAACAGGAAAATACTCCTCCTTTGAAGGAGGAGGAATTTGAGGATTCCTCGGACTCCTCAAATTCCTCAGATTCCAGTAGCCCAGACGATGAGCTCCAGGACTACTCTAAAACAACAAAAAAATGCAAGCCCACAAGCTCGAAGCAGGTGCCCTTCTCCGAGCAGTCAGTTAAGAAGCGTGTGTCTTTTAATGACAAAACAGAAAAACTCCATCCTTCCATTTCAAAATCAAAGCAGTGGCCATCAGTGACAGAGCAGAAAGCCCCTGTGCAGCTGTTCTCTCTCTCCTCTCCAGCCAATAGCGAGCCAGAGAGCTTAGCAGCTGTGATAAGGGCACTGCATGAGTTAGGTCACTCAACAATTATTAAAAAACTTAACACTCTGGAAAAGAAATTAAACCAGCTCTCTGCAAGTGTGGAAGGTACTTCAGCCCACTCATCTTCTTACTATAGTTCTGAGGTTGAGGAGGAGAGGAGAGTGGAAGATGCCTGCGCCCGGCTGTGAAAACAGATTTTTTTCATGATAAAGATACTGGTAAAAGAACAGTGACATATAAAGAAACACCTTACACACCAATTGAATTGACACAGCTTAAAAAACAATTCAGCAGACTTCCATCTGAGACAGACACTGAATATGTTGTTAGAGTGTCCATCTAAGGGGGAGACAAAATCATGTTAAATTAAGATGAAGCCACAGGGTACTGGGGACCCGGAATTATTTTAACAACTGAAAATCCAACTTACCCATGGACCCTAAAACAGCAGGCGGCTTATAATATTGGCTCAATTGACCCCATTTCTAGGGGAGAACCGAGCGTCCTGCAAGGGGACCACTCTAATCTTTTGGAAACTATCCACAAAGCTGCCACAATTAAAATGATTTGTGAACATGATTTGGTGCCGAATCAGGATAGTCCTATGACTCTCTGAGTAAATCCAGATAGAATAAATGCTTTAATCAAGGGACTCCCTGAGTCACTGAGAAATGCAACCATCCAAATTAAAGATAAACTTTGAAAGGGAGATGGCAGAGGGTACACCTGGTCTGATTTGGCCAGGGAATTGATAGATTACAGCAGGACTTATGGTCCACCTGAACCTGAATATTCTCGCAAGCCTCCTATGGTCAGACAAGTCACTGAGCCCTAATATGCTGATGTGGCTGCTATGCCACCCCAGAACCCTCCTCCTCAGCAGCAAAAGGAATCACGAGGTGACTGGAAAGTCGTGGGCAGAGGTAAATGAAACAGAAAGCCAAACAGCACACATAGAAGCCAATGCCCTGAAAATCAATGTGCTTCATCACAAGATGACATGGGGTCATACGCTAAGCTTACGGAGGAAGACAAGCAATTAGGCATCCCACCTGAGATTTTGACTCAGAATTATTCCTACAATGTCCTAAAATCACTGGTAGAGAAATGGCCTAGAAGGTCCAATTCAAGGTCTAATTCAAGAGAGAGATCAAGGGAAAGATCCAATAACTTGGAAAACTAAATGACCCTCTTCATGCTAAGAAAAGAAAGTAAAAAAGACAGTGAAGGGGGGGAAAAGGGCAGGATTCCAATACAGAAAATAAAAATGAGAAAATTGAATGCTAATATAGATATACTCACAGCCTCAGTACCTAACATTGCTGATTTGGTACTAGAAATCCAGGAAGCAGCACACCCAGTGCTGGCCTCATTGGATGTGAAGGATATGTTCTTTCAAATTCCTATTGATCCTGAGGACCAAAAATATTTTGCCTTCACTTGGGATGGAGTACAGTACACTTTCACAAGGTTGCCCCAGGGATATAAACACTCACCCACACTGGTCGATCATGCGCTTGCATATGAGCTGGAAAATATTCCAGAAATCAAAAATATCAAAAAGTCAACGTTTATCAGTACACAGGTAATCCTCCAAGGCCCTTTCAAGGTAGTTATCCAAGTACTGTCTGGAAAAGCCCCTCCAGAAGGAATATCCCAAAAGGGTACAATCAGGAAATGGTATAGCCAAATTGAGTACTATTCTGGATTTTCAAGCTTGAAGAAGGCCCAGATAAACAATTAAAAATTCAGGAACAAATTGGATCTACAGATGAATTATAGAATCATAGAATCCTAGGGGTTCGAAGGGACCTCGAAAGATCATCTAGTCCAATCTCCCTGCCAGAGCAGGGTCACCTAAAGCACATCACACAGGAACACGTCCAGGCGGGTTTTGAATGTCTCCAGTGAAGGAGACTCCACAACCTCTCTAGGCAGCCTGTTCCAGTTATCTGTCACTCTCACAGTAAATAAGTTTTTTCTGATTTTCACCTTGTGGGGAACGGTCCATCTTCTTCCCCCCACATAAGACTAAACAAAGAATGCCTTTCAAGTCAGCAAAGCGAGAGTGACGCCTTTTCACTGATTCACTCAAGGACAGAATGAGCAGGCCTCTTGCCCTACCAGATAAGTGCATAGCAAAGAAGCAGCACAAGGGTTGTGATAGCTGGCAGAAATATAAACAATAGATTTAAAACTGCTCCTAACAGAATATGTACCTGGCC
>NW_009952697.1:7419-8064 GCF_000747805.2 Chaetura pelagica
TCCTCCTTTGTAATGGCTGATCTCATCAATTAGCCAAACAAAGACTACATAGCCCCTGGCATCATACCTGCCCCTGCTATCACAGAGAAGATCCCAAGGGTTTTTCCCTATGCAGGGAGAGAAGTGGGGGTGCAGTGGGCAAGGACTGTATAAAAATACGGGACTCTATGGGTAAATATGCGTTCGTGCAGCCCTTTTGGGACTACCTTAAAAAGCACCAATACATTCCAACCTTTGAAGAATATATGTGGGTTCGTACATACTATTTGAAAGGAGATTTCCATATCATTGTAGATAACCTTATAAATCTGGATAAGGATTTCCCTTTTCCTGGAGAAATAAAAAAAGGTATCAAGAACAAGAAATATAGGCCAGATTATATTAATGCCTGCTGTTTCTTTATTCTGGCCACGATTGCATGGCACGATTGGGAAATATGACAGCATGAGATTACAAAGCTGTATCAGGGTTTTGAAGAAAGGTGTGCAAGGCTGCAACAAGAACATGCAGGGTTACTACAGGCATATGAAAAGCTGCAAACAGAGAGGCTGCAAGAGTATACAAGACTGCAGCAGGAAAATGAGAAGCTACAATTAGGGATTGAACGGCTGCAAAAGCAGTTAAAACAAAAAGATGCTTCCCCTT
>NW_009952697.1:8242-8537 GCF_000747805.2 Chaetura pelagica
AAATAATTAAGCCTTTCCTTTCAAAATCGAAAAAGCAGCAAGCCCCCGCGCAGCCGCTCCCTTCCTCCTCTCTGGCCGATAGCAAGCTGGAGAGTTCAGTAGCTGAGATGAAGGGGCTGTGTGAATTTCTTGTCAAGAAAATACATGCCATGGAAGACAAATATGATCAATTTTATGCTAGGGAGGAAGACATTTCAGTCCATTCATCTTCCCCCTATAATTCTGAGGATGAGACGGAGGAGGGAGTGGAACATAAATATCTGTGCCCGGTTGTGAGGACTTCCAGTTCTCGCAG
>NW_009952698.1:0-1630 GCF_000747805.2 Chaetura pelagica
AAGAGAGACTTAAACTTTGGAAACTGAAACTGGAAACAAATTTAGTGTAACACAAGGTGAAAGGGTAAAACGTGGGGAAAGAACAGGTCAGTACTTATGTACCAAACCCATCTGGATGATGGCAGGGATATGGGACAGGCAGGGCTGCTCCAGGGGAGAGGTCCACAGCTCCTCACAGCACCCGATGCAGGTGGATTCTGGAGCACCTGGGAAGCCCAAGGAACCAGCAGCAGCCCTGGCAGGGAGAAAAGAGCAGGAAGGGAGAAGGGCCCAGATTCCAGCTCTCCTGGCTTGGATAGATTGTGACACAGAGTGGGTGGGAATACTGACCCTTCCATTCTTTCAGCAGCCTAAGGACCCTCTCTCCCTAGTATCCAACACCCTGCCAGGGTCTCCCAAACCATAACATCACACCCCTTATTCCAAACCACTTCCCATCACAATCATTCACCAGGTTGTGAAATGTCCTTGTGCAACAGAGTCCATTGGGTCCAGGCTCTGGATTTTCATCCACCGTGGCAGCCTCCCAGGGCAGAGGAGGTGTCACAGGGTTCCTGGGAGTTCATGCTCTTGTTCTGCAGATTCTTCTTGGGTGCCACTGTGTTCTCCTAGAGACATAACACTGAAAACAAATGATCACTGTCATGCAGTAATGAAAACTATACAACCCAAACTAAATACTCTCAGCCAGGGTTAAGCTCCTCTGTGGAACACCCTGAACTTCCCCATTCTCCTGCACTACCCACCAAGTATGTCCAGGACCTTGAACAGAGACAACCCCAAGGTTGGGTTGGCCTCTGCCCAAAGCAGGGTACACCCAGACAGTTTTTCCCAGCAGATTCCTTTCTCACACAACAGGGACTTTTTCCCCATCCACCGTATGTAAAAAGTCTGACCGGTCAGGCCCGGCTCAGTTGGCAGATCCCCTGGTGTTAAGTAGCCAAGGATCTTCTGCCAGATGTTTATCCCAATTTTTAAAAGTCTCACCACCCATTGCTTTCAGGGTGGTTTTCAGCAGGCCACTGTAGCCTTCAGTTTTGCCAGCTGCTGGTGCATGGTAAGGGATGTGGTACATCCACTCAATACCATGCTCTTGGGCACAGCTGTCTATTAAGTTGTTCCATTGTCTGACTCGATCCTCTCGGGGGTACCATGTCTCCATAAAACTTATCTATCAAGGCCCAAAACAGTGTTAGGAGCAGTGCCATGAGGGACAGGATATGTTTCCAGCCACCCAGTGCTTGCTTCCACCACTGGAAGCACGTATCACTTGCCATTTCCAGTCTGAGGGAGGGTGATGGGATCAACCTGCCAGGCTTCTCCATCCTTGTATTGGCTCCAACGTCCATGGTACCACAAAGGTTTTACCTGTCTGGCCTGTTTGATTGGGGCACATATGTCACAATCATGGATAACCTGTGCAATAGTATCCAGAGCTAAATCTAACCCACAGGCCCATGGGTACCTTGTATCTCATCCTTGATGCCCAGACATGTCATGGGCCCCCCAGGCTAAAAACAGCTCACCTCTGTGCTCCCTGTCCAAATCTGTTTGCCACACTTTAGCTGCCTGTTCTGCTTGATGGTTGTGTTTCTGTTCTTCAGTGGCCTGGCTCTTTGGTGCATGGGCA
>NW_009952698.1:3211-3849 GCF_000747805.2 Chaetura pelagica
GGGAAGTGGTGAACGGCAGCAGGAGCTGGGAGGAGAAAAGGTGCTGGTGTGGCACGGAGGTGGCAGGGCACAGCAGGGCAGGGCCAGGCTGGCTGCAGGGCAGTGCCTGGGATGGGGCACGTGTCACCTGGACAGTTCTGGGCCCCTCACTTCAAGAAGGATATGAAGGTGCTGGAGCAGGTCCAGAGGAGAGCAACGAGGCTGGTGGAGGGACTAGAGGGAAAGTCTTATAGGGATTGGCTGAGGGAGCTGAGGTGGTTTAGCCTGGAGGAGACTCGTGGTGGGAGGAAACCTTATCACTCTCTACAACTCCCTGAAGGGAGGTTGTGCTCAGGTGGGGTCTGGGCTCTTCTCCCAGGCAACCAGTGACAGGACAAGGCAGCGTGGCCTGAAACTGCACCAGGGAAGGGTTAGGGTGGATATCAGGAAGCATTTCCTCATGGAGAGGGTGATCAGACATTGGAATGGGCTGCCCAGGGAAGTGATGGAGGCACCGTCCCTGTGGGTGTTCAAGGAAAGGCTGGAGGTGGCACTTGGTGCCACGGTCTGGAGATGTGGGGGTGTCAGATCACAGGCTGGACTGGAGGACCTTAAAGGGCTTTTCTAGACTTGGTGATTCTGTGTTGGGGGGGGGGTGC
>NW_009952698.1:3929-14558 GCF_000747805.2 Chaetura pelagica
GGGGGGGCAGAAGGGGCGGGATGTGCAGGGGGCAGAAAGGGGGTCTCCGGAGGGACCGAGGGCCTCTGAGGGGTCCCGGAGAGCTCTGGGATCGCAGGGTCCTCTGAAGTGTCTCGGGGCGTTCCGGGGGGGTCCCCGAGAGGCTGCCCCTGGGGTCTTCCCCTCTCCTCCTACTCTCCCCCAAACTCCATCCTCAGGGCCCCCAGGAGACCGGAAGTGGCTTCGGGAGCCGAAGTCCCGTCGCGGGGCATGATGGGGGATGTAGTCCCGCCCGAGGTGCCCGGGACAGGCCGGCGCTCCCGGCAGGACTCCCTGCTGCTCCCCAGGGCTCCCAGCTCCAACACTGAGGGCATGGAAGGCAGGGGGGACGTTGGGGACGTGGGGGCAACGGGGAACATGGAAGACATTGAGGGAGACAGGGAGGACGTTGGGTCACGGGGTGGGCGTTGGGGACAGTGTTGGGGACATGGGAAACAGGGAGGTCTTGGCGGGGTCTGGGGGTCCCTGTGCGACCTGAGGGGTCCGGGAGGTCCCGAGTGCCCGCTCCTGATGAGGTTTAGATTCGGTGCAAAAGGATGATTTTCCAGCATGACAAGAACCAGCCATTGGAATGACCTTCCCAATGAATGTGGAGGGTTCCTCAACAAAGAACCCTTTGAAGATTTGGCTGGACTGGGGGCAGGGCCATCTTTTCTAGACTGTGCTTTTGGCATGAGAGTTTGGACCACATGACTCTTGAGGTCCCTTCCAATGGGATAATGTATGGTGTCTAAAGTCACCTTTCCAGCAGACTGCATCGACCAAAGCCCTTTCCATTGTTGGCCAGTTTCTGTTGAAACCCCAAGTATAACTAATAAGATTATCCCTTGTAGAAAGGAGACCTCATCAGGGGGCTGGAGGAATGAACATTATTTTTCATGAAACTGTATCACACTTTGCTTTGTTTGCAAACAGGATAACTCCTGCAGTGCCTGTGCAGGCAGTTCTCCAAGGAAAACAAGTGGGAGACGGTGCAAAGGATCTGTACCATCCAGCTGCAGAGATCAGGGGAGAAGTCTAAGGTGAGGAACAGTGGTGCAAGTCCCAGGGGGACAAGTAGAGAAGTGGTGGGGCTGGGGAGGTGAGGAGCAAGGCTGTCCATCCAATGTCAGACCTAAAGGAGCTGCTTCTCCTTCTGCACCAGACCTCCTGAGGAGAGCCTCTGGGGCATTATCACTTGGAGAATGCTGCTAGAGCCTCTTCTCTCAACTACAAAGCAATGAAATATTCCCTTTAAATAATTTCTAATAGGTAGACTTTGAAATCTTCCTCCTTAACTACACTAGAAAGCAGCTGCAATCAGGTATAAAGGTCTTCAAGGCTTAAAGAAAGTTGTAAAAAGACAAACAGCTTGTCAGGGCCTTTGAGGCTCATCACATGAACCTCAGACAGTGAGAGAAGACTGAATATACTTCTCCAGAAGTCAAAATGAAAAGGAAAAAACAAATACTTTGGAGCCGTACTGGGCCCCCCTGAGCCTGACAAAGCCTCCCTATGGCCTCGTTAGAGCAGATCCTTGGAGGCCGTGGCTGCAGGGAGACAAATGCCCTGTGCGGGTGCCTGCCATGCTGAGAAAGCCCTTTGGTTTCTCCGATGGAGCAGAAGGGCTAAGTCCTGACCCCAGGCCCTGGGAAGGCAGATCCTGAGAGCCTCTAAATAAAGTTTCATCTCAGCAGCCTTGGTGGCCAAAAAAACTTCTTTGTTTGTTGTTGCGATAAATCCAATCGGGAGCAGGGCCGAGTAACGACACAACAACCAATATGACTTTTCATATTGTTCCACTTTATTGTTAGTTCAGTTACCTCTTATATACCTTTAAGCTACTGTCCAGGCAGCTGTGCTTGCGGACAGATACCTTATGTGATTGGCTAAATATCACTGTTCACTCGGCAGATTTTACTTTACTATTGGTTATTCATTACGTTATATGCCTTTATGCATTACACTAAGCCTTTATGCATTATAAGCACCAGGTAGTTACATTTCTGCAGTCTTCTCATCCTTGGATGCCCAAACAAGATACATTTCCTTGGATTCCCAAGGCCAAAGACAAGCCTGGCTTTGAAGAGGAACAATGGCTAGTCTCATACCCTGCTGCTACAGCAAAGCTTGTTAAATTCTTCCAGGCTCACAAAATCATGCCCCTGCTGTATTAGAAATTCTTCCACAACTGGCTGTATTAAAAATCCCTCCACAGTTTGTTGTCCCCAATGGGACAAAGCCCTCAGTGCTGTCGGGCCTTTCCATCTTGCCAGAGCCTTTGGCCACCTCTCCTGCAGGCTGTCCTACACTGGTCCATGCCTGCCACTCCTTCCCTTCAGGCTGTTGACACCCTTCTTGCTGTCCCACCTGGGTCTCACCCTGGCATTTCTACACCTTCACTGTTGTCTCTGCTCTCACTGGCTGTTCCTTGAAACACAAAGCCAGGGGCTGATCCTGACTCCCTCTGGTTGACTTGTTGCAGCACAAGGCTACTCTTTGAATGTTGTTGCTTTTGTCTCACCTCCAATCTGGGCCTTCTAATATGCACTTTGTGGAGTTTTCCTTCTCTTCCCACTACAAGAAAAGATCCATCATCTCTGAAACCACCCTTCAAGGAGGCTACTACTGCAGCTCCACTAATGCCCTGAGCATTTATCTCACCAGGCTGAAGAAGCCCAGGATCTTCAGCCTCTCCACACAGGTCCCAAAGTCCATCCTGGTAGATCTCCTCTGGAGCTAGTGCAATTCTTCCCCATTCCCCACACCAGTAAGCCCCATAGCCAGACACCAATAATCCAGATGTGGCCACGGCAGTGCTGAGCTAAGGGGGATGAGAACTCCCTTGCCTGGATGGCCACACACCCCCTAATTCAGCCCCACATGTGCAGCCCCACGTGCAGGTGGCTTTCTACATGGGGAATGTGTCCCACTGGCTCCGATGGCCATATCTGGGATAATGTTCAATTACATCCACCAAGATGCACACCATGGTCGGATCCACACACCCATGTTTCACCAGTCACTGGCCCCAAAAAGAGTACAAGACCTAATGACTTGTGGTTCCCACACCAGTGGCTGGTATTCTGACTTTTGCCTGTACCAAGAGCAGAGAGCTCCCTCACCCCAGAAAGCTACTGGAGAGGAAGGTATGAAGAAAACAAGACAGGCTGCAGAGATCAGCTGCAGGGCATGGCCAGGGCAGGACACTGACCAGCCCCTGTGGACACATGACCAGCTCCTTTCACACCTTTCCTCTGTTGCTTTTCCCATGCTGCTTCTTCCATAAATCACCTGGAACCCACCCTTGCCCTTCCTTTGGTCCTTTCCTTGGCATCCCAGGGCAAGACTTGCACAATCCCCAAAGGTGGTGTCTGGCTTTCCCATCATAAGTCTCAGACCTAGATGCAGAAATCTCCCACCCTCAAGACCTAGTTCAACCCCCCTGCCATGGGGACATGTCTCACTCAATCGGGTTACTCAAAATTCCTGACCAAAAACAATTCAAGGGATGGGGCACCCACTTCTCTCTGCACTGTTCCAGTGTCTTGCCACCCTCATCCTAAAATACTTCTTCCTTATATCCAATCTGACTCTTCCTTCTTTCAGTTTAAAGACTGCTACCACAGGCCTCACTACAAAGTCTCACTCCATCTTTCCTGGCTTATGACCACCATGTTTTCATCTGCAAACACTATGGAGAGTGTCCAGAGATGTCCCAAGATGAGGTGTGATTGCCTCAAGCACATGGCCAGTCTCCAGACCCCAGTGACCCAGGGAGAGTCCCAAGGGATGTAGGAGGGACATGATCTCCCTTCTAACAGAGTGGGTGTCAGGGCTGTAACCTCTGGAGAAGGTGGTCAGGGATTGGCCCTTTGCAGTCAGGAAACATATCCAGGTTCCTCAACACCAGAGACACCTTCATCTTCCTTTTCCCCACCTGCCATCACTGCCTCCTCTTTCCTGCTCTGCCCACACCCTGGGGATGCTTCCTCAGTCGTGTCCCTCACTGGGACCCATGAACACTGCCAGAAACTTTGGAGTTGGACTCTGACCTGGACTTCTGGAGAGGCTTCATCAGCTTCCTCTCTTTGTCTGAGCTTCATGGATTCAGCAGCAAAGCCACCAGAGGGCTCATTAACGTTCTGAGCTGGGCTCCTGGGATGGAGAGAGCTGACAGGCAGTGCTGCAGTGAGACAGCTCTTCCCAGGAGCAGCTTCTCTGCCCAGTGCAGCAGGGACAAGGACACTGCCAGGTATCTGAGGGAGATGAGCAAGGCAGAGAGAGCTTAAATGTGATCAGGAGTGGGGAGGTGAGAACTCAGTGGAGGAGAAATCTGTGTAGACCTTGACACGGTGAGTCTGTGGTGCAGGTCAATGCAGGTGAAGTTCCTGGAGGCATCTTCAAAAGCTGGCACAGCCACAGGTTGTGGGATCTGGAAGGAAGTGGAAGGGATGTGTGAGTGGGGGTGATTTTGTGGGCAAACTGGATTGCTGTGTGGGCATGTGTGCAGACAGGGGTGCCCTGGGCTGTCCTTCAGAGTAGGGTCCTGCTGCCCAGGGGCTGGGTGCTGGGGCAGGGGCTCTGCTGCCTGCCAGGTTCAGCTCTCAACCTGCCCTGGGTCCTCCCCATGGCTCTGTGGGTCGAAGCTCAGCATGGACATTTTCAACTCCTGGCAGGGCAAGGCAGAGTCTTTCTGCTTTCGAGTAGCTGCTGTGTGGGTGAGGCTTGCTGATAGCTGCAGATCACCCCCAGGATATTTGCAGAGGGCTCTTTTGAAGCAACACAGAGATGGAGAAGTTACCTGGGACAAAAGCAGCTTGTGCTTTGAGTTCTCTGCTCTTGGTGGTCTGGGTAGGCAGTGGAAGATTAGAATTTACTTCTCCACTCTGAAGAAGGCAGCGAAACCCTAGTTGTAACTGGGACTTGTCTGAGCTGCTCCTGAGCCCCTGCGAACCCAGAGATGCCCCTGGGCATGTCCCTGCTGCAAGAGGTATCTTCAAGGCAGAGCTGAGCACCCGGCGGGTGGGGTGGGCTCTGGGAGCCCTGCTAAGGGGGGCACATGGAGACAGAGAAGCAGCTCCCAGCAGAGACAGCTCCAGGCAGCAGGGACATGGGCAAGGAGGGAGAGGGAGCTGCTGCCTGAAAGTCATGGGAAAGGGGATTTGGGCACCTTGCTGCCCTCCCTGCAGGGCTGATGATTTTCCTGGAGCAACTCCCTGGTCTCCATTCCCACGGAGAAGAGTCCCCCACCCCTTCATGTCATTGGGACTTAATCCTGAATTTCCTTCCCAGCAGTCCCAACACCACAGAAGAGAGAAAAGCCTGTGTCTGACTGTGTCTCCCTGTCCTGACACTCCTGTCAACAGAACTCTGGCATGTTCCCCTCCTGCCAATGCTGTCCTTGTTCTTCCCCTTTTTTTTCCTTGTGGTGGGAGGTAAGGATTTGGGTGCAGCTCAGACACGGATGCTGGGTGTCCTGTCCTGCCGGTGTGTCCATGGAGGGAAAGCATCCAAATGGCCTGATACCTGTGGCTGTGGGGACTGCAGGGTGTGGGGCTGGGAGTGAGCTGACCCTCCTGTCAGGATACCCCATCTTTGGGATATTAGGGTCTTCCCCTGCAGGGTCCTGCTGAGTGGCACGCTGCCCTCCAGAAGGGCACAGCTCCCCCTTTGGAGGCTTCAAGTACATGGTCAGTCTAGAGAGGCTGAGGGCCCAGGGCTCTGTTCTGTGCAGGCTGAGGAGAGTAGAGTGGTGTCCTGGGAGCTTCTGAAGGGTGGGGTTTTAAACTTTATGCTTCAGCATTTCTTCAAAGTGGGAAAGAGCTTGAAAGACAAGCCAGTGCCAAGGCCATGGAAACCCTACAGCAGAGCTGAGTGTAGGCAGCTGCAGTGAGCCCTATGTGTCCTTGGCTGACGGAGCAGAGCTGAGATCCTGCTCAGGGACAATGAGATGGGCTGAGGGGCTGGGAGAGCTGCACTGGCTATTCTGACTCCTCTGCTCTTAGCAGAGTCAGGATTCTCAGTGAACATCTGGTGCTGACCATCCTCCAGCTCTTAAGAAGTACAGCACATGCCAGCACAGGGCAGCTGAGAGCAGGACAGATGGCCAGACTGGCTGTCCTCACCCTGCACTAAGGGACAGTCCCTTTGCCTCTCAGCACCCATAGTGTTTCACTTGAAAGGGGTTTCTGCCTTAAAACTCTCCTCAGGTGTGGAGGGGAAACTAGAGGAAAAGAAACAACCCAAAATCCCCTGCTCTGCAGTTGGGTGACTTGGGAGTGACAATGCTGAAGGTGACAATGCTGAAGGTGACAAGAGTGGATCTAATCTGAGGTCACCCCATGTTCTAGTTTACCTGCTGCTGTAGGGCAAGGCTGACTCCTGCAGAGCTCACAGCTCCTAGGGGACCATCAGCCAGTGCAACCAGCATGTACCAAAAGCACCTGTAAGAGGCCTCTGTGATTAGAAAGAGGAAGTTTGTAGGTCTCTAAGAGCAGTTCAGTAGATTTTTTTGAGAGAAGTCTGAGCTAACTTCTCCCTGTCTTTTCTTCTCTGGACAGGTCTCAATGCCCAGAAGCAGCAGATGTCCAACAGCAGCTCCATCACCCAGTTCCTCCTGCTGGCATTTGCTGACACTCGGGAACTGCAGCTCTTGCACTTCTGGCTCTTCCTGGGCATCTACCTGGCTGCCCTCCTGGGCAACGGCCTCATCATCACCACCATCGCCTGGGACCACCACCTCCACACCCCCATGTACTTCTTCCTGCTCAACCTCTCCCTCCTTGATTTTGGATGCATCTCCACTACCGTCCCCAAGTCCATGGCCAATTCCCTCTGGGACACCAGGGCCATCTCCCACATAGGATGTGCTGCACAGCTCTGGTTCTTTGTCTTCTTCATCACAGCAGAGTATTGTCTTCTGACCATCATGTCCTATGACCGATATGTAGCCATCTGCAAGCCCCTGCACTATGGGACTCTCCTGGGCAGCAGAGCTTGTGTCCACATGGCAGCAGCTGCCTGGGCCACTGGCTTTCTCAGTGCTCTTTTATATCCAGCCAATACATTTTCACTGCCCCTCTGCCAGGGCAATGCTGTGGGCCAGTTCTTCTGCGAAATCCCCTCAGTCCTCAAGCTCTCCTGCTCACATTCCTACCTCAGGAAAGTTGGGCTTTTTGTGGTTAGTGCCTGTTTAGCTTTTGGGTGTTTTGTTTTCATTATGGTGTCCTATGTGGAGATCTTCAGGGCCGTGCTGAGGATCCCCTCTCAGCAGGGAAGGCACAAAGCCTTTTCCACCTGCCTCCCTCACCTGGCTGTGGTCTCCCTGTTTGTCAGCACTGGCATGTTTGCCTACCTGAAGCCCCTCTCCATCTCCTCCCCATCCCTGGACCTGGAGGTGGCAGTTCTGTACTCGGTGATTCCTCCAGCAGTGAACCCCCTCATCTACAGCTTGAGGAACCAAGAGCTCAAAGATGCCATTAGAAAGCTGATTCCTTGAAGAAATTATCAAGAATAAGAAATTTTCTATCACAAACCACTCCCACAGTCTTTGAGTCCACCTTTTTTGTTTTTGTTTTTTTTTTCCAATTAATTATGTTTGTAAGTACTGTTGTTATATTGTTCTTTCTTGGTTATTATGTTCCTACAGAAATATTTGCATTTTTTCTTTGCACCTGAGGGATGGACCTACCCTGTGTCACCTGGCGCCCTTATAAAAGTGAGTCCAACACTGGCTAAGAGCTGGCATTGTTCATCGCACTGCTGTAATCAAGTGGGATCTCCCCAGTGCAGGTCTTTCATGCTGGGCTTTCTCCAAAGACGCCCCAGGAACAGCATCTCAGGAGTTTGTCTTCCTCCATGTTTTTTTGACCAAAAAGATATGGGTCTTTTTTGTGACTTTTTAGAGGTGTAGGACTGGATTTAGGAGTCAGCAGTGGGTGCGTGGTGACAGGTAAGTAGGTGAGTGTCATTGAGGGGTGTCCCCAGGGCTTTCCCACAAGGGACACTGAACACACCCATTCTCTGGGAGCACACATGGAAATTCCTGGAGAGCACGGGTGATCTCTGGGGTCAGCATATTCCTGGCATTGTGTTGGACAGAAGAGGTGGGCACAGGTATGGTTTGCAGCCTCAGGGTCTCTGCTCAGTTGGTCAGGTTCCTTGACACATGGGGTATTCTTCCCCACCTGCCTCCAATGCAGAACTGGTCACTTCTTGTATAATGCCAGAGGTTTCTGTTGGCTGAGTCCAAGACTTTCTAAAGAGCCTCCTGGACTGAAGCTCCACTTGGTCAGCTCCTAACACTTGCACACAGGGGGCTCAGTCAGGTTGTGGTGATCCATCAACACATGCTAACAGCATGAGGAGTTGCAGGCAGTCAGGAAAGAAAAGGCATTACTAGTTTTGTGCTGTCCCACATTGGAATGAGCACAACAAGCATGTTAGAAACTCCCTTGTGCCCCATACCAAACTGTGTGGTGAGGTCAACACGCTGGAGAGAAGGGATGCCATCCAGGGGGGCCTGGACAGACTTGAGAAGTGGGCTTGTGTAAATTGCATGAAGTTCAACAAGGCCAAGTGCAAGGTCCTGCACCTGGGTCTAAGCAATCCCAAGAACAAATAAAGGCTGGATTGAAAGCAGCCTAGAGAAAAAAGACTTGGGGGAGATGGTGGAGGAGAAGCTCACCATGAGCCAGCAATGTGCGCTTGCAGCCCGGAAAGCCAACTCTCCTGGGCTTCTTCAAAAGAAGTGCAGCCAGTAGGTCCAGGAAGGTGATTCTCCCCCCTTTACTCAGCTCTCAGGAGATCCCACTTGGAGAACAGTGTCCAGTTCTGGAGCCTCCAACATAAGAAGGACATGGAGCTCCTGAGGAAAGTCCAGAGGAGGGTCACAAAGATGGTCCAAGTGTTGGAGCACCTCTCCTACTAAGACAGGCTGAGAGAGTTGGGGTTGTTTGGCCTGGAAAGCTCCAGAGAGACATTATAGCATCTTCCAGTGCCTGACGGGGCTACAGAAAAGCTGAGGAGGGGCTTTTTACAAGGGCTGGTAGTGAGAGGATAAGGGGTAATGGATTAATCACTGCCTGTCATGAGCCGATGCCAGGGGGGCTATCGGCTGCCATGATGCTTTTGCAACTTCCCCCCCCCAGTTTGGAGGGTTTTGTTGAATACGACCGAGGGCTTACATGTGGCATTCACCTTTCACAGAGGAATGGCCATTGTGGGACCGTATTTTAGAGTGGTAGTTAGAACACACCCCCACCATGCTCACAACTTGCTACTGAGACCAATGCTTAGTTTACAAATTAACCAGTTTATTAAGGGTTAACACAAACTGTGGGATTAGGCTTAGGGAAAATGTACAAATGGCAAATGGCTACCAGGGATATATCAGGGAAGTAGTGTCCTTTAGGGAGGTAATGCAAAAAGTGCTGTGCCCTTAAGGTGTTCTCTCCGAGGGAGGGTTGTGGATCAAAGGAGATGGAGGAAGGGAGGGAGGATTCGAGCCCGAGTATGTGTGTTGGTGTGCGTGGGTGGGTGTGGGTGTTTACCCTTCCGTAGTGTGTGGCTCCTGAGATGCGGCTTCTTTTCCAGCTGGCACGGCTTGGTAGCAGGTCCGTAGGGTGACCCCCCAGCAGCAGCGGGCGGGCGGGCCGGGCAGGCTCCAATCCCGGGGCTGAGCGGCAGGCAGGGCAGGCAGCTACAGCAGGATCTCGAAATCCGCGGTTTCGGGGGTGCATCCCCTCGCGACTCGGCAGCAGCAGCAGCGCTTTGGTTTCCCTGGCAACCAGCAGCAAAACTGGGGGAGAGGGGCTCCGGCCCCGGCTCTGACGGCTGGAGGAAGGACCCGATGACCCAAGGGGCAGGCAGCAGGGGGGTGTCCCATGCAGGAAACGTCTGAGCAGACCTTGGTCCCATCTGCTGAACTCGCCGCCTTTTTATACCCCCGTGACCCACCTCTCCATCCAGTTTCACTATCCACAGCCAGTTGGCATTCATGAGTCCCAAGTTAGGGGGGTAAGTAGCAGGGGCAATGCATAACTTGTTGCCCATCCTTCCTGCCTTGTGCCACGTCTGTTGTTTTGCTTTCACTTGTCCTTGAGCAGCAGGCCTGGTTTTGGTCTGTTAGCTGGGTATGATCAGGAGAGGCCTTTGCTGGCTTAAAAGGCATTTTGTTTAGACTTACGTGGGGAAGAAGAACCGTTTCCCGCACTGCTTATGAAGGGGGTTGGAATTAGACGATCTTTAAGGTCCCTTCCAACTCAAACCATTTCATGATGATGATATGATGATGATGATGATGATGATATAGAGGGCACAAAGCAAAGCCAGGGCCAGTGGAGAAAGAACAAAGCCAGGCAGTTTACAGAGGAATGCGTGAAGGGCTCAGTGTTGAGACCATTTCTGTTTAACATCCTTATTGATGATCTTGATAAGGACATAGCGTGGAGCCGCGCCGTGGAATGCGAGTGCTCAGTGGGCCACTTTTGGTAAGCAGAACTGGCGCTGCGGGATGAACCGAACGCCGGGTTAAGGCGCCCGATGCCGACGCTCATCAGAGCCCAGAAAAGGTGTTGGTTGATCTAGACAGCAGGACGGTGGCCATGG
>NW_009952698.1:14625-16492 GCF_000747805.2 Chaetura pelagica
CATACCCGGCCGTCGCCGGCAGTGCGAGGCCCGCGGGGGCTAGGCCGCGACGAGTAGGAGGGCCGCTGCGGTGAGCCTCGAAGCCTGGGGCGTGGGCCCGGGTGGAGCCGCCGCAGGTGCAGATCTTGGTGGTAGTAGCAAATATTCAAACGAGAGCTTTGAAGGTGTCACCGTTTGACTCGGGTTTGACAATGCTCTCGATCCCCTCCCCCTCCCACCCAGGCAGGGAAGGAGAGGGAGAAAAAGAGAGAGACTTGGCTGGATTGAAAATTAAACTACACAGCTTCAATTAAACACTAATGATATAAGAAAATATACACAATTACACACAAGTATGTTCAGATATGTGCAAAAACCCTACTGCCTCCCCCATGCCCAGCAACTCCCGCAACACTCTCCTGAGCTGGAACAGTCCCGAGAAATTCCAGAGATGCTGGAGAAGAACAGAGAGTGATGAGGGTGAGCTCGAGCCTGGGGGTCGACGGTGATGGATGGACGGAGTCCTCCCTGGACGCCAGCCATGGACAGAAGAAAAGGCAAGAAGAAGGAAGGAAGTTGTCTTCTGTGATCTCTGACCTTCCTCTGAGCTTACGTAGATACATGAATTGGAATCTCTCTGGCCAGTTTTGCTGTCATCCACCTACAGGGGGGTTATAGATCTCCCCATAGCGTCTGAGCCAGCAGAGTGAAGGTGCAACCTTGAAGACCCAGCAGTTAGAAAAACATTCCACTGTCTTATCAGCCTTAGATAGAACAGAGTGTTGATAGTTAAAAGAAAGCTCACTGAAGGAAAAAAAATTCAGTAAAAGGAAAATTGGCTTAATTCTGGCTCAAACCAGGACATTCCACCCCTTATTCCATACCATATATTACATATGGGCTCTATATTTTACCACCTGTCTAATTAAGGACTCTCCCCCAGAGTCAGATTACCTTGAGGTACACATTGCACTTCACCATCCTCCATCATCACACACCAGGTATATCCAGGTCCCTGAGCAAAAGCAACACCCCGGACAGGTTTACCTTTGCCTGAAGCAGGATAGACCCACTTTTACCCAGCAAGTTTCTTTCACAGACCACGGGGACTTTATCCCCATCTGCAGGATGTAAAAGGTCTGACTGAGCAGGACCAGCCCAACTGATGGATCCCTTGGTATTAACTAACCAGGTGGCCTTGGCCAAATTTTTGTCCCAATTTTTGAAAGTTCCCATTGCCTTCAGGGAAGCTTTCAACAAACCATTATACGTTTCAGCTTTCCCTGAGGCTTGTGCATAGTACGGGATATCCACTCAATACCATGCTCTTCAGCCCAGTCAGTGACAAGACTGGTTTTGAAATGAGTCCCATTGTCCAACTCAGTTCCCTCTGGAGTATCATGTTTCTACAAGATTTGCTTCTCAAGGTCCAGGATAGTATTCCTGGCTGTGGCATGAGGCACCAGATATGTTTCCAACCATCCTGTACTTGTTTCCACCATTGTAAACACACAGTGCTTACCCTGGCAGCTCTGAGGCAGTGTGATGTAGTCAATTTGCCAGGCCTCCCCAGACCTGTACTGTGACCACCTCCCCTTATACCACAAAGGTTTCAACTGTTTAGCCTGCTTAATTGCAGCACATGTCTCACATTTGTGAATCACCTGTACAATAGTGTCCATGGTCACCCCTCAGTCATGAGCCCATTTGTATGTTGCATCTCTGCCCTGATGACCTGAAGCATCATGGGCCCATTGAGCCAGAAAGAGCTCACCCTCATGTTCCCAGTCTAAGTCTACTTGGAACACTTGAGCAGCCTCATCTGATCGTTCGTTGTATTGATGTTCCTCAGTGGCTTGACCCAGAGGCACGTGTGCATCTACACGAC
>NW_009952698.1:16549-19918 GCF_000747805.2 Chaetura pelagica
TAGGTTTACCCTTTCGCTGCCAGTTGTTCTGCTGCCACTGTTTTAGCCAACCCCACAAGGCATTTGCTGCCATCCATGAGTCAGTGTAGAGATAGAGTCTTGGCCACCCCTCTCGCTCAGCAGTGTCCAAAGCCAGCTGGATGGCTTTGACCTCTGCAAACTGACTTGATTCACCTTCTTCTTCAGCTACTTGTGCAACTATTAGTATAGGACTCCACACGGCAGCTTTCCACTTCCAACGGTTCCCTACAAGACGACAGGAGCCATCGGTGAAAAGAGCAAATTGCTTCTCAGTCTCTGGTAGATGATCATATGGTGGAGCTTCTTCAGCCTGTCTCACCACTTCTTGTGCTGCCATTCCAAAGTGGATGCCTTCTGGCCAGTTTGTAATTGCTTCAGCAATACCTCCGTGATCAGGTCTTCCTATTTGGGCTCGCTGGGTGATTAAGGCAGTCCATTTACTCCAAGTCACATCGGTGGCATGATGGATAGGAGAGAGGTTATTCTGGAACATGAATCTCAACACTGGTAATCCAGGCACCAGGAGGAGCTGCACTTCAGCACCAGTCACTTCTCAAGTGGCTCTAACTCCTTCATATGATGCAAGCATCTCCTTCTCAGGTGTCATGTAGTTGGCCTGGGAACCTCTGTAGCTCCAGCTCCAGAATCCTAAGGGTCGACCTCAAGTCTCCCCTGGTACTTTCTGCCAGAGGCTCCAGGTAAGACCATTGTGTCCGGCTGCGGTGTAGAGCACATTTGATGTCTGGCCCTGTTCAAACTGGTCCAAGGGCCATTGCCTGCACCATCTCCTCTTTGATCTGCTCAAAAGCTTTCTGTTGGTCAGGGCCCCATTGAAAGTCACTCTTCTTTTGGGTCACCTCAGAGAGAGGTTTCACAATTTCACTGTAACATGGAATAGGCATTCTCCAGAATCCAACAGTCCCTAAAAAGGTTTGAGTGTCCTTTTCAGCAGATGGAAGGGCCATAGCTGCTATTTTGTTAATCACATCCTTTGGGATCTGGCGATGACCGTCTTGCCACTTGACTCCCAGAAACTGGATCTCTCATGAAGGTCCCTTGACCTTGCTTCTTTTTACAGCAAAACCAGCATCCAGAAGAACTGGGAGGATCTTTTGCCCTTTCTCAAAAACTTATTCTGGGGTGTCACCCCACACAATGATGTCATCGACGTACTGCAGGTGTTCTGTAGCTCCACTCTTCTCCAGTGCAGTGTGGATCAGCCCATGGCAAATGGTTGAGCTGTGTTTCCACCCCTGGGGCAGTTGATTCCAGGTGTATTGGACTGCCCTCCAGGTGAAAGCCAACTGTGGCCTGCACCCCGGTGCTATAGGAATAGAGAAAAAGGCATGAGCAATGTCAATAGTGGCAACATCACCTGGCTGCTTTCAACTTCAGCTCGTACTGAAGTTCTAGCATGTCCTGCACAGCAGCACTGAGCGGTGGTGTCACCTCATTCAGGCCATGATATTCCACTCTCAGCCTCCACTGGCCATCAGGCTTTGGCACTGGCCAGAAAGGGCTGTTGCAGGGTGAGTGAGTCCTGCTGATCACACCTTGGCTTTCCAATTGCCGGATCAGCTTATGAACGGGAATCACAGAGTCTCTGTTGGTGCGATACTGTCATCTATGCACCGTTGAAGTGGCAACTGTCACCTGTTGGGTCTTCAACCTTCAGCAACCCCACTACAGAAGGGTCATCTGAAACGCCAGGCAAAGTATGCAGCTGTTTAGTGTCCTCAGTCTCTACAGCTGCTCTACCAAAGGCCCACCGGTACCCTTTCGGGTCACGGAAGTATCCTTTCCTGAGATAGTCTATGCCAAGGATGCACGGAGCACCTGGGCCAGTCACAATAGGGTGCGTTTGCCACTCCTTACCAGTGAGGCTCACATTGGCCTCCACAACAGTCAGATGTTGAGATCCTCTTGTCACTCCAGAAATAGTGACAGAGTCTGTCCCTTTATGATTGGATGGCATTAGTGTGCACTGTGCACCAGTGTCCACCAAAGCTTTATATCTTTGTGGTTCTGATGTGCCAGGCCACCCAATCCACACAGTCCACTAAACTCGGCTGTCCCTCTTTGCCTCCTGGCTGGAGGCAGGGCACCTCTAAGGTTGAGCATTAGAGTTTGATGCACCATCCTGGGTGATGACTGGTTCAGCCTTCTTCTTGGAAGAACCAGCTCCTGCCTTTGTTCTGTTTAGTAGCTCCTGCACATGTATCTGGAGAATATCAGTGGGTTTCTTGTCCCAGACTCTCATGTCCTCTTTAAAATAATTTTTCAAGAGACCCCACAGGTGGTGTCGCAGTGGGTCCTGTCTCTCTCACTGCTGTCTCATAGCAGGATGTCTCTTCTTAATGACTGCAACACGTGACCAGTTGTCTCTAGGGAGAATCTGGAGTTTACCTCCCCATCTGTCTGGCATCTTATTCTTTCTGTAAGTCATTTTTTCAATGGCTGAGGTGTGGAACTGACAGGAATCAGAGATTATGTCTCCATACTGTCGTGCTTTGAAAGCCACCTCACGCACAGTTGATCTTGCATAGTCTTCAAAGCACCCCATGAAGGAGAATATATTGGCATGTCCTGCCGGTACAGCCTGAGCAAACCTCAGGAACATCTGTGTGTTGCACAGAACATCATCAGGATTTTGCAGCCCATCTTTGTCATAGATCACTTCTCACACAGCTATCTCTCTCAAGTGTTTGATGGCTTTCTCTAGAGTTGGTGTTCTGCTTTGGTGCCATTCGATGTCATCCTTGTGGGGGTATCTCTCTCTGACAGTGTGGGGAATGATCCATCTTCTTCCCCCCACACAAGACTAAACAAAAATGCCTTTCAGGCCAGCAAAGCAAGAGTGGCACCTTTTCACTGATTCAGCCAAGGACAGAATGAACAGGCCTCTTGCTCTACCAGATAAGTCCATGGCAAGAAAACAGCATAAGGGTTATGATAACTGGCAGAAAAATAGACAATAGGTTAAAAACTGCCTCTGACAGAGTATGTACCTGGCCAGTGCTGATTGGCTAATTCAGACAGTGGTACTTCCTCAAACAAGTGATCTCTGATCTATAAAAAGAGGGCAAGATCTGCAGGGCTCTGCTCTCTGCCTGCCCGGGACAGACCCTGCTGCAGTACCTGAACCTGCCTGAAACGCCACTCCCGCCGCCCGGAGAAACGGAAAGAGGAGGGGGGGGCATCGCCTGTGCCCGCTCCCGGGGACCCTGCCTGCCCAGCCTGGACCAAACCAGACTGGAGTAGGAGCCTGCTCAGCCTGCGTTTGCCACTTGCTTTGGGACCAGAGCTGTGCCTGCCGCAGCAGGAAAAGTGTCGTCACGGTTACTGGGA
>NW_009952698.1:20513-21076 GCF_000747805.2 Chaetura pelagica
ACCACTATCAAAGCATCAGAGCAGCCAAGGAAGAATTCCCTCACCATCAGTGCGGGTGAAGTCCTTTCTCATGAGGCACATAGAAAAAGGCTGGACAAGGTCATCGTCGTCATCTGATTGAGGAGGGTCTGCTCTTCTGTCTGCTTGAGAGTGGTCTGATTTGTTATCTGAGAGGTACCTGCTCCATCAACTGATTTAGAATCCTCTGCTTCCTCAGTTTCAGCATCTGTTGTCTTAAGAAGCTCTGGATGTCTCAGGGAGGAGCGTTTTGCCTTTGCCTTGCTTCTGGTCACAGGATGAACTAGCTTTATTCACAAGGGAGTGGACTTTATCTTTGTAGAAGCAGGTTTTTTTGTAGCAGCAGTTGTTTTTGTAGCAGCACTTGGAGAGGCAGTTGTTTTTGTAGCAGTATGAGTGGTGGTATCAGCAGCACTGGTGCTGGCAGCATCATGGGTGGCAGCTGCAGTGGCAGCAGCATTGCCTGTGGGGGAGTGGCAGTGAGTGGAGCAACATCTCGCCCCACATATCCACAATAAACATTCAGCAGAAGCATCCCTACTGCA
>NW_009952699.1:0-966 GCF_000747805.2 Chaetura pelagica
CACCAGGGGACACCAACAGGTTGGGGACACCAAGGGATACCAAAAGGCTGGGGACACCAGCAGGTTGGGGACACCAGGGGACACCAGTAGGTTGGGGACACCAAGGGACACCAGCAGGTTGGGGACACCAGGAGGATGGGGACACCAGGAGGTTGGGGACACCAGCTGGGGACACCAAGAAGATGGGGACAAAAGCAGGTTGAGGACACCGGGGGACACCAAGAGGTTGGGGACACCTGGGGACACCAGCAGGCTGGGGACACCAAGGGATACCAAGAGGCTGGGGACACCAGCTGGGGACACCAGGAGGTTGGGGACACCAAGAGGATGGGGACACCGAGAGGTTGGGGACACCAAGGGACACCAGCAGGTTGGGGACACCAGGTGGGGACACCAGGGGACACCAACAGGTTGGGGACACCAAGAGGTTGAGGACACCAGCAGGTTGGGGACACCTGGGGACACCAGGAGGTTGGGGACACTAGCTGGGGACACCAGGGGACACCAGCAGGTTGGGGACACCAGTTGGGGACACCAAGAGGATGGGGACACCAAGGGACACCAAGAGGTTGAGGACACCAAGAGGTTGGGGACACCAGTTGGGGACACCAGGGGACACCAGGAGGTTGGGGACACCAAGAGGTTGAGGACACCAGCAGGTTGGGGACACCTGGGGACACCAGGAGGTTGGGGACACCAAGAGGTTGAGGACACCAGCAGGTTGGGGACACCTGGGGACACCAGGAGGTTGGGGACACCAAGAGGTTGAGGACACCAGCAGGTTGGGGACACCTGGGGACACCAGGAGGATGGGGACACCAGTTGGGGACACCAAGAGGATGGGGACACCAAGAGGTTGAGGACACCAGTAGGTTGGGGGACACCAGCAGGTTGAAGACACCAAGAGGTTGGGGACACCAGTTGGGGACACGAGGTGGGGACACCAGGGGACACCAGCAGGTTGGG
>NW_009952700.1:0-7732 GCF_000747805.2 Chaetura pelagica
TTGGAAAAGACCTCCAAGATCACCAAGTCCACTTGTAAACCCAGAAAAACCACCATGCCTGCTAGAACATGTCCTAAAGTAGCATGTCTACACGAGTCTGGAAACTTAATTTAAAATGGTGGCTAAAATTCACATGAAAAAAGGAATTCTAAGTGCTGTCAGATGTGATCAGAGGATCTGCATTCCTTCAGCATGTGTCTGGGAGGTATGCAGAAAAATAGGGTAAGTTTTGGAGAGTCTTCCTATCACAACAACCACCTTCTCTGAAGCTCCTGTGCTAAGAAGCACAAAACATACTTGTTATGAGAGAGCCAGACAAAGCAAATCCTTACTAAACACTCTGCTGACTCTTAAGAGATTCTTATATAGCCAAGGGCTTTTGGACTCTTGTTCAAATTCAGAAAGGGTAAACCTAGTACTTCAGCATTCATGGCAAGATCAAAACATTCAGATTTGGTCAAAATTGTACTATGGACTAGTTAGCACAGGGCTTCTGATGCTGTTTTCTCCAAATTGGACTGAACTATGATTAAAGTCTGCCAAGTAGAAAAGAATATAATGCCCCAAGTACATCTTGGCTTTGGAAAAGGGGCCTTTTACAAAAAGAGACCAGGCCTCTTCTCTTTTTTCAAGCATGAACTCACACAGCTTGAATTGATTCAAAATTCCACAGCCATGAAGGATAAAAAAAAAATAAATAAAAAAATTAAATTTTAATTAATATTAATCTAAATCCACAGCTCCAAGCCTTAAAACTTCACCAGAATAGGTTCTTTAAAAACAAAGCTGGTAAGTATCTCAGACACCAATCCCCATATTTTGCTTATCATATCTGTTAAATGAGCTAAGGACAAACTACTTCTTTCTTCACATGTAAGACATGTACCATAAGTTTAAGCATTACTACATTCATTTGTATATAACACAAATACAACTACGATGTAGAATTGGGAAAAAAACAACAACAACAACAAAACAAACAACAAAAAGAAGCACAAAAGGTTTTCTGTACTTATTTGTGTATCAAGCCACATTAAAAGGAGGATGTGCCACACGCTCCAGACATGTCTCAAAAAAATCCCCAAAACACCAAACCCAGAAAAGAAACAAAAACAAAAAACCTCACCACGCTAAGCCCAGAATAAAAAAGTACTAGGGATGACAACATAGGGGTTTTTTTTTAATCCAGCGTAGTCTTCAGAACTGGAGTAAACTAGCTCAAAGCAAAACAGCCTTAACATACTACTGCCTCTTAAAAACAATAAGAAAAAAATATCCAACATATCCTTCCTTTACCATGAGATTTTTTAAAGAAATATTTCTTGCACTTTGAATCAATACCACAATTTGAAGTTAAGAAATTAAAGCCCTGAAGTTAGCTGCTAACTGTGTAGATAATAATAAAAAACTATTACTTCTGTAGGAAAGTAAAGGCTCAGCACTTCAATAACTGGTTTAAAAGAATGAAACATGATGGACTGATCAGAGACGGACATTGTTTTAGTTCAAAGCAGACTTTGCATGCTTCATGCCTGTGCCTTTCCATTGTGCCCCCAAATAGCCTGCTGACAACTTTCAATTTATAAGAATTAACGCACTGGGCAAGAATAACATTTAAGAGGCATTTTGAAAAAATGTTTAAAAGGATCAGTAGCATAATAAAAATATTTTCAAAAAAGGTTTACATCTAACATTTCAACCTAGCCATCTCACTGAGGGATACTGTATCAGATATGCTTGTAAATACAGCTCTGGGTTTGCTGGTATGTGCTCTTCATTACTGGTCCTAGATACTGAGTTAAAATGTGCTGAATTCCACAAACCAAAACATCCATATGCCTTACTGAGAAGTCTGACAGAACTTCCAATTAAGTCTCTGACAAAGACACATTATTTCTGGGTGAAAAATGATGTGCTGCTTTTAATTTTATGTAAAATGTTGCATTTTTCTTCTGATAAAAACAACCAGGAAAAAATAGGGTAATAGTTAAATTCAGTGAAGACAACAAAAAGCCAAACAGTTTATCAAATAAATATTGGTTTTATTTGGCATGTATTTCATACTATAGCTCCTAGTTAATGAAAAGTATTTCTAAACATTTTAGTTGTGCATAACTATTATTTGCTTAAACCTTAAAAAGAAACAAACAGAAGCATCTCATTGGTGATGGTTGCATGTGGCATCTTCCCTCAGAATACCTAACCAGACATGCACAAAAACTGGCAGAAGCTGTCTGGTTTAGACAAGCTGACAGTTCATACTTCCTTCAAACTGAGCCTCTGGGCGTATCAATGCATGGCATGACTTTCCAAAATTATAATGTTCCTTTCAAACAAGGAAAACCTCTGATTATGTTGATAGAAGCAGCAGCAGCAAGCTGATTCTCACAAGTGGAGTTCCAGGACTTATGAAGAACAAATGTCAAACACAAGCTTTGGAGAAAAGACTTCAAAATTCTATTTTAACACTGTAATCAACATCAGCATGAATAAGAGGTTACATTTGCTTTCACATGTGGCATAAAGGAGTAAATGTCACTAAAATGGAAGAAAATGGAATGTGAAGATTAGTAGAAAGATTTTAAGATTACTTGTTACATTGAAGTACAAAATATGAGATGAGGCTACAAACCACACTAAGATTTTAGTTAGATAAAATCACAGCTATTTTCACATCTCTACAAGTTACTTCACAATCTGTTTCATTTTTAGAACTTTACTAATATTTAACAGTTGTACAGAGAAGACTATAAAAAGCAAATCACCGAATTTCAATCCTGTACTAGCTATACATAATAGCAGAACTCGGGTTTTAGTGCTCCCCCACTTTTCTGTTATTCTTAAACAAAACACTAAAGATACACAAAATCAGCAAGACGTATTACTTATTCAATAGGTTGTATCACTAAAGGCTGTATGAACATGACAAAATGAGAGATCGCATTTCATGTACTTTTAGATGTTTTGCTATCAGAATGTAATGTGTCAGTGATATCATACTATGGAGAAGTAGTCTATTTCCCTGAAGACAGAGTTATTTCAACAAGATCTCAATCTTGACTCTTATCTTTAAACTCTTATCATTGCTCTTAAGCAAGGTCTTACTGAGGTCAGATTGTGCTGCTTAAAGAAGAGAGAAGTTAAATTGATGATTGGCATTATTTGCCCAGTACTAGCCATACACTACATTAGAGGGGAAATATAGAACAGAAAGGACTGTGAAGACATTAGGTCCCCCCTGGTGTTACTTCCAAGCCCTTTGTGACAGCACAGTGAAGTCGCATGTTCGCAGTCCCAGGTGCTGCTTATGGGCAGAGAGCAGTAATGGCACTGCACCATAGCTAGGAATAGTAAGTATATCTAACCCCACCCCTGAAGACCTGCACTGAAGGCTCTTCTCCTCCATGTCACTTGAGCCTCTTGTTTCCCATGCTGGCAATCTCCATTGTGGCATATGAGCATTTGCAACAAAAAGCAGATTATTGAAGACAATGATGATATTTTATTTGTACGTCAAACTCCACTGTAAGAAGCTTTTCCAACAAAAAGGGGTAGTTAAATCAAGCAGCTGAAAATGTCTATTTCATAATAAGCTGATATCTAGATAACTTCACATGCAGGGAAAGACACTTTTTCCCACAAGTTGTCACACTGATTAATGAATTAATATCAATTCTTAATCTCAGATAACAGTTATTCATGCTCTGATCCCAGGAGCAGTTTGGTAATCTAGGATGGCAGTTTTAGCATCCTGCACAGCACAAGATTCTTTTTCTTGACATTCTACGTCATTTAAAGGAAAATTTATTTGAACCAGTTACTCAGGCCCACACTCTTACTCAGTGCTTTAAGGAATGGAAGAAACCATCTACCCTAACAAATTTTGCTGCACTTATACCCTAAGTTCAAAAGTTCCCTTCCACTTCTCTGTATCCTTTTACTCAAAGAAAAAGTCTCTAAAAATGAAGGATTCTGCACTTAAACATACTTAACCACTGCATCTGAGCTCCCTCGGGAATAAGGAAAAGTTGTGGCAGACTTCGGATGAAACACATTTGGATATCAAGTACACAACAGGATGCCTGGGCAAAATATTCTGCTACAAAGTATCAGTTTTCCACAATGATAATTGAAGGAAGAAGTTCCGTCTGAAAAGAACACAGCATAGGAGAACTGGGAGCTAAAGCTGTTGCTTCAGCCACTCTGCATTTGTCTACCCCCTAGGAAAAAGCACTTGTGAAGGCAGGTCATCAACAGTATTAAGTCTTACTATCAACTTAGTAACTGAAGAAAGATATCCCTTTAAATCAAGGAACTAAATATGTAAGATTTATCCTGCAGTGATCTGGCTTACTTTATTGTTTTCAGAGAGCTAGGTAATTTAGGAAATGTAGCTGTCAACTATTTTTTACACAAAAACTTAGGCTGGCATTTGAACCTGAACAGTAGCAAGACAGTTTTCTGATATACACCCTTAGTTGTGACTTGAAACAGGTCAGGCCCCCCTTAGTAAAGGGGATGAACTATGTTATATAAAACTGTTGCTAAAAAAACCCACCACAACAAACCAAAGAACAAAAAACCAAACCAAACCAAACATACTCCCCCAAAAAAACAACACCAAAAACCGTCCGGAGAAATTTACAAATGTGTCCAAAAAACTCATGCAATAAAAGCTGAATAAGCATTTCTATAGTTATGACATCCAATAAAGGATAGAAAGAGGATAAAAAGAAAGCAGACAGTATGTTTTCTAATATTTTAATTGGTTCTTCTATTTTGCCATTTTTATAAGTGGTTTTGTTACTCATTTTGGTCATCAGTATTTGCAGTTCTCAGCTAGGAGTCATCTAATAAAATCTACAAGTGAGTTCTCACTTTCAACTGTTCACTACTGACAATCTTTTGATTCCATTTCCATAGAAACAAGCTGAATGGTAAAAATGAAGGGAGCTTCGAAATTTTTTAAAATTCCCTTATACTATCTCCAGTGAGATGATCTCCATAGAAATGAGATCAGAAAGGTCCAAGCTGGGAAACAATAGAGAAGGACCTGAACTTGGTGTGGGCAGCTGCTGGCTGCTACCTGCAAATACAGATTTAAACATCGAGCTGCTGCAAGTGTCAATCAAGCAAAACAAGCTATGCTACATAACTGAATTGCAGGAAAAAGCTTCTCTTTCAAATGAATGCTCTTAGAAAACATACATTTTACAAGACGACTGGCATTTAAAAACACTGAAAACGGCAAAGCTAAAGAATATTAAAAAGAACTGCAGAATTACTGTAATTTAAAGGTATTGTGTTAACATTTCTCCCCATTCCCTCTAACTTTTTTTCACCTCAACCTTTTTTTCCAAGATCTACAAATCTGTAAGTGAACACAGACCTCCAAAACCCAGTAATACAAATGATAATACTGAACTTATGAAATATGCCCCAAAACAAAGGCAGACAGAACTCCACAGCTATTAATATATTTCCTAGAATGTACAAGTCGGCATAGCTAGTAAAATAAAACAGCACTTAAACTACTAAACTAATTACAGTCATACATTTAAATCAAGCTGATTTAAAGTTGCTTAGGGAATGCATGTAAGTATATAGCATGCTTCAGATTAGCTCTGTAGAACTATAACTACAAGTGCAACACATGTTTAGAGGAAAACACGGTATCCATTTTCTACACAGGCCATGAAATAGAGACTCATTTTAGCACGGCCAATGGCAAACCCCTCATAATCTGCAGAAGTATATGTAATTAGAAGAACGAAATTCAAATAAAGAAATAACAACTAGGGAAATGTAAACAAGATAATATAGGAAATACAGTAGCAGTGTTCTACATCCGAATGTAAGCACTAATAGGCCTCAGGCCCTGGAACATCTGCTCTGTGGCTGAAGTGGCCAGGATGATTCAGAAAAGCTGTTAACTCACTCAAAATTGAAAATCCAAACCAGAGAATCTCTTTTCTCCTAATAACATGAAGTGCTGAATACTAAATAACTGTGAGGATGAACTGCTCCATTTGATCCAGCTTTGCTCTGGAAACTGTTTCGCTCCATAGCAATGTTTTCTTCAGGCAAAGACGAGTAGGACCTGGTGAGATTAAAGGTGTGAGCCCTGGAATCCAAGTGAGACCAACATATATATGAAACATACAGAAACATTAAATGATTGACTCTCACTAGGTGATTAGCCAGCCTAGAATTTTGAGATCAGAAGGCAAAACAGGACAGTCCTGTCTGAGTGAATTGTAGAGTGAATTGTGGAAGAAAAGGTACTCGGAGGTTCTGAATGGAGACCTTTATGCATACACTAGAAAAGATCTAGATAACAAAAACCACGTTTACATTTCAAAACATATAATCTGTTAGGGCTCAAACTATTGAGGCAGTCAATTCATTTGACCAGAACCTAGACAACAGTATCATAATGCACCAGTGAAATAGCTACTCATACAATATTGTTTCTGCTGTCTGGATATGGCAAAGAAAATACAAAACAGGAGCATCAAATAGTAGCCAGGAATAGAAATACACCTTTCTTTCTATTCTATATCATAAAAAGGCAAAGCATGTTCAGAAGAGGGATACACAAATACCAAGAAAAATTAAAAAATAATTCACACATGTGAAGGCTCTTTGTAATACACTAACATATAATTGAAAGCAACTGCAAATATAAGAAACACAATTCTCCTCAGCTTTCTGGAAACAGACCCACTGTTTCCCAGAATGTGTTAAGGACTATAAAAGACTCAATGACTTGCATCAAGGATCTGCAAGGATAGCATGCCAGACTGCAATTTTCTTTTTAAATGAGGCACATGAGCAAAACCTCAGGAGGTGGTGAGAGATGCCGCAATTCTATGGTGAAAAGTGCTGCTGATCACCTTTCCAGGGGCATCTTAAACCTGTGTAACACAACACTTTCAACATATTCAAAATTGAATGGAAAGTGAGAACAGGAAGTCTACACCTTTTCAAGATACTGTAGCTCTTAGCACTCAACCCTGCTGTGTGCCCTTCAAAATGTGCTTGTGTGCCATCTCTGGGACCTATGCCAAAGCTCGCTGACCTCTGTTTTACAGGAAAAAAATTAAATAAGAAATAAATTTAAAAATATAGAAAACAGTGGTTTACAGGTATCTGCTACTGCAACAGAGCTGGGTCTAGCTGATCATTATAGCTGTGTGCCGCAATTAGCAGAGAGCCTGCCAGCAGCTACAGAGTCCCTCTGCTAAGACAAAACACTGAATAATGTTGATGCTGGCAAGCTAAGGAGAACACGAGGCTAGCAATCCTCACTCCTCACTTGGCTGAATATTTACAGGATTAACTAAGAATACTTGCAGAATGCAATCGCTCTAAACAGCAATACATATGTGATGGGTATGTTGTGGAATAACTGATGAGTGTATATAAGAAACAAGTTTTGTCACCCATTAGTAAATAAGAGATATAATGACTAAAAATACCTAAGTGAAAATTCTTATACTTCCTTATAATTAGATTAAGAAATATATAGACTGAGAAAAAATACAAGTAAAAAATAATTCAATCATACTGTAGGTATAATTCACTCAGGCTCCAATAGATAGTAATTGTTTAATAGGAAAAGACTTATTTGCTGCTGAGTTGCTGTATTTCCTGAATATGTGGAGCTAGAGCAATCCTAGCTCTGCCTTTCCAATCACCTAGCACAATCAGAGTAACTGGAGCAGGATGG
>NW_009952700.1:7839-9608 GCF_000747805.2 Chaetura pelagica
GCAGGAATGTCATAACACTGCTCAGTGAAGCCACTGTACTGGGTGCTTTGGTAATGCTGCATGATAGCTGGATGCATCAGTTATATGGCCTGGAGGCATTTGCTGGATCCCCAAAATAGCAGAGATAATGTTACAGTAAATGTTTGTGTGTCTTAGAAGTATTTTGAAACAGAAAAATAAAAACTGGAGGGACCTTTATAGAAAAAACATGGGCAATCTGTCTACACATTTCTAGTTCAGTAATTTCCACAAATGTAGAAGTCACCTACTAATCTTACTCAGCTGCTTGTGATCAGTTCTGTGCAGCCATGTCAGTACTGCACTGACTCTGACCCAATAAGCCTCAGTACAGGAGCTGGTCCATAGACTGCCCTCCAAGAGATAGTGTATTTGGACACTTACGACGTCTGGTGTTTTCTCTGGAGACATCCAAGAGATAAGAAGAGTTTAACAAAGAGAAATCTTGGCAACACCACTGAACCGGTTTTACTCAACTGATAACGGCAAGACCCCCTGTGATGTGGCAAATGCGGAAGGCAAACCAGAGAGTTTGGTGTGGGAATTGCTGAGATTGCAGATGAAAGAGGCACACAATTGGCGCGCCAGCTAGCACTGAGCAAGGACATCTATACATATAGCTGGACCAAAGAAATACAGCAGGTGATGAAGAACTTTCACTGCAAACGTGGAACAGTGATTGGGTAACCACTGTGGTGCATCCCAGGAATTAACTGTATAAAGGAGAAAAGCACCAGCCTTCAGATGCCTGCTAAGATCAGACTACCACTCCCCTTCTACTATGAGACAAACCGGACAATGCTGGAGCTCTGGGTGGTAACTTTCCTTTAACTCTTTATTTCCTTTCCTGATTTTTCTCCTTTTGTAGTTTAGGGTTAGTTATTGCATTTATTATAAGCTTATGACAAATAGATAGTTATAATTCTTACCAGCTGATCTGTACCTAAATAAAAACCTATTTGTGCACCCAATATTGTATTATTTTGCCCTGTTGGGATGTCTAAGAATGTCAACATATCCGACTACCGGATTGTGACACCCTACTTCCCATGCACATCAACCCTGCAAATTGGTCTGGCCTGCTGACAAGCCAGAAAAACATCAGAGCAGAGACACACACATGGTAGGAGATATTCTCAGCCCTAAGTTTGAGAGCTGACCTTGTCTGCTTTATGATATAAGGGATGCAGTACTATCAGTCAAGTGACTGCTTGTACCAGTTAACTCCTTCAAAAACTGCACATTGCATCAAGTCACAAAACTGACTTAAATGCACAAAGTTCCAAATATTGGTTCCCTTTTACTTGCTTTCAAGGCTTTGAATCTTCAATTCTGATATTTGAAATTCCCCTTCAGCAGCAGAAATATCCTGTTTTGCCTTTATCACTCCAAGCAGCAAATCTTTAAGTGAATACCATCGAATCATGGCAAAACAGCAGTCCTGGGTACGCACACCCAGAAAGCGGGCTATGACTCAGTTTCCCAGTTTCCTTTCCTGCTTACTCATTCAACAAAAAAAACATTTCAGTACCAGTGACAGAAGAAATCGCATAAATGCCTGTCCAAGCTCCAGGTTTTCCCACTGAAAAGCAGTGGATCTCTTTATGTGGGCACTGGCATTTTTTAATTACTGCAATCAGCAAGCAGTCAATGAGGTTAATATGGATGAAATGAAACCTGTAAGAATTTGCCTCCATTCTTTCTTTGTACCTCTCCCACCTTCTTTCCTAAAGTGTTTAGTGTTTCTAAAA
>NW_009952700.1:9636-124393 GCF_000747805.2 Chaetura pelagica
CTAGTCAATTAGTGCTTTCAATTAAAACTATATCAAACAGAAACAATTACAAATAATAATTATACAAAGCAAATACATAAGGCTTTTAATCTTTGGAATGCTTTACAAACACTAACACATTAATTCAAGCTAAGACATAAAACTAAAGAAGCAAGACTAAAGATAATGAGAGGAAGGTTAAGTGACAGCTCACTGAGTTTGACCAGCATGCACTGCAAGTTATAGTGATGAGGAGCTTGCTGTATCAGTGCAGATGCCTTTATTTGACACCAGACATATCCATGGTGAGCTAAAGTGATGCCACTTCATAACTTCACTGCAGGGCAACAATATTCTTTTAAGTGCATTACCAATGGACTCCTTCAAAACTGCCCTCTCCAAAACTGTTCCTCTCCAACTGTTGTGCTATCCAATGAAATATAGCCTGCTGCTGTGGCACAAATCTTGCTGAAATCTGCTGTCGAACTGCTGCTGAACTATTCTAGACTTGCATCTTCCACAGATCACCTGATGCCTTTCACCATCAATCTAACAAGTGTTATTGCTATGTACCAATAATATGATTCAAGGCTTTTAATTTTATTTCCAAGGTACTTATCCTTCTGATCACTCTGAGTATCAAAAGAGGGAAAATCAAGATTGGAGCTATAGAAAATATTAAAGGGGAAATCATATTTATTGGCTTGCAAGTGATCATGTTGATACAATCAAGTAAAAGCCAGAAACAGTGGCACAGTATCCTGGCCAAAAGTTCTGGAAATAAACTCTGAAAGACGAGCAGAACAACAAACTATTGGAAGTGGAGCAAGCTGAGTAATACAGGTAGCAGCTCAATTTAAATGCATATAAATTCCTATGTTTATTTACATATTCTAGCTACAGGCATTACAAGTTCACTCATTTTCTAGTTTGAATCAGAGTGGTGCCTAGAAATTCTGCAGAATAACTTTCATTACAAGTTGGAAGTACCTTTAACAAACTGTCCAAAATACATATAGAAATAGAAGCATACAATTCAGAAGTTTAATTTTTTATTTTTTATTTTTAAAGAAGATGTTATCCATATCAACCTTATGCATCTAGTCCAAAGCAGGAAGAGAACAAAAGAGGAAGAGAAAGGGGAAAAAAGCCAAAACCCAGTGTTTTTCAGCAAATCAGTTTGTTCATGCTTTCTATGTAATTGCTTATTTACCAAGAGCTTGTAAAGTAGTGCTGTCTCCTAGGGGAGCCCAGGCTCAATCATACTTCTTAAATTGTACTGTGAAAAAACAACCTGCTACCCTTCCCCAGTGCTCCTTCCTTTCATCCAATTTCTGAGCACACAGATGGAGGAATTGTCGAGCTCTTAATTATCCTATAGTACTTAGAAGCTATTAGAAAACACTCAGTTCACTAGAACTGAGCACAGTATCATCAGAGAAATCTCAGACATCTCTTTTCTACACAGTGCTGCATTTGTCAGATACGCTGGAAGAAGAAAAAATATGAACTACATTAATGAGTAATTCATGTGCTCTTCCAGCCTTTCCCTCCCCATTAAGCATCTTTTCAACTAGATAAAAAAACAAAGAGACTTTCTAAATAATTTTCTGGCAAAGCTAATGATAGAAAAGGAGAAAAATTCACTTTACCCTATTTTGGCTTATTTTGGTAGATGGAATAACGTTTCGTATAGCTTTACTCAAACTGTGTAAAGCAGATCCTCTCTATGCTTTGCGGTGCATGCGCAACTTCGAATTATGTGGTCATGCACAGAGCACTGTTTTGGTTATGCCTGTATATCGGGCAGAGTAGGCCAGGCTATCTTCTGTATGTTAACGACCTCTTTAGGTTCAGACAAATTAGAAAACAGCTAGAAGGTATTACTTCAGTTAATAACTTCCTATGAATAGACAGGAGCGGATCTTAATATATTTTTCTGTAGGTCTGTTGTTTAGATTTCTGAAGAAAACACTCTTTAAGAGTTGAAGAGATTTAACTATTACTTTGCCCTATGATATTAACATAATGTCCTGATCATGGAATCATAGAATGGTTTGGGTTGAAAGGGAAGTTAAAGATCATCTAGATCTAGATCTAACTATCCTGCATAAGCAGGGACACTTGCCACTAGATCAGGTTGCTCCCATCCCCATCCGACCTGGCCTTGAACAGTTACAGGAATAGGGCCTCCAGAGTTTCCCTGAGCTACCTGTTCCAATGGCTCACCACCTTCATGGTGAAGAATCTCTTCCTAATGTCTAAAGGCAAGGGCAGGCAAGGCGTCCAAGGGGAGGCCAAGGCTGGGGGTAGGGGCAAGAATGTCATTGCAAGCCAGCTGCAGTTGCCAGGAAACCAGTTCTCAGTGATGGATAAAGGATGACTATGACTTCATCTTTTATCCCTTTGAAGGGATGTATTGAATACAGAACTAAAAATAAAAGGTAGAAATGTCCCAGAACATCAAATGCTTTACCACTATTGAACATGATGCCTAATGAAGACATCCTCACAGTACTCTTACCCTTTTGTGGCAGAGATTTTGAAGCTTTTTCAGAGACTTATGGTCTCATAGAAATGATCCCTCTCTAGCCAAAATAACATTAAACGTCCCAGCCTTCAACTAGTATTTGTTCCAGTTATGCCATATACCAAAATAAAAACAGAACTTGAGTTTAAGTATTTCTAACTGTCCACTGTTAGTGTTGACAAGGTAAGTCAGCTACACTTGACTACCTTGCAATTCACCTCACCAGATGTCTCAGGACCTTTTTATGAGCACAGACCACCTGTCTGTATCATGTGTCTGCCCGGCACAAAATTCATAAAGGAATTTATAAGGCTGAAAATTGCAAGTCAAAAAGGCAATAGTAAGAAAAAACTTGTAGCAATAGCAAACTCTGAAAAATCTCCAACAAACTACAATAATACTTAGACACTTCAGTGACATGCTATCTGCTTGAGTTGAAGTGCAATTCCATATTTAACAGAGGACGGCAAGCTTGATCCACAATTTTCATTATAAAAGCACACAATTTTTTTTTTTCAAATATATTGAAACTTGACATATTTTCATATGGTTTTAACTCCAGGAGATATTTAAAGACATGTTGATAATTTTTAGCCTTTTTTTTTTTTCTACCTTTAAGAATTTGTAATAATTGTCCTTTTACTTTCCAGATTCTGCAATTACAAGGGTAGCAACTGACTTTGATATCTTATGTACAAGACTTCTTCACCTAACTGAAACCTAGAGCCATATTTGGACCTCCCTGCAGATAACTTGGTTAACAGACAAGCCAATGACAAATCACTGCAACTACAGGTGGCCATGGAATGTTAACTATAGGTCAAATTAGCTATCAGGTTCTTTTATCATTTACAGAAAGACTACACTTTGCATGTTTTTCTTCAAGAACTTTCTCATTCAGTTGTCACAACCAACTTCCTCCTAAGAAAATGATAGCTCATTACATCATAGTTATACACCGTTGTTGAGATGTTAGCCCAATATGCTACTTAATATATTGCCTGCCAGCAAGATGTCCTTTTAGCATGAGAATAAAACCCATTCATGTATGTAACTTCTGAGCAGCAAAAAGAAAAAAAAAAGATTTTTGGCACATGTCTTCACAGGGCTTTTTCTTTTATGAAGGACAGCAGCAAGATTTACATTTTTATTTAGAACTTCTACGTCAGTGAAAGTCCTCACTTGTCGCTTATTTAAAAATAGTTTCATGACTATGTGGTCTAAGAAACACTGAAAAAAGCTTCCACAAGAGTTAAATTAATAGGATTTTAAAAATGCAGACCAAAAGCAGACAATCTTTATAGAATATTACTAAAAATCTTTAACTTCTTTTCTGTAGACTAAGTTTAATTTTTGATAGGAAACAACAGTTTTTAGATTTTTTGTTACTTAAATTATGCTTTTAACAGACTTTCCCATTTCCTAGAAATTGAATGTTAACAGTATTCATGTGGCCAGGCGGAAGAAAGCAGTACAATTCAGCTTTGAGAGCCAGGAAGAGAAACTCCTAAATTTTGTGCAATTAAATGGCTCCACAAAACTGAAAGTCCAGGGAAAAAGGGAGGAAAAGACAACTTCCTGTCTAGTTTTTTTTTTTAACCTCTCGTTCCTCTCTTAATCATGGAAGTGTCCTATGGACCAAAGTAATGACACTATCTGCACTGTGGTGTATGATGTGAATACTCTCCTAGCATAGTAGAACACCCAAGAGAGGCTCTTCCGGAAGTGTCCGAAAGCCTGGCTCTTGATAGCATACTTAAATAGAGGATTTCAGAATGTAAGCCTGTCTCATTATTAAAGAAAACCATTTGACCATCTAAACCAGTAGGACGATCTATCAGTTTTGTAGAGGCAAAATATCTATCACACTGATGAGTATATAAACTATCATCATCAAATGATTCAACATATAAAAATTGTTTAGTAGTTTTCTCTCAGTCATACAGTATTGTCTACTTTTTGTTATTGCAGAATAATAATAATGGAGAAACAAAAGGCTCCCAGTTCCCTAAAATTTTACTTATTAGCCTATGACTAAATTGGAAAGCTGAGTTCTGCAATCCCCTCACAGAATGCAAAAGAACTCACAAGCAACATTTTCCCTTTCATTGGCATGACCTTGCAAACTTCAAAACTTCCCGAGTCTTTGACCTTTCTGTATTTGGGACAAGACCTGGGAACACACCATCTCCCTAAACCCCCTGACTGTTCTGGAGAGAAAATTAGAAGCATTTAAGAAAGGAAGATGACACAGGATCCAAGTCTTCTCATGTAAAGGAGCAAGGCACTGAGTCTACCTGAGAATGAAGACATAACCCAGAGGAGGGAGTAAAGAACAATATAAACACAGACAGCAGAGATCAATCTGTCATTCTTTTGTCACATTTCCCTCCCCATTGTCAATTACCACCATGTAGACAGGAGTACACAGGCAGTAATACATGATTAATTGAAATAGACTGTTTCTATTGATGTCACAGAAAAATAGTTATTTTTGTTGCATTTTATGTTATACATTGCCACCTAAACAGCACATTTTTCTTCTGCACCCCATTTTCAACACAAAGTTCATTGATTCTCATGAAAATACTTATCTAAAGATTTCTGCACTTACTTATCAAATACAAGAAGCTCGCATATTAAGTGTAGGTATAAAATCCATTGAGATATATAATCTGCTAAACCTAGTTTCATAATCACTTTTGTAGGAATTACATGCTTGTGAAAATAAGTACTTCCCAAGAGCACAGTGTGCTGATTTGAGTCCCTTCCCACCCCATCCACTGCCCCCAAAACATGCTACAATTCTTTCCCAATTCTTCCTCTTTGATATTCTGCTGAAACACGCGATGGAGGATAGTAAAAAAAGGTTTTTAAAATTGATTTATGTAGCATATTCACCAGCAAGTCCTTCTCAAGTTTGCAGAGTCCTTTCTTGAAGCAGTTATGTTAAACTAAACAAACATTTATTTTGTGTGTGTGTCTGTTTTCTAATGAGATCTGACACAATAATTAGTGTGCAGCAAGCTGGGGTAGTTTAATATACTTCCCCCCTCGTTTCTATCCAGCTTTATAAAAGTTTCATTAATCTTTGCCACTAACAACAGGAAAGCAATATGTATAACAAAGTAAATAACAGCACTTGATAACAATCTACATTTTTGTATAAGTTCCAGTATTAAACATTGGTTTCTGAAAATAAACAGGCTACTTTCCAGAAAAGGCTTATTAGCTGGTTAGTCAGACAGTTCAGGTAAGCCAGATACTCTAAACTTCACCTTTTATAATTGCTGCAGATGAGAAGTATCAGAGAGATTTTTTTTGGAGAACACATGTATTTGATGCGAGAGAAAAGAGAAACACAGTGGTCAGTATGCTCTGATGAGCTGCTGTATTGCTCATTGTTCTGGCCACAGCTAGAAAATTTGATCTTGACATTGTAAATACAAAACCACAGAAGATTTACCAAAACAGAAAACAGTCTTTGAAAGAATCAGAAGGCTGGATGTAAAAAAAATCTCAGATGAAACTCATTTGAAGCAGCCTGTACCTGACAAGAAAAAACTATCTACCATAAAGACTGAATTATGACTGTTACTCAAACATTTTTCCACCAAGAAGAAAACCATGTTACTTTTGAGTAACAGTCATAATTCATTTTTCCACCAAGAAGAAAACCATGTTACTCTACAGAAAGTTCACATCGGGTCTAGGAAGTGTTGTAGGATTTCTGTATAATTCAAGAGCTCTTCAGTTAGTAGGTCCTCTCCATATCCTCATTCCTTCATGTAGGGTGTCAATAATGCTGACTTTTGACTCCACTTTCTGCAAGTATATTATAGATTACTTGTCAACACTGCCTATAAACACAGCTCTAGCATATTTGCCATCCCTAGAGAGACTGAGAACCCTAAATACACAGCTGTCTTGACTACCACGTGACCCTTCCTTGCTTCCTAATATACACACAGTCATCAAAAGAGAGTTTTATTTAAACTTACGGCCATGTTTTTTGTTTTGAGATTAAAAAAGCAAATAATGACTAGAAAGTATAAAGCAATCCTGGTCAAAATACAAGATATGTCTTACTGATCAGAAGCATTAGGGCCAGGACTCAAGGTTTATAACTACTCCATACTTCCCAATTGTTATTTCTTATTCTGAGCAACTACAATCTCCAACTCCGACTACTTTGATTTCTTCAGAGTTATATTTTGAAAGTTCTCCTTGGAGACAGCTTTGGAATGCTATTTAATGTGGATCTGCTTCTGCCCAGCATTTTCAAATAGTGTTTCTATCCATGTCAAACAGAAAAGTAGTGTGTAACACTGCCTGTTCCCCCTGCTGTACTGCAGTTCATTGCACTTCAGTCGTTTTGAACTGAAACATTTGCTGTATCAGGTAGCATTCCACAAGTCAAAGGACTTTTAAAATATTGGCTGCTCCTTTTTGAGTGCATTCCTATTATTTTTCATCATCTCCGCAATATGATTTACAGTAAAATGTAACTGCATGACAGAGAAAGGAGAGAATGGAGAGTGGTAGAGTGGTGTAGCAGAAGCAGCTTGGGGCATAATCTGCACACTATCCACTGCCACAGTATCAAGAAGTCTCATAGTGAGCTGCTAAGAGCTCACCTGCTTTTATTTTTTCACACAAATTTATCATGCTGTGGAAGTAGGCACATAACATCCCTTTTTAGCACTGGACATCTGGAGTGCTAACTATATTTTCTTTATAGATTCACTGTTATACAAGATGACTATTTATACCTACAGTATAAATACACATACAGACATTATGATCATGGACAAATTAGGACAAACCATACTAAAAATGGCATGGCAGTCTGATCAGTTACAGTACAAGCCTTGGTAATTTTTCTGCCAGAGTTCTAGCTCCCCACTGCTACCAGAAAGTCCCCTTACCTCTCTGCCAGCTTCCCACAAAAGTTCACCAGGTCCATTGAAAATGTGCACAATGTCCCACTGACAAGCTACTTTGCCTGGTGATGCATCTTCAAGCAAATCCCCTGCTCCATCCACTGGTGTTGAAGTTGTTAAACACAACTAAAACCTCCCACAATTGACTCCATGTGCAGGTGCAAAGAACTCCTGGCTCTCCTTCTGTGTCCTGCTCATGGTCAGCCTCTCACTTGAGGATCCCAGGGGACAAGGATGACCCCACCAATTTAGTACTGTCTGTCATAAAAAGAGGTTTAGTGTATGATGGCTGCTGTGTTACAACCACTACTACCGCAGCACATCGGTACTTAAAATTTAACAGCTGTCTTCTTTGTGGGATTTTGGCAGGTGCAAGAATGACTGACAGGATGATAAGATGACAGACAATGCAGTAAACATAACACTAACATAAAAGCAATCTCTTTTACATAAAACCACAGCTCTTAAGTCAGCTCAGGAGATTTAGAGGCTCTGTTGAGAAGCTTATATAAAAACAAGGCTAGAAAAGTAATTAAAAAAAGACCGAAGTACTGCATATTTGGCATTTTTTAAATCAAGGGCTTAAGCTTTTATTGTCTCAGCTTTTGTATTTAGCCCATGCTTTTTTCTCTTACTGTGTTCACAAAATATAATTTAGATTTTAGCAGGTCACATATAAAGTAATCTTTAAAGTTCAGGTGTGCAGAAACTTTTTGAGGACTTTTTCTGTTGACAGGAGGACTTACGTTGCTGAAATTAGTAGGTGAAAAGCTACAAGAGAATGAATACTATTTATTCTCAAAACACGGGTTATAAGACAAAGTCTTGTTATGAGTATATTCTCCATCCCAGTGGGAACAAAGGAGTTTATGCTAGCACTACAAATTCTGTTAAAGATGCAAAAATTTTTGCACACAGAAATAGCTTGAGAAATTTTACACCAGATTTTAAAGCACCCCATATTAACAAAAGTATTTTGGAGGAGAAAATAACCAGCGAACAAAATATTTTACTGCAGTATGCATATGTTTATTCAAAATTAAAAAATAATACAAGGATTGATTTTCTGAGTACACATGCCAAAGTGTCACTCATATTTCTTAATAAAAAAATAGAGAAACTGATGTTCTGCCAGACAAATTCAGCATAATAGCAGTTACTTACAAATACTCACTTTCCAACTACATATATTTCAACCAGTTCTTTTCCATTTTGCATATATCAGGCTTTTCTTTAAAAAAAATAAATAAATCAGGCACCACTTGGTTCAATTCCTGGAGTTTATCTTGGTCCTGGTGTAACTATTGGACTTTCCCAGAGTTTCCCAAGCATTCCCAGACACCAGCTATTAACTAAGCCCTCTAGTTAATTTATACGTTTCTTCAGAGGTACAGAAAAACTGCAGTGAATTATATATAGGTGTCAAACACATAAAAATCCAGTTTCTGAACTCTATTAAGCACTTAGGCTACATGTCCTGGAAAATACCTATCTAGAATGCCAATATTACCTTCCTGCAGGTTATCTCCCATTTACAGAATAAGCCTATTCCTTTCATTCACTGAGCTTGTTTTACCATCTTTAAAAAAAACAAACCACAAACCAAAAACAAAACCATGTATAGCCAAAAAAAACAAGTAATCCAGATGTGTCTACCAGCTTCAGAGAAGTTTAATGGGAAATGGTTGATTAGTATAACGGGGATTTTGAATACTGGATACATATTTATTTAATAGCTGGTAACCTAAAATTTCTATTTTGAAAGGCTTGTAAGGAAGGGAGGCTACATGACACTTCAAAAACTCCCTGAAATATGAGCCAATAAACTTAGTATTACAGGAGTACAGAATTGATCAATACCATTTTAAACACTGCAGAACAAGAAGAAACCAGTAAAATAAATGGGGGCAAGGGAGAGCGGAGAGGAGTTGTAAAAGGCAGGGTGAAGGCAAGAATGGCTAGTAGATACAGTGCAAAACCCCCACTGTTTCAGCATCCTGTCCATAGCAATAGCAAAGAGTTGATTCATAGAGAAATTCAAGAACCAGGAAACAAGCCAGTGATACTGCACGAGAAAGCTTTCCAAGCCTCCAGCTGTCTCACAGACAGCCTGGCTGAGAGCTGATAACTTTGCAAGTTTTTTCCAGGGCATCCCTATCAAACCAAAATTACAATCTGAAACTATGGCAAAGTCCAAGAGGAAAAAAAGCACCAACAAAAATGAAGAACAGAATACAAGAACCTTGATTTGGCTGGATAGGAGAAATAGTTCAATACACAGTAGAATCTCCTGGTTTTCCAGGTCTGCCTTTATCTGCCTGGCTAAGCAAAGATCACTGGTACTGTAGGACTGTCCCAAGAATATTTTCCATGTTTCTTGCATTTCATATTAAAGCTACTCTACCCACATGTTATGGTTTCTGTGAAAGCGTCTTTATAAAACAGGAAGTGCAACTGAAAATGCATGTTCTAATTCAGAGTTGTCTCCCAGGTATATGTGGAAAGAAAGTCTCATCTATTCTGTTTTTATTCTTCTGAGCAAAAGAAGCCATACTCCATCATATTTTTGTCTTACAATATTTTCATATGCGAGTTTCTAGATAGAGGTGGCTTAAAAAGAACATTAGGCACGTAGAACTAATAAATATTTTCAGACTAGGGTAACTCTTGCTTTTGCTTTCTGTATTTTGTATCATGCAGCCTTAGCCTTAATATCCCGTGTACGTGTCGCAGAGAACTTTCCATGGAAGAACATAGTTCTAAGTTTCTTGATTTCCGTGCACATACAACATCAAAAGAGTAGTTACATTAAAAGATTGTCTGTATTTTCTGTGGCATTCCACTTTTTCTGAGGGATTTGCATGCATTAGTATGCACAAGCACAGTTTGTGTGGACAAACTTGAACGAGAATTTTCAACTTGCATGGATTATAACACAGCACTTGTTAAAGCAATAAATACTTGCTCATTTTCTGCCTTTAGCTCTGAAAAACTCGGGATTTTATCTCCTTGACAGCCTTCCGCAGTAACTGATATGACCTTGAAAAAATGTGAAGAGTGAAGTGCTTCCTTACACAAGGAAACAACTCTTACTTTGCTTGCACAGACTATGTGTGTCCAGTCACAGGTAGCACCTGCAGATGCTAAACACGACCATTCCCGTGCATTGAACTACCTGATACTTTTAATTAAAATGCAGTCAGCTGAAAATCATTAATATCATCAGAGAAAGCAAAACAACCTTTACTCTACTGGGCACGGGTAATAAAGTTTTGGGTTTTTAACTCACTGAGCTCCATCTGTGAAGGTTAGCTCAGAGAGGACTGCAGCTTTGTTTTGTAGACCCTATGGCTGCATATCATTCAACCCTTGCCTCTGCAAACTGAATCACAGGCTTTATTAAAAGATTGCACTTAGAAATTAACATGATTTACTCATTGTAATAGAAGCATGCCTATAAAAATGGAAATTTAAGACAGGCCATCTAAATACGGCATGCTTAACCTCAGCATACCAAGCAGGACTAATCGGCAGACGTCTGGTAATTTAAATTTTCTCAATGTGTGAAAACTGCAATTGATATTCTGCATAATGGAACCAAATGGAGGCATCCAGTATTCTGATAAAGATTGTGAACAAGATAAACATACTTCTACTTAAAAGTTACGTTTTCCAGTTTAAAATCATGTAATGTAAATTGTTTATTCATTTACTAAACACACAGAAAAAAATAATCTCATTATTAAGAATCAATATTTACCACTCTTACTTGACAGGGCTTTGCCTGGGGCAAGGAGGTATCAGTGCATACCTGTAATTTCCCTTACCACAGCAAGGAGTATGTCAAAACTGACTGCACAGAAACTTTCTTTAATGTTCAGGACCCACCAAATTCACCTGGATTTTCACCTACACTTTTTACCTCCCATTCAAAATGATATCATGTTCTTCACTCCAACAACATAAAAATTACAGTTAGCAGTTGCAAGAAATGTTTGAAATACAAGAGGCATACAAATGTTAGCTCTCGTCCCATTCTTACAGCGTAAGCCTTTTCGTGACTTTAAAATAAAGATCTATTTGCTCAAGTTTTGTAAAACTGGGACAGAAAGATGAAGTGCATCTGTGTCATCTTCTGATGTGAAGGTTTCAAGTAACAAAAGTTCAAAAATATTGTACTAAAAGACAGATTCTGTGTCATATCTTCTCATTCTCTATTTAGACAATGTTGCAACAGGAAAACAGCAATCTGTTGAAAACCAGGAAGAAAAATTTGGGATTGAAGAGCTCAACTACTGCTTAGGAAATATGGATAGTATGGCCCACGCTGCCAAATCTCTCTGGAACAATTGGCCAATACATTTAATGTCTTTCTGTTTTAATTTTCCCTTTACTAAACCAGAAATGATTCACGTCACTAATTTGTAAGTGGAGAGATCTGTGATTTGGGCCATAAGTCTAAATAATCAGAAAATGACAAGTAGAATAGTAATAGGAAAGTCATTAAACTCCAAGAAATTTTATGTTCAGTTGAAATCGTAGAATATATAGGAAGCATGCATGCTTCTCTTCAAAACAGACCCTACAATTTCAAAGCCAACAGCATCTCAATCTGCCTTTATTTCCAAAAGTCTGTTTGTTTGGTTTTTAATGAAAAAATAAGATTCAATAGTTTATCCCTTATGTAAATTTACCTCCCATTCAAACTCTTGATGATATTTTACTAGCCTTGCTGAAAAATATTCTAAATTTTCACAACCACAAGTATAAAGCTTCTTTGTAGAGCTAGCCAACACTCTACAATCTAACAATTCAGTTAATTTGGAATGTGCCTTGCTGATTAAAAAAACTTTTTAAAGAATTGAGTGTTTCATCTGGATGCATAACCTGACACTAATTACCTCCTTAATTCAGCAAAGTATGCAACACAGGCAAAGTATTTTATGTTAAGATATTGCTAATGTAATCTTATCATTAAAATTTGATAATATAATTGAAGTTTTGTCTCATATTCTAGTGTAGTTTTATAATTAAATTCTAGACATCTACAAGCCAAATTAAATGGGCAGATTCTTGCCTCTACAGTGAAACTGAAGTATTTTGTTAAAAAATGACAGCAGACTTGATAGGACATTGAACTGCTGTGGAAGCAGTTAACATGCAAGCATACAGCATGTGATTTAAAGAAACCACTACATATGAGGGCATACCATTTTTAAAAACAACATCAGTGTGTTGGATTTACATATTAGCATGGGCTAATATTCATACTCAGAGAGAAGTGCCTGGAAGAGTCTGTGTAAAGTTCTCAAGAGGGATGCAAAGCTCAACTCAAAACTCAAGAGCAACTGGCTCAAGTGAAGAGGCTTCAATTTCCACTACAAACTAAACTCTCACTTCTTTAATAATGAGACAAAAGTCTTTTTCAGTATTCTGCAGGTTTTGCTTGAAATTAAAAACAAAAGAAAACCCATATTCAAATGAGTTTTGGGATTGCTGTAATGCGCTGAGGCGCTAAAAAACAGGACCACTGATTTTTCTACCTTTGAATTGGAAAAACAAAAAACCAAAACAGAACTTTCTCCATGGAGTGATAGTTATCTCTTTATCAAGTGACACACATCTCATAGTTCTGTCTTTAATCATACACAGCACATGCATCACTGCCTTTATTAAATATCTATTCTTCTTGATTTTTGTTGTCTTAACAAAAAAAATGGTCAGCTCATGCCTGGTTTCTAGATTCAGAATTCACACAGTCATCAATATGTTTATAACCTTTAAATAAAACAGTCTTTTTTAATTAAAAAATGTTCACTTTTCATATTTTCTAAAGACAGCTGACCACCATGCCTTACACTTCAAAAGTGTACTTACTTAAAACTAAAAAATAAAAAATAAATTAAAAAACTCATTTTACTTGCTGATCAGAACCTGACTCTTTCTTCCCATAGGACTGCTGCAAGTAAAATAGCCTCTAATATTAGGAGTAAGTATATTTGTTCCAGTAAAAGTGCATATTGTTAATTTTTAACAGCTATTTATTTATTCCACGTTCATTCAAATGGCATTTTCCAGTGGCAAAAAGCAAATAGCACTTCCAAGGTACATTTAACATGGATTTTATAGTACAATGTAATGCATAAAGCACTGCTGCACAATGACAAACTGTCTGCAGCACTCCTTTATTTAAAATAAATGTTGCTGAACAGAACCTAAAAGACAAGATGAGCCACAATTCAGGTTCCTCAACGGTTGTTTGAATTTCCCTGCACTGCTTCACATGTATGTAGCTCCCAGCAACCGTCTTCAGGTTCTGCTGCTGACAGAGCAGGATTGATTCTTGAACAACTTCCTCTGATTATGGAAATTGTATGAGTAATGAAAACCAAAATACATCTTTATCACTGACAGCCAAATTGTAAGATGGTAAAAGAAACCTAAAATTCGCATTTCTTATTTCCCAGTATAGGCAAATCATCAGTACAAAGGAGGACCGTAGGAAATAAATTCAGAATAATTTCCTTTTAGTTAGTTAAATCTTATTTCAAGAATTTTCATTGCCATTACACGTCAATAGTTATTTATCTGTGTAGAAAGAATAACACTGGACTAAAAAATATGGCAAGTGTTAAGAACATCTAATGCAAAATAGAGGTTAGCATTGGAAGTAGTTGGGGTAGAAAGGAATGGGAGATACACTGTTAATTGAAAGATCTGCTGAGTCACATGCCTCCTGAAGGTGTCTGGACATCCCAGGAGAAAAAAAAAACAACCCTCACAAAAAAAACAAACCAAAAAAACACACCAAAAAACTAGAGGTTTTTAGAAGTGTATGCTTTTTGGAAGGGAGTCTTGTATAACTCAGTATGGAATATAGTTATTGCTCAGAACTAAATGACCACTTATTCTAGTAACATCTTTAAAGCAAAAATATTCATAAAAAACCTGAACAATGAAGTTTACTGTTTAAAAGCATACCTACTCAACAAGTTGTTGGTTTGTTTTTTTAATAAAAAAATCCCTTCTGCTTGTTTGACAATTAAGTACTGAATGGGAAAATATTTTACTAGACAGTCCCCTGAAGGAACATTCATGATAAGTGTTAGATATGACAGGATTTTATACAAATCTCACTTTGTCTTTAATAATTTTATTTGCAGTATTACAGAAGGTATTTCAAGATGTGATTTATAAGTATAATGAAACAGGACAAAGAGTAATTAGTACTCCCTTATGATTTTTTTCTTTCTGCTAAAAGAACAGTAACCAACAGCAGCAGGAAATAACAGCCAACAACACATTGTAGTTACAGTCATAGGAATACCTTATCCTCATTCTAAGATTCTAGTGGTATTACCTTGTTGCTCAAAAACAAGATCCAGTACCCTGAAAACAAGTGGTTTGCACAAAAAACTGCTCCTTGCTTAAAATTTCAGAGTTTAATGCAGGATCCAGCCCCGCCACCTCTTCTACCCAGCAGAGCAAGTAGCAGATTTAGATGAGGGTGCCAGGGGCCTTGCACAGCTCATCCCTGGGGATGGTCATCCAACCACCTCCCTTGGCACTTGCTCAAGAATTTGATGGTGAAATTATTCTCTAATTAAAATTCCAGTGTCATGGGCTGTGACCACTACCACTTTCCTCCTCTACAACCTCCCCTTACCTGGGAAAAGGCTCCAATTGTGTCTCCTGAGCCTTCTCCTCTCCAGGTGGAACAAGCCTCACTTCTCAGCTACTCCTTGTACGTCATATGCTTCAGCCTCTTTTCTTGGTGCCTTACATCTGGACTTCCAGTTTGCCCATAATTTTTTCATGGACTATTCAGTACAGCAAACATTTATCAATCAATCAAAATCAGCTTCCTAAAAAAACAACAAACTGTCTTGGTTTGGGCCAGGATGAAGCCAATTTTCCTTTTACTGATTTTTTTTTTTTTTATTCCTTCAGCAAGCTTTCGACTAGCAACAGTGTGCTCTAACTAGAGCTGATAAGACTAACTACTGAGGCTCCAAGGTCACACCTTCACACTGCTGGCTCAGACACTACAAGGAGATCTATGGCCCCTCCGTAGGAGGCTGAGTTAGACAGACAGCAAAACTGGCCAGAGATATTCCATTCCATATATCTACATAAGCTTAGAGGAAGGTCAGAGATCACAGAAGACAACTTCCTTCCTGCTTCTTCTCTCCTTCTCTTCCATCCATGGCCGGTGTCTGGGGACGACTCTGTCCATCCCTCACTGTCGACCCCCAGGATTGAGCTCTCCTGGCCCTCATCACTCTGTGCTCTCTCCAGCAGCAGCTCCGGGATTCTTCAGGACTGTTGGCAGCTAAGGAGGTGCTGTGGGAGTTGCTGGGGGTGGGAGGAGGCAAGAGGCTTTTGCACATACCTGAACATATTAGTATATCATTGTATATATTTTCTTATATCATTAGTGTTTACTTAAAGCTGTGTAGTTTAGTTTTCAATCCAGCCAAGTCTCTCTTTTTCTCTTTCTCCTTCCCTACCTGGGTGGGAGGGGGAGGGGATCGACAGCGTTGTTGTCGGACCTGAGTCAAATGGTGACACAAACAAACCTTAGAAGGTAGATAGGAATTTCAATATCCAAGAAAGCTACTAAATCAGTAAATGAAGTGTCCAGGGAAACAGCCAGGCACTGGCACATGACTGAGCTATTACTTTCTGTTAACAGTTTCTATTAGTAAATACTACATTGCACTATTTTATAGTGCAAACTATTGGAACAATCCCTCGCATGTTTTGCGGACATCCAAACACTCCCTCAGATAACTAGCAGGCATAATTTTCAGAGTTAAAAATCAAGCCCTTCCACAGGACATTTTTAATATGCAGTTTGCATACAGTGACCTTCTTCTAGAAGCTAACAAAATCGCTGCAAGTTATTCCAATGAACATCCCCAAGCATGTTTAATTTACTGACACTGTTGTCTCCTGTGCTTCCATTATCTTATCTTAGGGACTTAACCAAAGACTCTGCTTAAATAAAAGTTCATAGCTGATGCTTTGTGATAGCCAAGAATAAAAATATCATCAACTGTATAACACCTATCTCAATATCAACTCATCTCTATACAGTTAAATAGCATCAAAGAAGAGAGGAGAATACTACTAAAAGTCCCTCAGTGTCACTTTTGCCCTTTGCCTTACACACTCCAGAACATACTGCCACTGCACAGACAATTGTTGATCCTCAACCCATCATGCAGTAATAACCAAAACTCTATCTGTAACTGTCCATCTTTCTTTCTGCAACTGTTTTGCAACCTGTACAGGGGAAATAAGACTTACACTAAGAGCTGTGGTAAATACATAGCACATACAGTAAACGCTCAAGGAAAATGAAGTTAAACAACAGAAAACACTGGTTAAAGACTTAATCCCCAAGAACAGACTGCTGAAAGACCAGTTCTCTTTTTGAAGTTGCATCATGACAAACTTAAAAATGCTAATACCATGACATAAAGGAAGTGCCATTCAAAGTATATACAAGAGACCATTAGATGGCACATTTTCCTTCTTAATGTCTGCCTATGCCTTCTATTTGCAATAAAGCAATTTCCCAGTTCCCTGGGAAAAATAAACTAGCTGAGACTTTATTCAGGGCTATAATTTCTTGCAAAAACATAAAATAACTTGACACAGTAATTTACTAAAGAACTACAGTTAAAATGCTCACGTTAAGGCATCTTTACAGTGCATAAGTTTAAGAGGAATAATCACAAGTAAAATAAGATTATGTTCCTTTACAGTTATATTGCTCAATAATTGTACCTTTATTTCAAAACATTTTCTTTCCTCATCATGTATACTAGTATCTATTAGTAATTCAAGTGTAATTAGTAATTAGTGCTGAAACAACAAACAAAGGTCATACAGCATTTTGTTTCTTGATAATAAATTCCAATTCTGTCTACAGGATTGTGTTAATTTTACTAAAGATACCTTCGCATTTAGAATAAAGACATTTAAGAAATAATTAACAGTAAGGGCTGTCTTTTAAGGCTTTCATTATTTTACAGTAAAATATTTAAAATTAAAGTTTAAAGTCAAGTAAGATACAGAATGACAGAATATTACGGCTTGGAAGGGACCTCCAAAGATCATTGAGTCCAACCCCCCTGCCAGAGCAGGACCAAAAAAAGCTAGGGGAGATCACTCAGAAAGGCATCTAGACAGGTCTTGAAAGTCTCCAGCAAAGGAGACTCCACAATCGCTCTGGGCAGCCTGTTCCAGTGCTCTGTAGCCCTCACAGTAAAAAACTTCCTTCTCATGTTGAGGTGGAACCTCCTGTGCTCGAGTTTGAATCCATTGCCCCTTGTCATATCACAGGGGACAAGTGAAACGAGGTTGGTCCCTGCCTTCTTGATGTCCAGCCCTCATGTGTGTATAGACATTAATTAGAACCCCCCTTAGTCTTTTCCCCTCTGGACTGAAAAGCCCCAGGTCTCTCAGCCTTTCCTTGTCAGGTAGGTATTCCAGTCCCTTAATCATCCTCATAGCCCTCTGTTGGAATCTCTCAAGTAGATCCCTGTTCCTCTTGAATTGGGGAGCCCAGAACTGGACACAATAGTCCAAGTGAGGTCTCACCACTGCCAAGTAGAGGTGGAGAAGAACCTCCCTCTATCTGCTGGACACACTCTTCCTAATGCACCCCAAGATACCATTGGCCTTCTTGGCCACAAGGGCACATTGTTGTCCCATGGCTAACTTGTTGTCTACTAGGACTCCAAGGTCCTTCTCCACAGAGCTGCTCTCCAGTAGATCACTTCCTAGCCTGTACTGGTGCATGTTGTTGTTCCTTCCCAGGTGCAGGACTCTGCACTTGCTATTGTTTAATCTCATTAGGTGCCTCTTTGCCCAGCTCTCCAGCCTGTCCAAATCTTGCTGAATGGCTGCACAGCATTCTGGTGAACCAGCCAATCCTCTCAGTGTCATGTCATTAGCAAACTTGCTGAGAAGACACTCGGTCCCATCATCAAGGTCATTGATAAAGATGTTGAACAGGACTGGACCCAGCACTGAACACTGAGGGACTCCACCAGTTAGAAGTCTCTGGACTCTGCACCATTGACCACCACTCTTTGGGCTCTATTGTGTAGCCAGTTCTTAATCCATCTCACTGTCCATTCTTTTATCCCACATATTCTGAGCTTGCTCACAAGGATTTATGAGAGACTGTGTCAAAAGCCTTGCTAAGGTCAAGGTAGACAACATCCACTGTTCTCCCTGCATCTATCCATTCAGTCACATCACAGAAGACTATCAGATTAGTCAAGCATGATTTCCCCTTTGTAAACCCATGTTGACTACTCCTGATAACCTTCTGCTCTTCCATGTGCTTCAAGATGGCCTCCAAGGAAAGCTATTGCTTTTGTTTAAAAAGAAAGTTCTTAGAAGTAAATCTCATTCTTACATTAACATTTTCCTTTTGTGATATAGTCCACCATTTTTAAAGTATTTTGCCTTATGTCACAGTTTAACACTGGGCTGGCAATTAAATGACTGGCAGATGCTGTCCATTAACCCCTCTTCCTCCCAAGAAAGGGAGGCAGAATAAGGGAGAGACTTATGGGTTAGAAAATGAAATACACAGATTTAATGAAACAATAGTGATGAATAGGAGAATAATGAAATCTGTATAAATATATACAAAAACATTATCGTGCTCCCCTCCTCATTCCCAGTAGTGCTCACATCACCACTGAGGTTGCAGGGCAGCCCTGTGAAAATCCCAGACTTGTCTCCTGGGGTCTGCAACAGATGGGAGCTGGATATAGGAACTCACAGATTCAGGAATACACAGATTGGGATCAAAGGCACACAAACTGACTGAGTCCTCCCAAGATGCCAGCTACGGACAAAGAGGCTTGACCCTTGGGATCCCTCAAATTTATACCGAGTGTGACATATATGGGATAGAATACCTCATTTGGTCAATTTTGGTCACCTGTCTCATCCATTCCTCCCCACAGAAAGGTCACAGGTGTGACCCCTTTATTCCCTTCTGGTTCCACAGCACAGGATGTCTTTCAAAACCAAGCAGTGTCTTTGGTTCTACGTACCATTCTCCAGCAGTAACTACAAACATCAAGCATTATCAGTCCTTGAAGCAGACACTGACTGAGAAACACGCCATTAATTTCAGCAACTGCAGCTACTTAGAACAAACTTAACTGAAAATGAAAACTCCTATAAAGAAAATTGGTTCTCTCCTGGCTCAAACCGGGACACCTTAATAAAAACGCCAAGAAACATAGAAATATGTGGTAGCTCATTTGGCCGAAACAAAAATATAACAGAATAAGACAAGTCAGAAACCAATTTAATATTTTAAAGACAACTTCAAAATTATCTAATACCTTCATAATATCGAAAAAGTCAACCCCCCATCCACACATTTAATAAATATACAGAGGAGTTGTAAGATATTTCCTACAAGAAAGATGAATACTTGTGACAACAGAACACTAGTGTTTGTCCTCAGAATTTCCATTCAGCTTCAGGAAATTCTCAATAAGGTAATTTACGGAGTTTTGAAGGAATACATGAATGCAACTGTCTCAAAAAGATAAACATTCTTTGAAGAGTTGTTTTTTCATACTCAGTCATTTTCTGTTTTAACATTCTTAAGAAACTGTTGATCTCTATAAATAGCACCATTATTAACCTTTGAAACAAGATTCTGATGTTTTCATATGTACAAAATAGCCATTCCGCAGTGTACTGAGGGTTCAGCCATTGCCAAAATACACAGCTATCAGTTGTGACATGAGCCAACAGTTCTGCTTTCAGCTGTACTGGAAGATGGGCAGAAGGTCCTAAATGAGTCAATTTAAAGGAACCTTTTGTGACAGTATCTCAAATCCTAACACAGTATATTATAAGTGTCCCTAAAACATGAAGGACACTTCGATACTGGCTTCCTGTGAGCAAGGAATTACGTTTTGAGCCACTCTTCCCTAACTCAGCATTTCTTTTCTACAGCAGTATCCCAAAGGCACTGACAGTTCTTCAGGTTATCTTTAGAAATCACTACACAGTTACTCATTTTATGCATTAAACAGATATCCGCAATCAAAAAGTTAATGGCCAATATGACAAAAAAATCTATACCAAAAGGTTTGAATCCCTTAAGAAAATATGTATAGGCAGTGCAGTTGCACTGTTATTATAGATATTGATAATTTCCAGACAAAACAACAGAAAAGCAAATTAACGTTTATCAGGTGGTGAGAAACTGACATTCTGAATCAATTAATCACTCTGTTAGATTTAATCTCAATTGATTTAAGTAGTTCAGTACATCTTCTGAGCTTGTCTCTGTGATATTGTAAAGTGTGAGGCAAATGGAAATTTATTAAGCTATGAATCCTTTATTACTTAAATTCAATAACCTCTAAATGGCTTATCCATAAATGGCAGCTCAAGTTCTCCATGTTTAAATTTTTTAATACAATAAAAAGCTTCAGTAAAACTGACAGAGCAATCTAGCAGCAGTGCGATGTCCTGCAGTAGCTGAAACCACAGCAGCCCAAGGGACAGCACTAAGGTCACAGAGCATGTCGGTACAACCCACAAGGCTGAATGTTATCACGGAAGCTGCCAGACACAGGCAGAACAAAGTCCTCCCAGCAGAATTAAAATCTGTAAGATATGAGGTAAAGATGACATTATGTATTATTTCCTCTTAAGGAAGCAACTGATCACTGATTGCTACTTTGTTACCCAGACAGACCCCGAGGATACAGTCTATAGGTTTCGACATTAGAAAATTACCTAATGAGAACACTGAATAAACTGTGTTGAAATCCAGTAAAAGTCCTACCACCTCCAAATAACTGCTTACACAACTGGTGCCTATCAAGCGAGACTAACATGAGTAACAGCTCAGAGCATAATAAAATATGCAATACGGATGTCTTTCTTCATCCAAATCTATGCTCACGGGTAGTGTTTTCCTAATGAAGGACAGCAGATGATGATGATGGCGCTGCTGTCAGTTTTGTCTCCTCCTCTGGTTCTCTAAACAGAGGCTGGACTTTATGGGGGGGGGGGATGTCAGAGCCACCAGAATATGAAAGCCTCACTGAAACATAACAAAGGTTGGTGCCTAATGTCTACCAGCTGCTACAGAAAGTCTCATCACAACCATTAGCTAATGAAGAGGTGAAATCCTTATGATTAAACAGAGTAACTGCAGCTGGTGAGGTTTTGCAAATATAAGTGATACAAGAAACAGACAATGAAGAAGCTCTTCAAAAGGTAGTAAGAGACCAACAAAATGCACATCAGCAACATTTACATCCACACTGAGTTGCTGCAGCTGACAAAAAAGTGCCATTTTTATTTAGCTCCTGGACAGAGATGATGTAGCTCCTGTAATTCATTCAAATACAAACACAGAAATGCAACAAGCCGTTTCTAAAGCTAACTGCCTTTTGGGATCCAGCTCTAAATTAGTTTTCACATCCAAATGCCTAATAAACAATATCGAAGTACAACATGGAATAAGTTAAAATACTTGGAAATACTGCTGGGCTAATTCTGCAGTAAAGCAGTACAAAAAAAAAAAACAAAACTATGTGGAAAAATATTCTACACAGCATATCGAGGAGGGAGGAGAGTAAAACCCAAAAAAAACCTGAAAAAACCACATGGTCTGCTTCTTTGAAACATATCCAAGCTGACGCAAGTGGAGGAGCAGCAGCATAAACACCCAGAGTTGAAGCAGACTCTGACACAGACATTCCACTCCAGGACATCATCCTCCCTGTGCCCTCCTCCACCACCCATCCCCTTCCTCTTCAAGCAGTGTTGACAGGGGCTTTGGAAAACGTCAGGAAAACTATGCAAAATGTTTTTTTGAGCTTATTTTTCTACTGCATGGGGATATATTCATAGTACCAATACTGAACGTATGTTTGTCAACAAAAAAATATAAGCTACTGACTGGAAAGATTCAGTTTTCAGCTGAATGCTGAGCAATTTTCACTGTCAGAAACACCTAACAGCAGATTTATTTTGTTATTAGTTTGATACTAAGTCCATCTGTTGATGTTTATTTGAAATACAAGTTATCATGACACTGTAATGGGATGCAGCTCTTAGATTCTATATGAAATAACCTTCTCGTCCCAATGAAGTAAATGCAAATTTTGTCATAACTTCAATAGCATAAAAGAGTTGCTTAAGGTGTGCTATTCAGATTGAACTTGTCTTCACAAACATGTTTAAAATGAACCAATTGTAAAACTCTAGACCACCAAGTCTGTGAAGTTTTTAGGTGATTTTTTTTCAATGATTCCTCCAGAGAGTACATAGGCTTTTGCCTATTTTACCAAAAGAAACAGTCTTCTGTGATTATTATGGCAGTGCACTCTAGAGCCCCCAAATTATTGTCATTCAGTGACTACACAAGGAAAAACAAATAAAATGAGAATTTTTTGCTTGTTGGCAAAATAAAATAAAAAATACATACACAACACTTCTGCCAAGTGACACAAGATTATTCCATTCACTCTGAAATGAATGGTGGATTAAAACAGTCCACCCTATTGTTCCTTTCACTTACTGGAACCTATGTCCCTTTTAAACCATAGGTACTGTAAAAAACGTATTGTTTAGAACACATGAAAGCAAAACATATCCATATTTTCAAAATTAAGTCCTTATGACATGTTTTTTTCTGGCCATGAGCATTAGCTGAATTGAACAAGACAGTTTGAAGTTTGAGTCATTCCCTTTATGCTTAGTGAATTTTTAAATAAGAAACAAATCTGTAGTATGAAGCTACATTTTCTGTACTTAGAGAGACTATTTCAGGTTTCTTTTTAAAGCTGGATCACACTTGCCATATTTATTTTCAACAGAACATTGTATTCTATTACTTTTACAACAAACAGAAATGAACTATATTGACTTCTGCTTCATACACTAACATTTGTCTTGAACTGTGTTTTTAATCCAGAGGTTTTTTCCTTGGCTTGAAGCAGCTGGCAACTAAAACACACACACTTGGATTATTCCATAGGTCTCTTTTGACATTTGATCAAAAGAAAGAAAGAATAGTTTTGTGGAAGGGATAATTAAGAGAATTGTAGGGAAGCCAAGTGTGCTGAAGAGTAAATACTTCACAGTGTTCAATATGGAGTCCCCTTGAATATTAAAACTTACTCTTCAAAATTTAAAATAGTTTTTTAGGTTTTTCCCTCCAACTTCTTTATGCTTTTCCTATACCCTTAAGAACATTTGCCAGTTTCTAATTAGTCTGCATGCATAAAAATAAGTCACATATTTAAAATTTTAAAAGTTAATATGGGAAAAAAAAAGTACTTTAGTATTAATTAATGGAAATATGAAATGTCACTGTAACATCGTCACGGTTTAACGCTAGGCTGGCAATTACATGACTGACAGATGCTCTCTATTAACCCCTCTCCCTTCCTCTATACAGAAAGGGTAAGGAGAATGAGGGAGAGAGACTTGTAGGTTGGAAACTAAACTACACAGCTTTAATGGAACAGTAATAATGAACAAGAAAATAACAAAACATGTAAAGTATTTGTACAGTAGCAGGCAGGAGCTGGATATAGGAACTCACAGATTCAGGAATACACAGATTGGGATCAAAGGCACACAAACTGACTGAGTCCTCCCAAGATGCCAGCTACGGACAAAGAGGCTTGACCCTTGGGATCCCTCAAGTTTATACCGAGTGTGACATATATGGGATAGAATACCTCATTTGGTCAATTTTGGTCACCTGTCTCATCCATTCCTCCCCACAGAAAGGTCACAGGTGTGACCCCTTTATTCCCTTCTGGTTCCACAGCACAGGATGTCTTTCAAAACCAAGCAGTGTCTTTGGTTCTACGTACCATTCTCCAGCAGTAACTACAAACATCAAGCATTATCAGTCCTTGAAGCAGACACTGACTGAGAAACACGCCATTAATTTCAGCAACTGCAGCTACTTAGAACAAACTTAACTGAAAATGAAAACTCCTATAAAGAAAATTGGTTCTCTCCTGGCTCAAACCAGGACAAAAAAATGGTAAGAGAACTTCAGTCCGAGATTCGTTATACATTTAAAACTAAAAGACACAACAAAAAAACAGCCTTCAAGATGAGTATTGTGCTATGCACAAAAACCATAGATCTATGTTTCAGGTGAACAATATTTTTCCCAACTTTCATGTACTTTATTTTTAAATATTATTCTCTCTCATGTGAAGAAGAAAGAAGAGACAGACAAACTGAAACATATTTTCAGCATGACTAGTTGAAGAATGGCGCTTTATCAAAATATTGACTTCACTTTCAAATTATCAGAGGAACTGCTAACCTAAAAATGTGCAAGACATTACTGAAAGCGAACCTAGCAATAAGAACTGGTATAGCATATAGTGCTGTCACCGTTTGACTCAGGTCCGACAACAATACTCTCGATCCCCTCCCCCTCCCACCCAGGTAGGGAAGGAGAGAGAGAAAAAGAGAGAGACTTGGCTGGATTGAAAGCTAAACTACACAGCTTTAAGTAAACACTAATGATATAAGAAAATATATACAATGATATACTAATATGTTCAGGTACGTGCAAAAGCCTCTTGCCTCCTCCCACCCCCAGCAACTCCCACAGCACTCTCCTCAGCTGTGAACAGTCCCAAAAAATCCTGGACTGCTGCTGGAGAGAGAACAGAGTGATGAGGGTCAGGAGAGCTCAAGCCTGGGGGTCGACGGTGATGGATGGACAGAGTCGTCCCCGGACGCCAGCCATGGATGGAAGAGAAGGGAAGAAGACACAGGAAGGAAGTTGTCTTCTGTGATCTCTGACCTTCCTCTGAGCTTATGTAGATATATGGAATGGAATATCTCTGGCCAGTTTTGCTGTCTGTCTAACTCAGCCTCCTACGGAGGGGTCATAGATCTCCTTTTAGTGTCTGAACTGGCAGAGTAAAGGTGTGACCTTGAAAACCCAGCAGTTAGAAAAATATTCCACTGTTTGTTATAATTCCTAGCTGGAACAATCTGTGACTATTTAAATGAAAACTGGCTGGAGAAAGGAAAAAAAAAAAAAAAAAAAAAAAAAAAAAAAGGAAAATTGGCTAGCACTGAATGTAATTTAATATTGTTAAAACAGATGCTATTCTATTCCACTTCAAGCTCTCTGAATGAACAAAATGCTCGATGCTGTGGGAATACTTATATTTCATGATTCAATTAAGAACATAACTAACTAAAATTACAATCAAGAAAGACTCCTCTTTCTGTGATTTACATTGCTTAGGAGCACCCACATGAATAAATATATTTGAATTCAGATATCTATCTTCTGTATATTGACTCCTACTAATGTTATAGTACATCATGCTTTCTCTTCTATGTTTGTTTTTTTTGTTGTTGTTTTGGTTTTTTTTATCCTGTCCTTATCATCAGACTTTTTATCCAAGAACATGAATCTGGACCCTGTTTTAGCTTTGCCTGCTAAATCCTCATATCCAGATGCACCAGTTCATGTACCTGGTTATAAACACACCTCATCTTGCTGACTTATTTCTGTCTTAGAGCTTTTTTTTGTGTGCTCTTACAACATTTTATTCTTCTCCTTACTTTATGAACAGTAGGATAGTGATTATAACTTCTCTTGTATTTGTATCCCACAAAAGATACTGAGACCTGATCTGTAACTAACACCTGTAACACCTTTTTTTCCAGTATAGGAACATGAGCACAATAAATACTATGGATCATTTTCATGGTCACACTGCTGCAGGAGCCTGGGCAATTCATACAGCAAGTCTGAGAAAAAAAACCCCATACAGCCCCACGTCTTATCTATGCCACTACATACTAAATTATAAACTGAAGAGATACCTGTCTTTCAAACCATCCATAAGGACATAAGAAACAAGTAATATTTCAAAGAACCCAAGACCCCTACTTAAACGGTACAAAAAGTGAAGGTATAGGCAGAGATAACTGATGTCATGTGACTCTGCTACAATTTTGTGAGGAGAGGGATGTTTGTCATGTTTTCAAGTTTCACTAATAAACATACCATATCACGACCAGGATGTTACTAGAAGGAACTACTGATACTTCATGTGTTAAAACAAGGAGAAACAGGCCAAGAAAAATTCTTAACCAAAAAAGTTACTTTCAGAAAATACTATTCAGTAAAAACATAGTTATTTAGTTTGATTCTGACAAAATTAAGCCAAGAAAACCTGAAGAGTAACTTTAATTTGGAAATTCTGATTCCAGTGTAGAAAATCATGTTACTATGCAGAATTGCTTAATATTTAAAACACTTTAAATGTAAAGAGTTTTTCCTTCTAATTTTTAGCTACTTATTTCTGGAAACTTTTCACTATGTGAAAATACTCATTGCTTTGCCCATCTTTTACAGAATTTTAATATGATTTGTATCTTAACTACTAGAATTTCCCACGGGTCATAAATTCTACTTTTAAACCTAGACTTAAAGCCTAGAATGAGATTTAGATTACTTGCATCACTTTCTGTCAATTACCCACCTATAACTTATTCACTTGAGCTATTCAAGTGATATAGCAATACATTAATAATTCCTATACATTATTTTTCAGTTGCCACCATGCCAAAGTACTGTATCATCACCTCTGTCAGGACTTCATTATCAGTAGATCTCAAAGGTCCTTGCAAAGAGGTAAAACACTCAGCAGTTACCGTTGCTTTAGCAATTAATTACTTTTTCAAGAAGTATCAGCTTGTTGAAACACGCTGTTCACAAAACAGGACTAATTTTCCCCATTTCCCAGTCTGGACTTTTTAATGATGGTGAGAAGAGAGGTGGTTACAGGATTCAAAAAAAAGTTTTGAAAAATGCTGTTCCAGCATGTTACATTTTTGCAAATATTCTATAGTTCAGAAAGGTTTCAGAAAACTAAAGAAACTAAATTAAATGCTCTAATTAAGCAAATTTAATTAATACTTTGCTTCATAAATACATAATAAAAATATTTTATTTTTCATTTGGGTATGAAAGATTTATCCTAGCATTCCTCCTGGTATGTGAATGCAGTCTACCATCTATTACCAGTAAGCACCTCAGCCTTGCATTGTCAATGAAAGAATAGAGACATGGAGACCCCTAGAGTAAAAGCAGAGATTGGCAAAGGCAGAGATCTGGTCTTCCATCTCTGCCAGGCTACATCTCCCCCTGTGGCGTCTGTTTGCAGAAATATATGAATGAACACTTACTTGAAGGTTGCATTTTCACATTGACAAAACACAGCTACAGATCCATGGAAACTTGCAGCGCAGTTATTGTAAGAACATTAAAAGGAAAACCACCCTACAGTTGCTCTCTTGCCTACACATCACAGCATAATTTCTCATGAAAAATACTCTATGCTATGAATATCTCCAAACAGATGCTTCAGAAGAGCCTTCACAGGGATCCAACACCTGGAAGTGCTCTGACAACACACCTCCAACTCAAGAGTTGCACATACAAAAATTTAGTATTTCTACCCTTCGCTTCAAAAAGGCAAACACCTTACTTCAGCTAACCATTTAAGGAGGATATTTTAATAGTGAATTATTCTAATGTACCCATCCACAAATCAGAAGTGGATATCTGGAGGAAAAAAATTCTGCTGTGAGAAAGGTGCACACAGGTGCTTTTACATTTTATTTTTTTTTTTCATGTATTAAAGTATACCAGTGTTGTCTGGCAGGAAGGAGTTGTTAAGTTGCACCCATGCACTCCAAAACACAGAAAAACCCAGATAATGCAGTAGGGCTGAAACAGCAACATCGAACATCAAAATTTACTTAACTTACTAAATCAAAAGGCAGGATAAGAGCTGCAGGAACTGAACATAGCTATTGCTGCCAAAGAGAGCAGAGCCAATATAAATTGCACAAAGAGAGACAGAACGCTTGCTGAGGCTTTTACTCCAGCTAAAAGTCTTTTGACAATAGTTAAGACAAAGAGCCTTGCTAGGAAAAGCAAGTTACAGAGGCAAAATGGTCAGAGTGTACCAATTAAGAGAGGGATATTAACATCACTTCAGGAATTATGAAGCAGAGGTGACATCTGCATTTATTCACACAAGGTAGATCAACTGCTCCTTCCTGGATCTACCAGCCAAAGCAACTATCTACAATCTACTAGCTAAAGCAATTTTTCAAGAATTCAGCCTTTCACACCAGAAAAGGCTAGCTTCTAGTTATTAAGTGACTGAGAGAAAAATTCTGGTATGAAGGCAGTACACTAGCATTATGCCAGAACTAGGTAATCTTTGAAGGTAGGACTGAACATTACTAGTAGTTTTTTCAGGATGGATCCAGACTTTGTTACCTACCATACTGCAGCATAAAGACACCTCTACAATTTTAATAAAAACAACAGTAGGACACGGAGGGTTTACAATAGATGCCAATACATCTTCACAGGACATAAAAACACTGACATACAAATTCTGAAGGATGCTGACTGTCTGCTGGACTTCAACAGCAAAGAATCCAAGTAACTCACAAATGGGTCATGTAGCTAAATTGATATTAAAATTCATAGAAGCATTTTAGAAAAAAAAAAACCAACAAAACACCAAAAACCAACATAAGGGAAAAAAACCAACAAACCCAAACTACTTGCTCAGAAAAGTCAGAGCACAGTTATACGTATGAGAAATACCTACAAAGACAGCACTCCCTTCACAATGCTCATTGAACTTACCTAGATTGAAGAAATTCTTCTCCAAGATTGGAAGTTCAGCCTTTTTTTCTTTTAAAATTTTTTTCTAAATCTACATGTCACTGTATATTCAGTCATCTTTGTTCCTTCATTTCTATCCATCCACTGTGGCCAGCTGCCAGCAATCTTCCTGCTTGGGCAGCCCCCAGCTGTAGCTGACAGCAAATCAGCCCTGCAGATTGAGGACTTAAACAGCAGCTGTACCTGAGCCACTTGCCTTTTTGCCCCTTTGTAGCCTTCAGTGTTCAGGAGATATGTAACAATTGCAGATGCTTGAGACTTTTATCCTTTTGATGTAGGAAATTAGCTCCTCATCTTTCTATGCACTTTTGTTTGTCTCCTCGTCCTAGTACAACTGAGATGGTGCTAAAGCTAAAACAAGCAGAAAGTAATGAAAACAGAAATCTCTTCCCCCTCAATTTGGTATTAAGAAGCCATGGATTACCAGTTGGATGATGCTGGTCTGAAGGTAATACATGCTTACAGCCTCCAAAGGTCAAAAGGAGAAAATACCGGCCAAATCCTTGCACTTTTTGTAATAAAGCTACTAGCTAGTTTTCTGTAACAGCAAAGGGTCAGGAAATACAATGTAGCCATCTCTAATGAGTCCACTTGTAGTCAGGCAAAATAGTGTCCAGGGTGCTCTAATGAAAGGGATAATAAATTATTACAATATTAAGAAGACATTTAGCAATGATCTCTAAAAATATGAAAGACTGAAACGAAAATTTATAGAAGAAAAAGAGTAATCAGAGTTTGCATTACCTCTCTGATTCACTCTCCAAAACCAGACACAAACAAGTACTTTTAGAAATCTATTGTGTGCCATGAATATTGAAAGTAAAAAATGGAATTACACAATCACAATTGCATCAGTTTGAGGGACTAAATAATATATCTGATTAATTTTCCAACAGAACTGATGACAAAGTTCCCTTTGAAAGAGCCTTATTTCTCTGAACAACTTTCTCCAAAAAAAGAGAGCTGTATGTAAAATGTTTTTATTCTGGGACATACAACAAGAATCTGATCAGGCAATCACCAATATTTATGACAGATTATGACACACATGAGTTTGTTGAAATCCTGACAAAACTGGTACATGTTTTCATTGACCAGGCTTGAAGACTTATTTGTAAGAACACCATGCTGGATAATAGGTTTCTCATGAGCTACAGGATTGACCTAGCAATGCAATTTAAAAACAGAAAAAAACACATATTATTCTACAAGTTCATAAACCCATAGTTCTGGAAAAGCTTGTCTCGAGCACTAACCTTTTAATACACTTACAGAGTGGGCAGATAGTAGTATGAAGTATGATAAAAATTTACAAGTCTCGTTGTGACAAATCACACTCCAAACAATGAGATTCAAACACAAGAAAAGGAAAGAAATGAGGTTTGGAAAATATGTGATCAAGTGTAAGAATACCAAGGTGGCCAGCATTGTGCCCTTGCTACAAGAAGGCCAATGGAATCCTGGGGTGCATAAGGAAGAGTGTGGCCAGTAGGTTGAGAGAGGTCGTTCTCTGCCTCTGCTCTGCCCTGGTGAGACCATATCTGGAATCCTGCATCCAGTTCTGGGCTCCCCAGTTCAAGAGAGACAGGGAAATACTGGAGAGAGTCCAGCAGAGAGCAACAAAGATGACTGGGGGACTGGAGCATTTCTCTTATGAGGAAAGGCTGAGAGAGCTGGGACTGTTAAGCCTTGAGAAGAGAAGGCTAGGGGAGACCTTATTAATGCCTGTAAGTATCTCAAGGGATGGAGCCAGGGCCTTTACAGGAGTTCCCAGTGACAGGACAAGGGGCAGGGGGCACAAGATGGAACACAGGAAGTTCCATTTAAATATGAGGAAAAACTTCTTTATGGTGAAGATGACAGAGCAGTGGAACAGGCTGCCCAGGAAGGCTGGTGGAGACTCCTTCTCTGGAGATACTCAAGACCCACCCGGATGCAGTCCTGGGTAATCGCTCTAGGCAATTTTGCTTTAGCAAGGGAGATGGACTAGATGATCTCTAAAGGTCCCTTCCAATTCCATGATTCCATCAGACAGGAAAAACACACATTTGACTCTTGATAGACAGCAAAGCTCATCTAGGTGCTTAGAGAGGAAGGTAGTCAGAACTGCTGTATTTACAACATTACATTAGAAAATAAGGAATCTTCAGGCCTCACTGGCAGTAGTATCCAGATTGTATCTGTCCAAATTAAGTCAAACTAATATGGCTGCATGAAGCAGTAAGATGAGGAGAGCTGAAAGCAAAATGAAGAAAGCTCGTAAATGTGAAAAAAAAACAGAATTAGTAAGTTTTGCAAACAAATCTCTCACCAGTTTATCCCACTGCTATAGTGCATTGAGAATTAGAAGACTGCTCCTTTCTCTCTTTTCTTGGAATCCTTAAAGGATGGTATTATTCATCAGGATACAGTAACATGAATATGGTTAGACTTAATGATCTTCATGGTCCCTTCCAACCAGGATGATTCTATGAATAAATGGTACTGATTCTGGGTTACTGAAAAACTTCAGGGTTATATGGAACTTTATATTGGTTTACTTGGATATTACATTTTTGGAGACCTTTTGGCCAACTTTGTCAGCTTTTCAAGCAGGAATGAAAAATATTTCATAAGATAGTAAGAATACATGGCACAGCTTAAAGCAACCATATCAAAGCTTCATGTGAAGGCTGTCTTTGAAGTTGTAGGCAACTCCTGCTTCCTTACTGAGAAAACAGCAAATGCAGAGAGGGAGGGGAGACCGCAGAACAAAAATACACTGATCCATACTTTTATGTAAGCTGAAAGAGAAATTGTGTAATTAAAATTCATTTCCTAGGAGGACATTTTTGAATTAGTGACAGGATGAGAACCAGGGAAATATATATTATTCACAGTATGAATTGAAAATCCATTCATTGTTTCATACAAACACTTTGCTAACTGGTCTAAATAATACATCGGTAAGTTTGCTTATTTGCTTATCCTTGAAAAAAAGCATGGATAAACTAGGTTTGTATCAAGTACACGGAGCTTGCTTGCGCCTGCATAGAATGCAGGCCCTAGAAACACAGTCGGCATACACTATCAAATGTTTCAAATATTATCATAATTCAATTCTGAAAAAAAAAAAAATATTCAGAGAGATTCCCAAAAGAGAATATTTTGAGAAGACTTGGAATGAGCAATGTTGAAAGTTCACAGGCTTGCTTTTCTACAGTGGTTCCTTTAAACTTCAATATATCTGCCTTTATCAGCAATACTGACCAATAAATTTAACAAATTACATCTTTCTGAGTCCTGAAAAAAATATGAAAATCAAAAAGAAGTTCTTTACATACAATAGTTTAGTGACTAGTAATAAGCTTTACACTTATGAACAGTAAAGAAAGACTGTGGGCTGTAATTTCTCTTATTTAAGGGCAAAATATGATTTTCTGCATGAAAAGAATTCATTCCCAACATACATGTGCCCTCTCCTTACTAACAAAAATAATATTTATAAGTAGAGTCAATGTCGATTATTTCAATACTCCTTCCTACACTGATGAATAACAAAATTAATGCAGGCTTATGTTATGAATTCAGAACTACTTCATGACTTTATTATGTTTATTAACAAATAACTCCAGCCAAGTGATATATGGTTTTCATCTCTCAATTGGCAACAGAGTAAGTATGAAAGTATTTAATGTGGATATCTCAGTTCAGGCAGTGTTGTTAAACAGTGTCTGTTGCCTACAGTCATCCAAAGCCACTTCTTTCGCGATTTTTTCTCCTCCATAACTTACTTGCAAATCATTCAGAAATTTTAACTAACATCAGTGGGAGATGCTCACCTCTTCCACTGAAAATCTGAGCCTTAGCCTCAGCATCAGTGATTAAATTAGCAAGTCAAACAAGGAAAATGTAGGAGGAGGAAACAAAGACATCTTGGCTGCAACTTTTATTCCAAACTGATTACGCTGATGGCTGCATTTTTTTCAAATCACCAACACATTTGCCCAAACAATCAATTTGACATATGGTTCACAAATAAGAAATTTCACCTAAGGACACTTTCATTTGTTAGTCTAACTGGCTAGAAAAATAAAAGGGGACAACTGACACAAACTAACATCAGTAAATTATGGACACTGGCAATTTGCCTGTTCTTTACGAAACCAATGTGTCCTTTGTTTATTAAGATGGACAAAACATTCTCTACTTGTTCAGCCAAAGACATTGGCAAAACACTGACATTTACTTTAACAGCCTTAAATTCAAGGGCAATCCAAACAGAAAGGAGCAGGAGAACAAACTACTTCATAGAGCATTAAAAAATCCATCATACTGACAGAGCTCTCTTCTACAAGGAACCAAGAAAAAAATTCCAATGCAAGGTACTGAAGCAAGCTTACTCCCAGATATCTGTATTGCTTAGAAGTGGAGAGTAAAACAGATTTTGCATTTACTTAAATACCATCTAATTTATTAATTTGTTCATTTAGCCAGTTCTTAACTGGATTTAAATAATGATCTGGTTTGCTTTGAAAAAATACACTGGTTGGACTACGTTCTCTTAGCTCGTTTACAACTGTTATTATCTATGTTAAACCACTTCATGTCTTCACTTTTGCTTTCATAGAGAAACTTCCTTATTTCCTTTGCCATAAAGAAGCATAATCAAACAAGTCACACTTAACAAAGAATATATCTAAAACCAACTGTAGCTTCTTAGGGTCGAATGGCATTTCTTTTTCTGGTCTTTTTGCAGAGATATCACAGTTCATTCTAATTGCTTTCTATTTCAGCAAATCTGGCTGTGCTCATTGCTTCAAACCAGGTAAAAGCTACCTTCAGGTGAACATGCCTAGGCTTCTCTCACATCTGACTTTAGGCTACCTGTAAGCTCTTTACTCTTTAAATCTTTCAACTACACATATCCTAAGATAGATAATCTGTTGAAAATGTCATTAAAAGTAAGGCATATAAAAGATGCACAGAGTTACCCAAACCAAAACACAGTATGTTTCTTATAAGAGAGGAAGGTAGTTATTAAATTGTTTTGCCTCTCATTTTCCTGACAAGAACTCCCTCAGGCAAACTTCAAATGAGCAGTTCCTACTTGGCCTTGATAGGGTTGTTATTCCATTAATTTCTGCCTAATTTTGTGTTACTGTAAGATTGAATCCTGCACTATGCTAGTGGAACAGAATCTCCTGCTAGAACACAGCTTTCAGACAGCATCCACTTATGATTCAAGTGTGCGTATTGAAAGCAACTCTGCACTGACTACTTAAAAATTATCCCATTAGTTCTCTGGAAAAAACCTGCATCTTCAGTCTATATTTCACAGCTTTACATTAACAAAATCAAACATCAACTGAGGTGTTCATAACTGTGGTGACTCGAGGTTTTAGTGAATTAAATTAGTGATGACTCATATACAAAATATGTAAAAAATAAATATGAGATTTTTATCTGCCTGCTTAAAAAAAAATTTTGTATATTTGTATATTTATCTACATTTACCTTTAATATCTAGTTTCTGTGGAAGTGCTGCATGAACTTGAGTGGAAAAATCCCTCATTGCAGGAAGCAGAAAAAGATTATCAAAACTTTGGCTCTCAGAGGCATGTCACTTTTTCAACCGAGTAACTTCTAACTGCAGAGTTATAGAGCTCAACCCATTGTCTATTTGTGCTGAACCATTTCCTACAAAGTAGATGACTTTTTCATTTAATAATGGCAGTATAAGATTGCCCATTGGCAATGATAACTACTTAAGCTCAGTTCAAGGCTACCGAAGCAAAGCTACTGATTTAAGTAGAAAAACTGTACAATGAACATTATTTTTATTTAAGGCAACTACATTTTAGATATTTAATAAGCATAAAAAAGCTAAGCCACAGTGTACATTTTAGGCTGGCTACTAAACCAAAAGGAAAGTTTTGTACAGACAGTATGAAAAAACAAAAGCTAAATTCTCTTTGTGGAAAAAAGGAAAATACCATGGAAAATACAGCAGCTCCATTTTGAGCAGATAGCCATCAGAGGTTTTATCTTCTACCACTGATGGGGTCATCACCAAAATATTCAATGGCTGTATACAGAACACAGTTTACATTGCAGAAAAGTTTTATTGAAAGGTCTGTGTGATGGATTACCTAGGCTAAAAGCAGGAGGCAACCAAGTTGGAACAGAAATATTGAACAGAACTAGTTAAAGAATAGAAAATAAGACTATAAGCAAGAGAAGATCTATATCCAGCAAAGGGAAAACATGCGGAGGAATCATACTATACATGCCAGCATTATGGCACAAACTGCATTTCTGAAGATAAAAAAGAGTGAACTAGACACAATCAAGGATTTAAAAGAGCGTAAGTGTGCACAGGTAAATAAAAAAAATATATATATCTTCATCATTGTAATAGAAAAGACAGCTGTAAGGGAATGCATGGAAGCATGTAAAAGTATAGAATATGTAGACTTTGACTTATTTTTTAAAAAGAAAAATCAGACAAAAAGAGGCTAAAGACAAATATAGTTAAGATTTCAATAACATACTCTGTGAATTAAAAATACCAACAGTAGCTTTCATGTGAGATACAGAATTTGAAAAAGATGAGGAAAAAAAAACACAACTTGCAGCCCTTTTGCATCCAGCAGTAAGACAGTTTGCAGAAGAACTACTGGTCACTATAAATCAACACTGTAATGCACTACTGAAGTGCATTAAAGCACATACTCCCTTTGCATGTACCTCATGTAAATGTTGGTAGGTTATGAACAGAGTTTAGGGAGTGGAAAATGTGTATTTTATCTCTGTGTTTGTTTGTCTAAGAGATCACTGGAATTTCTGTAAATAAGACTCTGTCCACATTCACCATGAAAGAATACGAAGAAAGGTTTTGCTTCATTACCTGAAACAGCATGTTTCCCCAAAGCAGCGGATTACCTCAAACAACAGTTTTTTAAAACTTCTTTAATGTAACCCTTGGAAAAAATAGATTTCAGGGATTCCTAGCTCTGGATACATTGTTGCTTTAACTAGTTATCACTGTATCTGATCTCAGTGAAAAATCTATAATTATCCTAATTAAATTCTTTCATCAAGTGTATTTGATAACACACAGGTCGATACAAAATAGAAAGGTCAGTCATGAGGGCACTTGATCCTAAAAGATGGAAAAGTTCAGAGTGGTAAGGAAGTGGTATCAGTCATCACTGTGTGAGGAATTTCTCAATAAACCATCAAGCACCATCAATGTCTTAGAAAAAGAAGACTGCAACTTCAAAGGAATGAAATGCTGTTTAATGTAGGTAGAGGACGGCTAAGACCGAGAAGTGCTATCTTCTGGACAAATTTGAATTAAATATCCTTCAGGAGGATGCCAGGAGCATTATCTCAGCCTGCAATGTGAAAAAAAAAAATTAAAATCCTGTAGTATCATTTCCACAACCAAATAGGCATACTTTATGGATAGGATGAAAAAAAATTATGGAGGATTTTTATGTTGTATAATTTTTTCGTGGTTACCTGGCACCAAAGAACCCACTTAGACTGGAAAGATTTTGTTGGGGTTTTTTTGTCTTTTCACAGTAGATTATGAAAATATTTGTTGCTCTAACAATAGATAAGAGAAAAAGGAAAAAAAAAAATCACAAATCTTAACAGGAACTTAGGAACTGGACAGTACAGATATCCAGTTTTCCAGTAAGCAATAATTAACTTCATGCTCTTTTTGTAAGTATGTTTCTAAAACATTCCTCATTTGTGTAGGGTTCTGTCTTTGCACCATTGACTTAAACCAATGGCAGAGCATTCTTCTTTTACAATTTTCATAGATCTATCTTGAGATTTTAAAGAATGAAAAATTGACTATGAGGAGGTCTGGTGTCAGTAATCTGGTTAAATAAAAAGGTTCTCTCTTATTATTACTTATTATTTTGAAAGCTGTATTCAATTCTACATCTTTTGTCCCTAAAATTAAATTCTGTGATTAAGACTGAACTTCTGCTTTGAAGCCTGAATTTTTACTTCCCCTCACGTTTTTTCATGCAAGGCATTTCAAATTAAGTTACTTGAAACTTTGGAACAGTCTTCTAGGTTTTCTTGGCATTCAAATGAAATACAACCTTTTGCCAATTCAAATGCTTCTATTTGCTAATTGCTTTGGGGCTGCTGAAGTAGAAGAGGGAGCACTAGCATCCCCTGTGCTTCCACCCAGACAGCAACAACAAAAATACCATAAAAATGATCCATTAGTTCCAAGTATATGTTCTTTACTGTATGTAGTTTAATTTGTTAATCTTTTTGTTAGGGTATAGTATATGGTCTATACCATAAGAAGAAAAATAAAACAGTAACAACAGCATATATAGCTGTGTAAAATAACAGAAATGACTATTTGGGGTGATTATTTATTTAAATATGGCACATATGACTTCATCATCCCTGGATGTGTCTAAGGGTCATTGGGATGTGGTGTTGGTGGATATGGTTTAGGGGAGAACTTTGTAGAGTAGGGATGATGGTTGGACTCAGTGATCCCAAGGGTCTTTTCCAACCTGAATAGTTCTATTTTATCATTCCATGTCTATGACCAATGACTTAATATAGCGCACAATGATGTTTCCTCCCAACACACAGGTTACAATTACAGTATTCATTTACTCTGAGGAGAAAAAGACTGAAAAAACCTCTTTGTACTCAATATTTCAATAGGATTTATTGGATTACTTTCCAATAAAATAATCCTCAACCTATTCTTGCTGGCACAGACCTTCATCTGGAATGCTTGCTAGAATTCCAGTGTTTTACTTAGAATGCTGTACAGTCTATCACTTATCAATTATCTTAAAGGAGGTTTTTCTTTATGATGCTAAAAATAACATTTCAGAAAACCTTTTTGAAAGGCTAAATTAAATGTACTGCTCGTAAGATTAATTTGACAGAAAATGTGTCTTTGTACATATTAAATACAACTTTTTAACCAATCTGGTCCCTAGATCTAATTAAATAATTAATTCCATCTACCTCTTTGATTCTTTCTAATATTTATTTATCTATAAGCAGTTAATAAAAGAATCTATGATCCTCTCTGAGGCATCTCAGAGTAAAAATATTCCCTTAACATTCTCTTCCATCATGCTGTATTTTCAATTTCACTGGACTTGTCACAGATGTTAAGGTTACAGAAAAAAAGGAGACTCCAAGATATCAAAGGAGTAATTCACAGCAATTTACATATGGCAAAGTACCAAAGCAATGGCTGTTTAAAAAAATATACTCTGATTGCTATTTCTAATTAAACCATTTGCAAATAGATTATCATTTGTCTAACCTTCATTGAAGCACATATTTAAAGATAAGTTGCCAATACACAACAAACGTATTTGACTTCTGAAAGAGACGGAGTAATTTAAAAGCAATGGGAATACTAGCTATTGAAAACAATACAAGGAACTAATACTGCCTTCTCTGACTTAGAATCATAGAATCATAGAATCACAGAACTATTCAGGTTGGAAAAGACCCTGGGGAATCACTGAGTCCAACCATCATCCCTACTCCACAAAGTTTTCCTCTAAACTATATCCACCAACACTACATCCAAACGACCCTTAAACACATCTAGGGATGGTGACTCAATCACTTCCCAACATATGTGGTACGTTCTGTGAAATTCTTGGTAGAGGAAATACAACAGACTGAGGATAAACTGCTTCAAGATGTTAAACAGTCTAAAACAATTTATCTGGGGTACATAGTATCATTAATATAGAAGTGTACCAAAGAACAGATTAAATTATCATATCCCAAGACTGGTGAACAGACAGACTTTCTGGGTCAGATATTGCCTACCGCAGATGAAGAAAAAATCTATCGAACTAGGAAGACAGAGATGCAGGCCCATTTTGTATTAAATTGTTGAAATGTGCATGTACTGTTTTACTTTATTTACTTCATGCCTTCTTTATTTATCAGAGAAAAAAATGAGAAAAGATTAAAAAAATTCCATGATTTCACCTAAACATCTGGAGGGACAGCTTAACATCTACGCCCACTCCCACTTTTGCTACACTGTCACCTGGACCTTTTTTCCCCCAGTACTTTCATAAATTTTGTGTTCCTTATCCACCAAGGCTACCTTCAGGATGCAGTACCTTTGTTCCACTAAACTGCATGCAGCTAACATTATTGATGGCTCTACCACCTCACATCAGCATTTCACAGGCACTGAAATGATTGTGATTCAGCTTCTGCAATAGTATTTTAACTGTAGTATCTCATCCACCTTTTACTGAAAGTAAAAGAATGGAAGACTTTAAAGTAAGAGCAAAGAAACATTTCAAGCCAACTAACACATGAAAGGAGACAGCAGATGTCCTAAAGAAATGATGTTTCTGTGATTGCTGCCTGCCTGCCTGTAATTCCTTCCATTTATAACTGTTGAAACTCTCAACTTGGCTTATAGAAAATTTCCATGCTACACCAACTCTCTATATACACTCTGAGCATGAGAAGAGCGACTCAAATTAAGGAAAGCTCAGGATTGTACCTCTGCTGTTTGCTCTCTTCTGTGTGCTGGCTGGCAGACAGCATGCATGTTACTGGACCCAGCTACAGCAAATCTTAATCCTTGCCTTTGCTGTGCTGGAAGCTGCAGAGCAAAACTCATCTGCACAGCCAGTGGGATGAAATGGAGTTGTAGGACACAAATCTGCAGACAGCTTGTTCTTGTTAATATGTCTCATTGTTCAACTTACATTAAACATCATTATGCTTGTATGGGACTGAGCTGCTACAACGGATCATACCTGGCTGGTCTTTGTCCCACCATCTTCTGCTTTCCAATCACTAGAGCACTCATCTTGAGAATATCTGAGGCAGAAAAGTTCACCTTCTATAATCAAGCTACTGAAACAAGAAAACAAAGGAACCCTGTGAATCTATCCTAGCCTACTTCCCTGGGAACAGCTGATGAGATGATAGTATGATAAAGTCAATATGCACACTGCCACTGCTATTTGTGACACAGGAAAACAGCACCATGTTGTATTTCTCGTGACATTTGTTCAATCTGAACATAGTATTAAGTGGTTACAACCCACCTGTCTTTAAACCATAATTTCTCTGTAGTGACAGTGTCCACCCTCTATGGGATGTGATATGTTTCTATGGCACACATTAGCATATGTCAGCTAAGAAGCCATTTATCGTAAATCTTTTGACACTCTGTCAATGTATTTAACCATTTTCAATGCATTAACATTTTAAAAAACAGGCTTGCTATTCTGAATACTGGGACAAAATCAGAAATGGAAAAAAATGGGATTTTAGCCAAAGCAGTATGAATTCACTATTATTTTCCTGTGTTCCTTGTTGTGCTTGTGACTAGAGAGAAAATAATTCAAAATACTGTATACCTTTCAAAAATAAAAGCAGAATAGATGTTCCAAAGTTATCAGGCAAAGAAATAAATAGTATGCATAGCTACTGGCTGGGTATTGGATTAAACACAAACTCTAGGGGGTTTTCCTACCACATTCTGTTCTTCAGGGACATGCAGCATTGCAATATACAAAAATCATTTTTCTGTCCTTGCAACATTTACTTCAGTGTTATCTACTACTATGCACTAAAAGCTTTAAGCCAGTAAAATCACAGGCTTAATGTACAGTAACAGAAGCAAATTATCTGTGTCTTTCCCCAGTATTTGCTGCTCCTTGACTTGTGATTGATTACAAAGAGAGTATCCATTTATTTACAGACATGACATAGTTCTCTGTATATATTGGCCTCAAATCTATTCTATTTTTCTCGCTGACATAAATAGGAGTAGGATTAGATCTCTGATGGAAGTTTTATTATGTAGGAAGCATTGATTTGAGAAATCAGCAATACCCTGTTGGGGCAAATGACATTCCCTATCAAAGCTAAGTGAAACAGGTTTTAAGACAGTCTGTTGAGATTCCTTATGTGTTTTCATAAGCCTGTGTAGTTTTTTTACAAAGTACACATAGCCTTATTTTATCAGTGAAATGGAATGGCTTTAAGTATGAAATTTGTCTGTGCTATGGAGTATTCCAAGGATAAGAAAGAAGGTAATTTTCCTTATTTGGAAAAGAAGACTGTATTGTTAGGGCCACTTACTCTTGATTTAATGTATGCTATGACACAAATGTAACACTGGCATGAAGAAAACTCAAACCCAGCTTTGGCTTCCACTGTTAGACATTTACCTGGAGTTCTGCTCCAGCTAGATTGAGGCATAAAATAGATGGATGCTGTCAGGAAGTTCACATTTCCTTTTCGGAGCAATTTTTGAGGAAATGCTGTGGTTGCATATGGATTAACTCTTCTCACACTGATGGGCAGGTATGCTTTGCACTAAGCTGACTATATATTGTAGCAATTATTTTTTTTCATAAACTGTAATTTTAGGAACACAGAGACTAAACACTAATTCTATTCTTTGCATTTAAATATTTTAATTTCTGCTATTCTTAATATATATTTCCTTCATAATAACTATGAACCTGGGGACTAAGGTAATCCTAGAGAGCACCTTGAGTGCACACAGATTTGCAGGAGTGAGCGTGGCTTTTTTTCTTTTTCTCTTCCTACTGACTTTCATCAGAAATCAAAATAAGACTGTTGCAGTCCTTGCTAGGACAGTCAGTGGTATTTACATTAATAAAACTAAGCCACACAAGTCGTATTTATAAGTAAACAGTTCCTAAACTGATATATAAAAAAAAGCTGAAGAGGAACAGGATCACTGGAGAAAGCAAAGGTTCCTGAATTTTCATAAAATTACTGTGTTACAAATCTACAGAATGGTTTGAGATATTTTAATTTTACTTTACTGTATAGACTGAAGCCCTGTAATCAACCTACATGTCAAAGATTTATAACTTCACATTCATTTGTGATCAGTCAGATGTCTAAGTACCATTCCCTGCATTGAGATATGAGCAGCATTAGTAAAACATAACAGAAATACTGGTATAAGAAGCATACAAAGTTAAATGAAACCTTGCTCAATATTTAGGGCTGTGCAAATACATTGAAAAAATAGCTTGCTTTAATCTGCCCAGCTCCTTCCTGTATTCTTTTTCATCGGTGTCTACTTAGGGTGTATATAAATAATTTCATTGAGTCCACATACACATCTGTTAAATGCTACCTACTCCATTTTGAAATTTTATTCCAAGCTACCTTAATAAAAGAGGAATTTTTTTTTAAAACCCTCTTTATATGTGTTATCAAAATCAACATATTTCATGGTCTCAGTTTTCACTGAATTGAATTGAAATGTGAGGAGTCATTGATCTCACACTGCCTTAAGTTATAAAGAATCTGGGCTTCTGATGCCTGGTTATATCTCACAGGGGTGAGAGTTGTTTAAAATGAATGAGCAATTACTCATAGCTTATACATTCAGCCACACTCTAGTGAACTTGTCTCTCTGCTTCTGTGTCAAAACCAGTTTTTCTAGAAACATATAACCTTTTTAAAGCCTTTATACTTGTAACTTCTGTTTACATGAGTCTCTGAAGTGTAGTTACTTCTATAAGTCCTCCATATATTTAAATCAATCTAGGCTAAAGATTTAATTATCTACAATATAGGCTTAGTTGCTCCTGTATAGCTCCAGATTTTTATTATAAATGTGTGGTTTATGCAAATTAGATCACATTATACATGATGAAACTTGCATTTTTATTTAGTCCTGCTACATAGTATGCAACATTGAAAGATTCTATGAAATTCCGAATAAAAATACTGCTGGAACCTGTGTTCCTAATGTACTCTTAATTATCCAATGCTTAAAAAATTGCTCTAGGCAAACAATATTTTAGTAGCTATTGTATTTTAAGGATTTGCAAGAACTGTACTTTGAGATTTAAGTTTCAAAATTTGCATACTCTTTAGATTATTGTTCAGCTGCTTGCACTTTTACACACTGAAATAAGCTGTTCTATTCCATGGGCAACAAAAGGTTTGCTGTTAGAGGTCATTGTTTTTACTAGATTAATTGAAATAATGGAAAAAGCAGATAAATTTTCTACTCTAAAGCAGGCCAGAAGAAAGGCTTTTGTGCATGAAAGATGGTGTGCTGAAGTAGTCTAACGAATTAAATTACCTCAGTGTAGAAACTTTGTCTAATTTATATCCACATACAATCATCACTTTAATAACAGTACTACTTATACTTTATATGTAGTGGTAATCCATCTTCACCAGTTGCTTCACCTACATTACTTCCTCAACAGCCATTCTAAACCCTCAGCCTTGAAATCTGACAGCAAAATTCCATTATTAGAGATAGCATCTAAAAGCAGAAACAGACCCACAAAGGCCCTGTGGCCTATTGCCTTGCAGTTGGGAGGTTTTCAGTCAACTGTCTTTTGACTGAGTGAGGTATTTTTTTGATCCACTTGTTAACATTTGTGCAAATTTTACTTTCTGAGACCAAATTCTTAAGATTTGTTATATTCTCTACTAAATATATTACACTCTCAAAGACACGATACATCAAATCATGGTGAAAAAAGAAAAAGTTCATTATTTGACCTGCAATTGCACACAGGACATTCAGATTTTAGTGCAATACTTAAGGCACCTTAGTGCTAATGTTTTTCTCAAAATGGAACAGAATCTCTGGTATACTTGTGATAGATCTTCATTACTCTTAAGCCTCTTAGGGACCTTTGTTCTGGTTTTGAACTTAATTTCCCACAACTCACTAGAAAACCTACCTTGATCCATCACCTCTTAAAAAAGAAAAGTTTTAAACATGCTATTCTTAGCAGAATAGTACATTTCTAATAAAGCCTTTTTTTTTTTCTACATACATGTATATCTCATTTCCCATGCTTCTACAAAATCTGGAAATAAAAAAAAAATGAAAGAAAATGAAAATATTAAAATATGACAAGATATATTATATTCCTAATATATTTATTCCACTTAAGAGCATCAGGTTAAAAAAAAATCACCAAGCCATGTTGATACACCATTTCTTACAAATTTCAATGTTTCAATTACAATTGTGGGAACCAAGTTGAAATCTGTTTCTCTATATGGGCCAAGCTCCTTTACATTTTCTATCAGAAATATTAATGCGAAATACCTGTTTTGAATAGGCCTCCTGGAAAACAATCACATTTTACTAATTTTCTTCCATTAAACACATGTGGACTTAGAAGTACATCTTGTATAAGATGAAGGAGGAATCTTTATCTAAATTAATTAATTCAGCACCTTTCACTGGCAATGTCTGTTTCTTTGTCAGTACAGACATGGCTGCCATTTACTGTGGCTGAAAATTAAATTTGAAAGCAGCCATTGTAATGTAGAGCTCTTGTGATACGTACTTTTCACTTTTTATAACGTATTTCTAAAAGTCTTCACCCAAAGGCAACAGTCTGAGCTACAAGCTACATGCTCTTTGCGACCTATGTGAGAACACCTGAGGTGACTCTTGGTGCCTATTAGCAGACCTTCCTCCAGTTTCCTTTGGTGTCATCGACCCTATGATGAAACAAAATGGCTGCTGACAGCTGTCTGAAGCAGTACGTCAAGCTTTGTACTTGGAAGTATGCCTCAACTGAAGTAGGGGGAAGAAAATCACTTTTGTGATCCTGTGAAACAAAGAGCTGTTGATGTGCCGTTGATCAAAACGGTTAAGCTATGCTGAGAAAAGGCTCTATTAGGATAGATCAGATGTTTTGATTAAATTTTCCAACCTCTTGCAGTAAAATCAGTTTTCCCATCAAATTATCTAGTGTTGTTCTTTAAATAAATGGTCCCCATATAAGTCCTCACTACAATAAATATTATTTTTAAAATGTCAAATTAGAACCCTGAGTATGCTATCAGTAATTGCAAAAAAAATTACTTCTTGTTGAGAGGCAGACCATGATCCAGAGCTGAATGATGTGAGAATGGAAGAAAAAGAAAACATCTTTCTTAGGCTTTAACAGCTTCTTAATTCCAAATGTGGGTTCACTACTGGCTGACCCCAAGGTAGCCTGAGTGAGATAAGCTACTTCTTTTTACTGCATTTCCCAACTATTATTTGATCTTTTTAATGGGAAGAATTTGACATTACTTCATCAGCATGATATTGATCTCAGAAAGTCTAACAGGTTAAAACTCATTTGCTCTACAGAAATATCAGGTATGCTGAACTCTTTGGAGTGACAGAGTGGAAATCCATGGAACACAGGCAGGGAACTTATCTCCTGGGACACTGAGCCCTGCTCAGACAGGCACACTGAGATCTTGTTCCTGCCGTAAAGCTTCTCCAGAGCACTGACTGCGAGACACTTGATAATTTAATAAATTTAATAATAAAACCACAGTAAATATTCCTAACTGATACTCTATAATACAGTCAAAGTCCAAAGGATATTTATCACAGCCTTAAATTTGAGATTATGTTGAAGAGAAATGATATATCGGTTTTGTGGACGTATACAGTCTAGAGAGAGATTCACTCCAACTGAAACACATTCTTCTCAAGAGTTGTCTCCAATTATGCTATTTAGAACTAAAATTGCAAAATCATCTTAACTTGATCAAGACAACAACTTACACTAAGGCTTTAATGTTCAGAGCCTGTACAGATTTCTCAGTCTGCAGAAATAAACTTTAATATACTTTTTTATTTTTTTAATGTTTAAACTTTGTGTATTTCTCAATTTCCTCTTTAGGAAAGACAATGAACACAAGCTTTACCTCAAGTCAGCTTGGTAGGAATAAAGTCCAAATCAATCTATGATGTTATCTAGAGATTGTTTTACAAAGATGTAAAAAATAAGCAACTTGCTACAAGGATATGTGACAATCTAATTATTATATATCGTATTTGTTTAAATGAGCTATTTCTTTCCCAAATGCTGTTAAACCAATGGATCAAAACACGTTTCAGCCATTCTCTGTGTGCATTCAGGTATCTGTGAAACTTTGAACACTGCACATCATGGCATCACATAAATTTAATGAAGTTCGCACTGGTAACACCAAAGCTGACAAAAAATGCTTAGGTTCCATCCTGCTTTTTTATTCTAGAGGCAAAAGAATAGAGAACTGCCAATAAACTTCCTTAAACAGACCAAAATGAGTTAGTGCAGGCAGACATATTTTTCTTTTTCATGTATTAATTACAGAATCATCCATTTTGGAAGGGACTTTGGAAAGTTATCTAGTTCAACCTTTAACCAGATCAACCAGGATCAAGACTGAATTCAGACCACATCGCTCAGGGTTTTGCCTAGTCAGGTCTTCAAAATGTCTAAAAATGAAGAATACACAGCCCCTCTGGCCACCCAGTCCCATTGCTTAACTGTCCCCATGGAGAAAAGAGTTTTTCCTTATAACTGGTCAGAATTTCCCCATTTCATTTTATGCTCACTGTCTCTCATCATCCTCCTGTGCTTGTCAGCAAGAAATATGGCTCTGTCTTTTCCCCCTTGTAGGTACCAGAAGGGTGCTATTAGGTCCTTCCACAGGCTTCACTTCTGCAGGCTAAGCAAAACCACTTCCCTCCCATCTTCTCAAAGGGCACAACCATACTGGTGACCTTCTGCCAGATGCTCAAGTTAATCTTTCTTGTACTGGCAGCCCAAAAGTGGATTAAGTATTCCAGTCGTGGTCTAATGAGTGCTGAGGAAAGAGGAATAATCATCACAGCTGGCTATGCTTCCATTAGTGCAGCACATGGTGTTAGTGTTCAGCACCGTGAGCACACATTGCTGTCTGCCAGCACTGATAAGCCCCTTTCAGCAAAGCCGCTAACCAGTCAGTACTCGGCTTGCACCATTGCAAGGGGTTACTCCAACTGTCATAGAATTTTGCCTTTGCCTTTGTTAAATTTCACAAAGTTCCTGTCAGCCCATTTCTGTAACTTGCCTAGGTCCCTCTGAATGGCCATCTTACCCTCAAGAATATGGACTGCACCTTTCGATTTGGTGTCATTCACAGCCTTTTTAAGGGTACATTCCAGCTCCTCCTCCTGGTCATGGATAAAGATATTTAACAGGATAGATTCCAGGATAGACCTCCAAGAAACTCCACTTGTAAGCACCTTCAAGGCAGATTTTGAAATGTCAGAGTATCCTTTGAGGCCAATGATTCATCTAGTTTTTCACCCATATAGTAGTAGAGTGCTCTAGATGATAATGTTCCAAGTTGCACACAAAAACACTATGGGGATACCATAAAACACAGACAAACTAAAAAATCAAACACTTCTGTTTTGAGAGCCATCAGAAAAAAGACTAATAAAGATTATTTTTTTCTCTCTCTCTCTTTGACAAACTCAACAGACTGTGAAGTAACTCATGTCACAGTTTAAACCACATTTCCTTTTGGAGAGGGTCCAGAGAAGGGCCACCAAGATGATCAAAGGGCTGGAGCACCTCTACTATGAAGACAGGCTGAGAGAGTTGGGGCTGTTCAGCTTGGAGAAGAGAGAGCTCTGGGAAGACCTTTTAGCAGCCTTCCAGTACCTGAAGGGGGCCTACAGGAAAGCTGGGGAGGAGCTTTTCACCAGAGAGGGCAGTGATAGGACAAGGGGTAATGGTTTTAAGCCGAAAGAGGAGAGATTTAGATTAGATATTAGGAAGAAACTCTTCACCATGAGGGTAGTAAGGTGCTGGAATCAGTTGCCTAGGGAGGCTGTGGATGCCCCTCCCTGGAGGTGTTCATGGCCAGGTTAGATGAGGCTTTGTGCAGCCTGGTCTAGTATGGGGTATCCCTGCTCATACCAGAGAGGTTCGAACCCGGTCCCATCAAGCTTTAACCATTCTATGATTCTGAGTTTCTGTCAATGTCAATCTGACAATGTCAAATATCTGGTTTTGGCCACTGGAAGCTGCCTTTCAGTACAAGAGCTAATAATAAATGTACTTTCCATTTACTTGTATTAAATAAGTTGTGGCCTTTATGCACACTTTTTCCAAGATAGATATATTTCTTGTTCTCCTGTAGCAAAAAACATACAGCTGATATAATCATACGCTGTAACAAAAAACACTGTGGTGATTTGCTTGTTTACGGTAAGTATCCACTCATCATATTACAGGATAGCTCTTCCTGACCTCCATAAAACACTTACAGTAAATCCTTATTAAAATTCTGGTGTATTTCATCTACTGTACGCAGTGTATAAAGCAGGGGTGAAGCAGTGAGAGTAAATTCTCTCAAATGTGAAAGTAGAGCTAATGTGAAAATGGGGAACTTATACGACCTTTTAAATTGAGCACACATACAATGATTGTATACGATTTCTCTTTTCTCTTTTGTCTGTTCCTAACAGCATCAGAATTATTTGCAGGCTGAATGTAAACAACTAATCTTCTACGGGACAGGGAGAGATTACAACATAAATTAACCCTCTACAAAATAGAATATCTACAATTCAGGAATAGATCTATAAAGTAGAGACTTAAAGCATCCTACTAAGCAACAGAGCTATAGTTTAAAGAGCCATAATTTTCATTAGTACAACTCTACTGGTACAGTTACACTTGGAAAGTCAATTGTGAGGCATGGTTTATAGCAACAATATGACTGCTTGTGTTCATATTTGTAAACCAGCCTCCTGGACAACATCTACTACATAAAAGTAGATTACTTCTTTCCACACTTTTTGATGTATTCTATGTATTCTATGTATTTTAACTGATCATAACACTGCATCTCCATATAAATTGGAAAGCTATAAAAAAATATCGATTAATATAGTTTTCTATCTAACAGACATACCTTGCTTCCAAAAATCATCACCGTTCTCTTATCCTTCCTCCCTGTGCTATCAATGAATAGATTAAATATACATTCCATCCATTGATTGAATTTTTTATGTCTCAACAACTTAAAATAATGAAACTTTTGTGACAGTAAAAGGCAGCTAAGAACCTTGTTTACTTAGATGAAGTAAAAAGAAATGCTGTAAGAATAACCTGACATAACCACCCTATTACAAGGCCTTCCTAATCTGTATATTTTTCTGTTATTCTCCTTTAATTGCAAAAAAAAATTATAGACTCCATAGATTTTTGACAGAAACTGTAAACAGAAATGCTTCTGTTTTTTAACTTCTGGATAACAAATTATATTTTTTCTTAATAGGCTAGTATCTTGAAAGCAACAGCATTAATTCAGTTTAATCTTTAGTTAAAACTAAAAGAATAGTAACATGTAGGTCACCATAGAGGAGTAACAAAACCTTCTCTAGCTGCTTCCATGGTTCACCATATAACAGAGGAGCGTCACATTGCTGGGGTGCACCGATCATGTCTTAACCAAAATGAAAACTACTAAGTTTAGCTCCTGACCAATTCCTCTTCCCTGTCTCTTATTTTCTATGTATTTTTCTTTCTTGATCTGGCAACATGAAAAAATTATTCACTGAAAGCCACTCTAAAAATATAAAAACAACATTAGGAAGTAGTGATGAAACATTTCAAAATTGTACTGAAGAAAGTGTGAGTTCTGGGACTAACTTGGAGTTTCTAACAACAATAAAGCAAGCTCAGTAGAGAAAGATGGTTTGTATTTACCTATAATAGAACAAGCCCCTAGCTTTATTTCTAAAACATATTTCAAAACATTATGGATGTGATTAAACAGCTTACACTCACAAAAAAAAGTGTGAATATGCAAAAAGTATTTTAGTTTTTCATCTAAATTTGAATTTTTTTATTTTCTTAATGCTTTAGAAACTGTGGTACAGATGAGGTGCAGCACTGAATGACCTCTTGGTTTAAAACAAGCAATGGTCTGGTGTTCACCCTTTCTCTTAATTTATTTATTTGTTTGTTTGTTTATTTATTTCCCAAGGAGTTTTGTCATCAGTCAACTGACCTAAACAAATCAAAACAAGCCACATACAGCCCCCGAATAAATATGACATATTTCAATGACTTTTTTTTATATATGTGGGGAACGGGGAACATATTACATATTATATGACAGATAAATATCTATAATATATAGTATAGTAATATTTATAATGATCTCTCAAATGATATATATACAAACTGAATAATACCAAAATGGCTTGTCCTTGTGTTTACATTAGAGAATATTCAGTCAGTACAATGAACAGCTGAGAAACAGCTGAACAATGTTGACTTGCCTGGGGCAAAGTAGTTCCATATAAATTGCTAAGAACACAAACAGTACTTCTTTTTAAGACAACATTTCAAACTCTACTTTCGGATTTTAATTGGAAGAGCTCTAAACATGTAGTGAAACAGAGGACTCTCTAAGCTAAAAGAGAAAAAAAGTAAAATTAAAGGTTTCTAATGATCTGATACAAAAGCAGATCTAAATGAACCACATGCAAAATGTTTACAACATTTTAATATTTTAAATAATTTAATATTTTGAGTGCTTTTTAGCAAAACAATAGCTATTCCAGCAGTGTTCTGCTGAAGCCAGGAGCCATGGTGACTCACCATATCACTAAAACCTAGCTGAAAGAGGCTTCCTTATATGCCTGCCCAAAAGATACACAGGTGCAACCATAGCATTTACTTGACCAAGGACCCATGGGCCAGCAAACTGACAACACATTTTGTTTGAAAAATTTCTCATCCCTACTCTAAATTAAAATATAGAAAAAGTTCTCTGAAATTGCAAAATAGTTTAACATCTATGTAATCTTCAGTAAGAAATACATGTGTGACTAAATTTAAATATGTATTTGAGTAATATGAATGTTTTGACTGAATAATGCATTAAATGTCAGGTCAGGGTCATATAGTATCAGTTAAATTGTGCTAGACTCAAAGAAATCCTGACATTCATTCAGGTAATGCCTAGTTTTGACAGTAATATCACATTTGTGGTATTTTATCACTTAAAAAAAAAAATTAAAAAATCTCAGATAATTTTTGAGACTTATCAGGTACCTGCAACCCTCCTAGCTTATCTATCTCTTGCAAAATGAGTAGTTTTTTTAATCATTATCACTCAAAATGGAAATATTGGCTAGTTTTTCTTGGTAGGAGAAAGTACACACAAATATGCACTTCTAACTTCTTTTGTTAATAATACTATAGTCTCATAAATCCATGAATGCACCAGACTTCCAAAATTTTATCTAACTGCATTGTGCCAAAATCAACTGGAGTTACTTGCCAAATAATCCATTTTACTAATCTGAAAGATTTCTGCCATGTATATCACTTAGTCTAGCTGAAGCAGTACTATACTAAACCTTACCATCCCTTATTGATTTTTTGATGCAAATTGTCTCCCAAGTAGCTACTGTTGAATTTATTTTGAAAATACACTCAGCTACTAAGCTTCTTTGAAATTCATACTGTAGTGAAACATCATTGTGTACTTTTCAGACCAATAAATTCCACTGCAAGCTAATACACTATGACATCTTGAAATAGTGATAAAACTCCTGTCTAAACTATATTGCATCAATTTTAGTAATTGTCCTATGTCACTGTCATGTACTTTCAGATTATTTACACTGGATTATCTTAACTTGCTTTCTGACAATTTAGTTATATTATAGATGCAACTCTTCTGAAGCACTTCAGACATCTGGTAAACATTTGGTGTGATACATTTTATCTGATTTTACCCATCAGCCTGAATAAATCTAGAATTCTAATGCATGATTATATTTGGTAATGAAGTCATACATAACACAAAAAACTAAGAGCAATATCTACCAAGATAGTTGGACTTAGCATTCACAAACTTTAAAGAAATTATGTTAGTCTCTGTTGACAAAAATCTCTTATTATGCCTTGCTTTTTTTTTCCCTCCACAAATGATGGCAACTTTAAAATCCTTGTTTAGTCTCTTCTTTTCAGTGAGGATTTCTTAATTCAAGCTACAGTAGTGCTAGCCTAGGTCTCAACATCTCTAGTTTTTTATTCTCAGTCCTTGAATATCTGTCCACCATCAGTTGTACTTAATGACTCCGGAACATGTCACACTCAATATTACCTACTTAACATAACCTAAAAAAGGATGCACTCTCTTACTAATTCCTATTTCTTAAAGCAGGTACTGTAATGAGCATTTCCAGCGTAACTTTCATGCAAAAGGTCTTCCTAACTAACAATCTGAACACATCTTTTATTCAGAAATTTCCTAGGGAGTATTTTAGTACTTATTTACTGACATATTAAAACAAATGCATAGTTCTGATAATGCAGCATTTAAGATTGCAAAAGTAGGTGCTATCATTTAGTGTCACTATGCTAAACAAACATCTCTGTTTCCAAACTGTTGCTAGTTGGAAACAAGCATTATTTTTTTTCAATATCTACTTATGCAGAGGAAGGCCAAAGGGCCATGTTTCAGGGGAGTTGGTTAGTTTTGTACTGTTTTCAAAGGCGGCTTTTTTTTTTTTTTTTTAAAGTATCTATAATGCTTTGAAGATATTACCTGATACACATTTTACAAGTTGAAGATGTAGGAGTTATGTCTGTGAATATAAACATAATAAAGAAAAAGGACTCCAGTGCTGAGGGTTGCATGATACTCTAATATTGCACTAAAATGACATACGGATAACAGGATATGCCCAGTTGACATTCAAGTCCCAAACCATAACTAACTGATATAGCAATGTAAACATACATCGGCAATAAAAAAAAAACAACCCTCAGTTGACCTAATTTAGATGATGTGGTCATGGGAGGCTGGAGCATATTCACACTCAGTGTTTGATAACTGGGATCCTGACCTCTTGAAGGCTAGCTGTAGTTGGGAATACTTTACAGATGGTGAAATTTTAAAGATGGAGACTACATATTTGAATTACAAGGTACCAATATTTTCTAAAAAAGCAAAATTTCACTCTTGATTCAGAAAATTAAATCATAACACTTGCCCAAAATTAAGTGCTTTATTATCAATCCTCTTCATTATTTGTCGTTTCTAAGTACTTTATTGTGATAATAATTTCTTAGTTGTCCTATTTTCCAACTGACCAGCTGTCAGTTACTATTTCTAGACACGATTACAAATTCAGCACAGAACATGGCAAAATGGATGCAGAACAGATTGAACACTGAGGGGAATCTAACCGATGCAGCTAGCAGAAATGAAAATGTTGCAAGCCTGCTGACAGATTGGAAAGTAGCAGAAGGAAGCCAAATGAACTGACAAATGCAGTCAAAAAAATTGTCAGACAGCAGGGTAGAAAAAAGCTATACTTAAAACAATTGGGATATAATAGTGTTTTCTAAAATGCAGCATACCACAAGACATGCATGACCACGGAGAACAACCTACAGATGTTTATATATTATAACAACATTACTGCTATTTACAAGTCATCAACTAATTAATTAAACAAATGCTCTCTGCACCTCCCAACGTATTTTAATTAATTTAAACTGGAAGTGACAAAACTGAAAATAATCAGTTACATAAAACATTGTGAATTTTCTGCTGGAAAAATTATTTCATTACCTATCTACAAAGAAATTCAGAGTAAAAACATGACATATGTGGATTGCTCCTTTATTCTTGATAAATTCCAGGATTCACACAGCAAAATTCCTCCAGTAGTTTTGTGTAATGTTATTTTTTCTCTTAGGTAGCTGAAAACTTTTTAACAACTTTTTAACAAGGTACAATACCAGATACGCAAAATACATTGTCACACAGCTAAAAGACAATATTCATTGTGTTTGGGATATAAAAGAATGCACAATATTCCTACTGGGGCAGGAAGATGTCCTTCAGAATTCTCAAAATAGAATCAGATGTCACGAATATAAAATATTTTTCTTTATGTCATTGGTCTATGGGGTCTTTAAAATTAGACAAAACTTTCTCTTTATAAGAAATACCAAACTATCAATTCACTTAAGAAGAAAATCCTTTGTATTTAAATTTATTTTAAAATTTTATGGACACAGAAATTCATTTTCAGCTAAAACTTTATTGAATTCCCTTATCCTTAAAATGTTGGTCTTTCCAGTTGCACTCCGAGCAACATGTGTAACTTGTACACTGCTAGAGATTTCAGACAGGATTTCAGACAGTCCTTTGGTGGTGTATCCTCCATTCAAGGCAAATGAAAAGTTACACCTACAGAGGCATACTGTAAGCCTGAAGTGCACTAAAACAATAATTTCTAAAGTTAAAGATTCTCATTTTTTTTACATTAATAAAACTCCAGTTTTGTCATGCTTCCACCTCTGAGGGAAAATGCAGTAAAGTGCCCTGCACAAATCTACAGATTAAGCTAAATGCCCAGTGGGGTCTCAGGCCCACATATCTGTGCCTCACTTCCAGAGGCAGTTGACTGTAATGTCTTCTTTGCTTTTGTCCATAGCCATTGTCCTGCCTCCATACTCATTTTTGCAAATGATTTGGATGAGGGGATTGAGTGCACCTTCAGAAAGTTTGCAGACAACACCAAATTGGCTGGGAATGTTGGTCTGCCTGAAGGTAGGAAGGCTCTAAAGAGGGATTTGGACAGGCTGTATTGATGGCTGAGGCCAGTTGTATGAGATTCAACAAGGCCAAGTCCCGGGGTCCTGCACTTGGGTCAAAACAACCCCATGCAATGCTACAGGCTTGGAGAAGAGTCTGGAAAGGGCCTGGCAGAAAAGCATCTAGGGGTGTTGGTCAACTGCCAACTGAGTATGAGCCAGCAGCAGTGTGCCCAGGTGGCCTATACCAAAAACAGTTTGGTCAGCAGAAGCAGGGAAGTGATCATCCCCCTGCACTCAGCACTGGTGAGGCCGCATCTTGAATACTGTGTTCAGTTCTGGGCCCCTCACTACAAGGACACTGAGGTACTGGAGCATGTCCAAGTCTTAAGAAGAGTGGCTGAAGGAACTGAGGTTGTTTAATCTGGAGAAAAGGAGATTGAAGATAGGCGTTATTGCTCTCTACAACTACCTGAAAGGAGGTTGTAGCAAGGCGGGTATTGGTCTCTTCTCACAAGAAACTGATAGAACAAGAGGAAATGGCCCCAAGATGCACCATGGGAGGTTTAGATTGGGTAATAGGAAAAATTTCTTCACCTAAAAGTTTGTCAAGCACTGTAACACGCTGCAAGAAATATGGTGCAGTCACCATCCCTGGGGGTATTTAAAAGAAATGTGTATGTGGTGCTTAGGGACATGATTTATGCTAGGTTAATGGTTGGACATGATGATGTTAATGGTATTTTCCAACCAAAATGGTTTTATGACTCCATTACTTAATGTATGCCGCTTCTGTACACCAGTGGTTCAGAGGTTTTTGTTATTGCAGTTTCTGTAAGTTTTCACATATTTTTCAGGCAGATGCTTTCCATATCACCCACACCTGTGACTTTAACAGGTACAAAAGACATAGCCATTAACATATTTTAAATAAATTTTAGATTAACGAGTTGTATCTGCTATGCCAGATGCTATCTGCACCTGCACCTACAGCAAGGTGTAGGTAAAAAAGTGCTCCACTTGCAGATGGAGATAGTGGCCAAGATAGTCTCCCTGCTCCTTCTGCATTCACCTGCAAGTAGCAAAATTTACTCCTCTGTTTTGTTTAATAAGTGAAAAAGAGCAGGGAAATCCATGAATGGTAAGAACTTTACATTTGCCTTTAATTTAAGGTCTCAAAAGGTACCTTACTGTTTAAAAGGATTTTTAAAAATCCTGGGATTAAGAGGGTTACTGTCTCAAATATCACATTAGTCAGCATTAGATGTGGCATTATTTTAGACAAACTAAGATTTGAATAAAAGTATTATTCTTCTAATGCCATACTCCCATGGGTAATGAAAGTTCTTATGAATTGTAACATACAAAGGCTATGAACTTTACAAGGCTGTGTTTCCTTTGCCATATGAATCATACAGTATCTAAAAAGTAATTCCACTTCCAAGGAATCCGGTTGTGACGTAGTTGATGCAGAACTTCTTTTATGGTGCTGCTCAACATTATTTATTTGATGGAGCCAGGCTTTTTTCAGTGATGTCCAGTGATAGGACAAGGGGCAATGGATGCAAACTGGAGCATAGGAGATTCCATGTGAATATCAGGAAGAACTTCTTTACTGTGAGAGTGACAGAGCACTGGAACAGGCTGCCCAGAGAGGTTGTGGAGTCTCCTTCACTGGAGACATTGAAAACCCGCCTGGACACGTTCCTGTGTGATGTGCTCTGGGTGACTCTGCTCTGGCAGGGAGCTTGGGCTGGATGATCTTTTGAGGTCCCTTCTAACCCCTAGGATTCTGTGATTCTGTGATTATTTAGAGGTCCTGTGTCAAGGAACCAGAAGAATTACATATCATCATTCCTAAAATTTACACAAACCAGCTTTGACTAACAGCTAACACTAACCAGCTTTGACAAACCAGCTAAAATGTAGAAGCTACACTCCCTACCTGACTTTTAACATTCACAAACAAAATCTTAATAATACAGTTTTTCATAACATTAAAAGAAGACAAATTAAAAATCATGTTTAGCCAGCATATATAATTTAATATTTCTAACCTCTCTGCACCCTGCGAATGAGCAGGATGTAGGTAAAAGTTGCACACAATTATAAAGTATCTTTGACATGTTCACAGAACATCCAAGTGCTAGGAAACTTTGGACTACAATTCATGTAAACACTAAACAGTTCTTGTACTGTTCTCAAAAACTGTCAAGTCTTAGTTTAAATTTCTGTTGTGAAACTTTCCAAGAGTTGGCAAGCAAACTATGGTGACTACAGTAAGGTTGTGGGTTTTTTTTACTGGGAACATACCACTAATACTTAATGTATTTACTTTTTAAGAGAAAAAGAGGGATATTTAAAAGAAAAAAACAACATTTTCAATTGAACAGTTAAAGAGAACTTTTTTATTGGACCGAAAGCCAAAAAAGCTTTCCAGGCTTCTTTCCTCTGCATAATGTGATACACTTGACTATAACAATTTATTACAGTATTATCCTATTTTTGAAATCTGTTAAAAAAAACCCTATAATTCATTACCCTTAGTGAATTTTCCTATTTCTAAATTTGTCTTTACTGAAGTTCTGTCTTTTTTCTGACTAACCCTAACTCTGTGGGCAAAAAATGTTTATGATTAAAATGTTAAAAGCCGTACTATATAAATGAGTGCTACACAAAAAGGTATAAATATGACAGCAGTAAAAAATCTGTCTCAATACTACATAAAGATTCAAGTTTTACTCTTACACAAAATTTATTCCACTTCTTGTGACTAACTTGCTATCCCTAGTACCATATTTTATTGTATTTTTGTAACTTTGAAATACATGCAGAAAGTTACAATAATCCAAGGGAGTAAAGAAATATAAAATTTAATAATCATAGATTATAAATGATCTCCAGTTCAGGCAACCAGGTGGTAGATTCATGATAATTCGCTAGAAGAAGGAATATTCAGATTAAAGCCATTGCACTAACTCTTACCCTGTTATCCTGGCTCTTCTCTCGCATTCAAGGAAGAAAATCCTTCATCCTTAGAAACAGTCTTCAGTATACAAATAAAAATAATTATGAAGATCAAAACATTTTCCCCTGCGAAATTTTCAGCACTGACCCAAATTGGGGGGGGGAGGGGAAGTCGTTTTCATCTTCATTAGATACTGATCCTATATTGTGGGTAAATCAAGTGGACTTCAGTTAAAGCCAAATTTCTCATAGCACTGCTACTTTAAATACACAACAGAGAACTTTATTTTTTACTGAGATTTGCTGCATGTTTGCCTTAACACAGTAATACTATCTGCTCCATAAAAGGCTCTAGAGACACTGTTTGGCAAGTCAGTGTTTGTGGAAGAACTTCTTCATTGCTTTTTTTCTTTTTTCCCCTTGAAAAATGTGCAAAATTTCCTACAAACTCAACTTTATTTTCAAATCATTTTGTTGCACTTTAGTTTTAGGGGCAAAGGTAAAATGTCACAATAAATAGCCTTGGAAATTTAAAGCTGAGTTGAGGTATTGGAGGGCCAAAATCAAACACTGAGCTGCACGAAACATGAAAGAAATTCCAGAATGTGCTGCAATCTTAGAACAGGTAATTGAGCATTTTATTGTGCCAGATATAAGTGCACACAATCCTAGAAAAGTGTATGTCTATTTGGACATCTCTCATGTTCAAATGTTTCTGTCTATATATATAAGATGGAAGTGACCACACACATAATAATAGGAGCAGCAAGGAGCTTCTGAAATAGTTCACTAGTATTCCATTGTGGAGAACCAAAACTGAAAAACAGAATGTGTTTTTCCAAGTGTTCTCTTAAGAATATTGTCCCTAAGACTATGTTCGCACTCATGCAGTAGATGGGGCTAGGGCACTGATGCACTATCATCCATGCTTCTTGTTAGCAGAGTCTCCAGTGTGGCTTTGGTCTTGACCAACTCGCAGCTCCCCTAGATATCTTCTGGATATGGTGGATCTGGATAGCGCACATCAGGCAGGCATTGCTTCCAGCAAGTGTTATGAATGAGGCCTATAGTAAGCTAATGGTTATTAAACTAAAAGCCAACATCATGGGGATTTTTCCTGATTGCTTGCATAGTACGGATATACAAGGCCAGTTCTTCACAGAATTTAAATACTTTTTAACTTTAAGCACATTACTCCAAAAGAAATACCTGTAACTTCAAAGATAGGCACACGTTGAAGTACTTTGGCCAGAAAAAAACCTAAGTTTCTAAGCAATTCTACTACACAAATACATAGCAATAAAAAAGATACCAAAAGAGACTGTCAAAGCAAAAGCTCCTTCATGTTGGATTTATAGACCTAAGCCTGCTCATTCCTTAGACACTCAGATAAGAGCAAGTGTTTAAAATGCCTTTGTGAAGTCGTTTGCCTTCAAAGCCAGGGCACAGACACTGGTTTATTTAACAGCATAGACATAAATTAATTAGCTGGACATGAAGTACCTTTTTGAAAATAGATTTGCTTTTAAGTGATTCAAACATAGTAATTTGTGCTTCCAATTTGGTACAAAATGCCCACAGCTTTTTCTACCAGAACTAGTACTTTCACAGGCCAACACTCTGCAGACATAAAAAGTTTCTGAGAGCATTCAAATCTAGGATTTTGCTGCCTACCTAACAAGTCCTGCCCTTATGGACTGCCTTTTGGCTTAGATTTTGTGCTGCACTTAATTGCTTATACTATTTGTGGCTCAGGTGATCTGCTTCCAGCTCTTCCAGCTCTTCAAGGAGGTAGTAAGTAGGACCCCAGGGTAAACAGCCCTCACGGACAAGGGAGCAGAATGGAATTGGCAGATCTTTGAGGATGTTTTCCATAGAGCACGAGATATCTCAGTCCCCAGGTGTAGGAAGTACAGCAAGGAAAGCAAGAGACCAGCACGGCTGAGCTGAGACCTGCTAGTCAAACTAAAAGGCAAGATGGAACTACACAGGCAGTGGAAGAGTAGACATATATCATGGGAAGAGTAGAGGGATGTTGCCCAATTGTGTAGGGACAAGGTCATGAAGGCCAAGGCACAGCTGGAGCTGAACTTGGCAATCGGTGTAAAGAAAAACAAGAACAGCTTCTATATGTATGTAAACCAGAAAAGGAAGGTTAAGGAAAGCATAATCCCTTGATGAGCAACAGTGGTGAACTAGTAACAATGGACAAGAAGGCTGAGATTCTCAACAACTTTTTTGCCTCAGTCTTCACTGGCAACCCCCTTCCTCATGGCTCTCAAGTTGATTGTCCACAGGATGCATACCAGGGAGATAAAGTCCCTCCCACTGTAAGCCAAGGCAAGGTTTGTGACCATCTGAGGAACCTACACAAGTCCATGGGACCTGAGGAGACACATCCCAGAGTCCTGAAGGAATTGGCTGACATAGTTGCCAAGCCACTCTGCATGATATTTGAAAAGGCGTGGCAGTCAGATGAAGTCCCTGGTGACTAGAAGAAAGGAAACACTACACTCGTTTTTTAAAAAGGTAAAAAGGAGGACCCTAGAAACTACCGACATGTGAGCCTCACCTCTGTGCCTGGATCATGGAACAGATCCTCATAGAAGACATGCTAAGGCACATGGAGGTTAGGGAGGTGATTCACGACAGCCAGCATGGCTTTACTAGGGACAAATCAAACCTAGCAGCTTTCTACAGTGGAGTGACTGCATCAGTGGACAAGGAAAGACCTATGGATAGTGCAAGGCTTTTGACACGCAACACCCTTCTCTCTAAGTTGAAGAAATACAGATTTGAAGGGTGGACTGGTCAGTGGATAAGGAATTGGCTGGATGGTCACATCCAAAGGGTAGTCGTCAACGGCTTGATGTCCAGGTGGAAAGTGGTGTCTCTTGGGGGTCCATACTGGTACCAGTGTTGTTTAATATCTTTATTAACGATCTTGACAGTGGCATTTAGAGCACCATCAGCAAGTTTGCTGATGACACCAAGCTGGTGACAGAGGCACCTGAACAAGCTGGAGAAGTGGGCCCAGGTGAACCTCATGAGGTTCAACAAGGCCAAGTTAATGTTCCTGCAACTAGGCCAGGCCAACCAGAGATATCAACACAGGCTGGGGGAAGACATGCTAGAGAGCAGCCCTGTGGAAAAAGGCTCAATGGCTGGACGTGAGCCACCAATGTGCAATTGCAGCCCAGAAGACCAATGGCATCCTGGGCTGCATCAAAATAAGTGTGGCCAGAAGATGGAGAGAGATGATTCGGCCCTGCTGTTCTGCCCTGGTGAGACCTCACCTGTCCAGCTGTGGATCCCTCAACAAAAGAAGGACATGGACCTGTTGAAGAGTGTCCAGAGGAGAGCAACAAAAATGATCAGAGGGCTGGAGCACCTCTCTTATGAAGACAGGCTGAGGGATTTGGGGTTGTTCAGCCTGAAGAAGAGAAGACTCCAGTGGGACCTTATAGCAACCTTCCAACACCTGACATGAGCCTGTAAGTAGGTGGGGGAAGACCTGTTCACAAGGGCATGTAATGATAGGACAAGGGGTACTGGTTTTAAGCTAGAGAAGGGTAGATTTAGGTTGGACAGTGGGAAGAAGTTCTTTAATATGAGGGTGGCGGATCACTGGAACAGTTTGCCTGAAGACGTGATGGAGGACCCATCCCTTTAGACATTCAAGGTCAGGCTTGATGGGGCTCTAAGCAATCTGTTCTAGTGTGAGATGAGGCATATATAGACAGAGGCACTATATAGACAGATAGGAGCAGGTTCACATTCACAAGCCATGGTCCTCATGGGAGACTTCAACCACCCTGACATCTATTGGAAGAACAACTCTGCTAAACGCAAACAATCCAGGAAGTTCCTAGAGTGTAAGGATAATAGCTTCCTTGTCCAAGTAATCGAGGAACCAACAAGGAGAGGTGCTGTTCTGAATCTTGTCCTCACCAAGGAGGAAGGGCTGGTGAGGGATGTTAAGCGCAAGGGCAGCTTAGGTTGTAGTGACCATGAAATGGTGGAGTTCAAGATCCTTAGGGCAGCAAGGAGGGCTAACAGCAAGCTTACTACCCTTGACTTCAGAAGGGCAGATTTCAGCCTCTTCAGGGATCTGCTCAAGAGAGTGTCTTGGGATAACATCCTGGAGGGTAGAGGGGCCCATGAAAGCTGGCTGATATTTAAGGATCACCTTCTCCAGGCCCAAGAGCATTGCATCCCAACTAAGAGGAAGTCAAGTAGAAACTCCAAGAGGCCAGCGTGGATGAGTAAGCAGCTCCTAGAAAAGCTTAAACTGAAGAAGGAAGCATACAGGGGGCGGAAGCTAGGACAGGTATCCTGGGAGGATTACAGAGAGGTTGTCTGAGCAGCTAGGGATCAGGTGAGGAGAGACAAATCCCTGATAGAATTAAATCTTGCCAGGGATACTAAGAAAAATATAAGCTTCTTTAGGTATGTTGGGGAGAAAAGGACATCCAAGGCGAGTGTAGATCCTCTCCTGAAGGAGACAGGCCAGGTAGCAATAGAGGATATTGAGAAGGCTGAGGTCCTCAATGATTTCTTTGCTTCAGTCTTCTCTGGCAAGTGCTCCAGCCTCATTGCAAAGACCACAGCAGGTGAAAGCAGGGACTGGGAGAGTGAATTACCCCCCAGTGTAGAAGTAGAGCAGGTTCATGACCATCTAAAGAACCTGAAGGTGCATAAATCTCTGGGACCTGACAGGATTCACCCACGGGTCCTGAGGGAGCTGGCGGATGCAGTTGCTAAGCCTCTGTCGATCATACTTGAGATGTCATGGCAGTCTGGTGAGGTTCCCACTGATTGGAAAAAAGGGAATATAGCCCCTACTTTTAAAAAGGAGAAAAAGGAAGACCCAGGGAACTACAGGCCAGTCAGTCTCACCTCTGTGCCTGGCAAGATCATGATATTAGGAAGAAATTCTTCACTATAAGGGTGGTGAGGAACTGGAATGGGTTGCCCAGAGAGGTTGTTGATGCCCCATCCCTGGAGGTTTTGAAGGCCACATTGGACAAGGTTTTGTGCAACCTGGTCTAGTGGTAGGGTTCCCTGCTCATGGCAAAGGGTTTGGAGCTTGATGATCTTTGAGATCTCTTCCAACCTTAATGATTCAAATTCAAATGTCCCTGCTTATTGTAGGGGGGTTGGAATAGATGACCTTTAGAGGTCCCTTGCAACCCAAGACATTCTATGATTCTATGAGTTGCTCAAGAATCTCCAGTTTTGCTTCAACAGGCAGTCCTTCATCTGCAGCTGAAGCTCATGATCATGTTCACTGTCAAAAATTAAATACAGTATTAGATGTCTCAGCAGTGCAGTTATGGCAATTCCTACACTTGATTTTATCCAAAGAAATACTAATGTTTGAGTTTCAATGAGGAAAAGAACAAAAAACGTGGAATTTTATTATTTTTCATTAATTTCACTCAATAAAGATAACAAGTTCAGTATGGGCCATGGGCCTTCTAATTGCAGGGCAGAAAGCTTGAAATAAAATTACTTTGTACAGTAAGAACAGAGGAAAAGAAACTGGACTAAGAACAGAAGAGGCAAGAAAAATCCTGATGCAACCACAAGGGCAGCAAAAGCAATTGCCCTTAGTTATTATGTCATAGAGTGAAAAGCTAAGGCTAATCCCCTTAGGTTTCCCATGTGAAAGTGCAATAAAAACCTAATCCTTTTATAGTAGCTATACCACATGAAACGGGGTATTTAAACAAATCCCCTTAATCATCATGGCAAGAATCAGGGAGCTAAAGTCAATCCCCTTAGCAATCCTACATGAAACAGGGAACCAAAGCAATCTCCTTAGTTATGCTAGTGCTAATAATGAATTCTATTAGCCTTTTAAACTATTTTGACATAAAATTATTAGTAGTGTTCTTCTGACATACCATGACACAATATGAATGTGCAGTAATATCTATGTAAGTTAAGTAAGTTAAACATTATTAGCCAAATTTTATGGTGTAAATTGCAAGACTAATGCTCACCACTTCATGACTTACTGGTCCTAAGCATAATGAAATATCAATGTATGAGTTAGTTGTGAGGCAAAACAAAAGTTTGAGCTCTTCCTTAAGAGAAATTGAGAAAATTGGAGTACTCCTCCTAGTATGGAAAGTTGACAAAAAGTTCTAACAGATATGGAGAAAAATCACTGAACAAGGCCACATTAAGCATATCATAACACAATTTAGCTGTTGTGCCTTCTCACTTAAACTTTGTCGCTTTATTTTTACTTACTCTACATTATGCCCAATTTTTAAATACTACTAGTTCAAATAAGCAGTAATAGACTTCATAAAATAACTGTTGCTAGTTGAATTAATATGTATTTGTTCCATTCAGTAGTTGACTTCTTTGGGAGTCTTTATTGTTGCTTTTTTTTTTTTTAAAAAAGATGTTGTTGGTAAGATCCTTCGCCAATATAAAGAAACCCAGAGGCAGGTTCACCTCTACCCTTATCTTGTCTCAGTGTGTCCACTGCAAAACTTTTGGTTGTTTCTAAAAAAATCCACAGAATCATCAAGCATCCAGAAATAAAACATGAAGCCTGTACCATTCTGCCAAGCAAGACCATTCACTTTTGTTCATTTCAGGGTTATATGCTGATCTTAAAAAAACCAAAACAAAGTCAGCTAGAACATATGCATTCTATTCAAATGTTCTACATCTCAATAGCATTTGTGATCTTTCATTTTATTTCTGCAACCCATGTATTATCCTTTAAACTCTTAGGAAGGGATTCTTTTGATTAAATACAGTAGAGGAGGATTATCCTCTTAAATCTGAAATTTAGTTATAATTACTATTCATACACACTTGGATTCCCTGCTGGGTTTCCATTTTGTTCTTCACAGAACTGTGATTATTAAAAATAATCCATTTTCCTTATTAGCAGTCAATAAACATATCTACAAACTATCTATTTTCCACTTTTTGAAGTAGCTTATTAGGATTATGTGAAGACTATCCAATTCTGCTTGCAAAAATACACAATTCATGTGGTAAAGGCCTCTGTATTTGCTTTGATCCCTTTGCAAGGTAGGCACATTAAATCATATGTGTAAAGTATCACTTCTTAAATCTTAATTTTTTAATTCTTTATATTTTAGACTAGTAATTGCTACAGAGTTGAAATGTTAACTATTCCTCAGGGAAGATTCAATATCGAGCACTGTACTAGAGGTTTAGAGACAGACATCTACTAACAGAGAGCACAGAGAAGAATTTCTTCAATGCTGTACTTTCACTCCAGTTGGAGTGATTTTTTCAGTAGTGCCAGGCCTAGTTTTACTACTCCAATGTTTATAAGAGAGCCAGGATCTCATCTCAGCCCTGAGTTGATGGAAGACTTGGAGACAGCAAGTGGGATCATTTCAAAGTAGCACACAGGTTACTAGACAAGAAGTGTGCATAATCAAGCACTACTCCACTAACTACTGCTTCTTGGCCATATTTTAGCTAGCAACAGTCATAGCCTATATGTCTACTCGAGTTTTTAGCATGAATTCACAGAGAAGGAAGGACATGTCACTGTGGAAGCTGGTAGAACAGGGACCTTTTGACATAAAACACAAAGGAAAAAAGAGCAAGGAAAAGAAGGGATAAAACTCTGTCTCTACCTACAGGGAAGACATCACATGTATTAAGCCCTTGAGTACTGCAACTAACATTAAGATTGCAGATAATGTCAAAATGGTAGTGACAGAGTCCTTCTTGTCCCACACTTTCTCAAAGAGAAATGGAAAAGTCAGTCTCAGCACCTCAAGGGAAAAACTCTGGGAAGCAGAGAGGCATTAGATTGTGCCCCAAACTGTTTCTAATTGCTGTACTAAAATCCACTTGGTGAGAATACCAGTGGGTCAGAAAAACTGTTAGTATATGATTTTTCCATCCTTACAACTATTAAAACTGTTGGGACCCACATTACATCTCATAACTTAAAGCACCATCAAATATAAATGATTTATTGCCATTTGCACAGGGTACTCTGTGTATTTAATAGAGGCTGCAAGCTTACAGATTTCTTCATTGGCTATTCTGTAACCTCAAAAATTTGTTCCTGTAAAAGGAATTTGATCTGTAAAAGGTACAAAAGTCAAGCTGGGATGTTTTGTTTGTTTGGGGAGGAGGGGGGGTTGTTGGTTTTGTTTGTTATTTTGTTTGTGGGTTTTCTGGGTTTGGGGTTTTTTTTTATCTTTCTGTTAATACTGAGTAAAGGCTTCCAATATAAGGTCAGGCTACTGTGAACCATTATGAATATATTAATTCTTTATTTTTATTATACATAGAAGATTCACTTTTAGAAAATAAATTATTCCTGTCACTAAAAATGATAAACAGAAAGCAGTGGTTTGTCTAGAGTTCCCTTCAATTACTGAACACAGCATATGAGTAAATAGCAGCAAATAATCCTAAATCAGTGAAGAACCTTTTGCTCCTGCCCCCTTTACCTGTTTCTCTTGGGGGAAAAAAAAATAATGTGGCCTTTTAAAAATCCAACGAGATTGCTTTTCAGTATACCTAGATATTTATCAGCTACTTAAGCATTTATGAGACCATTTCCTAAGCACACAGGAATTCCAAGGGGTATTTCCCATGAGCTCAGTATAGTCATTCTTAGTCTCTAAAAATACAGTGGTTCAGATAAAGAGATGTTCAGTATGCACCAGATACTTCCATAAATATTGCTTTTCCTCCACTTTCGTTTTGCCCTTTCTTTTCCATGATTTTGAAGGCAATGAAGGCAATACTCAACTTGACATTCTTTATAGCTCCATGTGTATGCATGGTGAATGCTGAATTGCAACAGAACAAGATTATATTTAACTGGGAATGGATATGGGTGAAATGTTTGTTTGTTGTTGGGGTTTTTTTTATCTGTTTGCTTGTTTGTTTGGTTGGTTTTATATTTCAGAGTATTTACTTGTTGGCAAAAGCCATCTAAATTCTGTTGAAAATCTACCCCTCACAATTTCAATGAATCATTCCTCCTCCCTCAACCCAGTATGTTTCCTTTTTCAAATAGAATTCTCTCTCTAGAGAAAAAAAGGCAAGAATGTGTTAATTTTCACTAAATTGTACTTTTTTCTTACTACCCTTTTTGGTAAGCCAAGATATTGTAAACTTTTGAATGCAAGATATGAATGTGAAACCTATAAAAACTTAAAAGGTTTTTTTCATGCACTGAGTACATAGAAAGTGCAACCCATGTATGGTACCCTGATTTATTTTAACTTCCAATCAATGTATTTTTGAAAAACCAACACCAGATTTAGCACACATGTGTAGCTGCACAACTGGAACCGTAGAATGTTTCCTGTGCTCTGCTACCTGCAATGTTTCTTATACCTACAGTGAGAAACATTACAGAAAATATAAATACTACTACTTCCACTCTGTGCCCTCTTTTGCTATATAATATACAAATACATTGAAAAACAAACCATTTTCTTTGTGCATTCTAATTAAAGGATATGCGTTACACAAACTACAATAAAATCAGTACCCTATGAAAATTGAGTAAATAGTTTTCGTTTGCTGTTTGGCAGTTTCAGGGCATCTAGTACATCAACTTATTCTAATCAAGGTATTAACACATTTTTAAGGAAGATAAGTTGGTATTTTAAATAGCACTTCTCTGCTATTAAAAGGATTAAAAGGTTGCTTGCTCTGTTTCCTTTTTCTTTATTATGTTCCTGATGCTACTCAAAAGTGATTTCACAAACAAGCAAACAAACAAACAAAACAACAGTCCTTACTAGTTATGAAAGCACACAGTCAAGCAAGCAAACAAACAGTACTTGGCATGAGGAGGGAGCTGGAGAAGTTTGATCCAGATATCGGCCTTCTGGTACCTGAAGAGGCCCAGAGGAAAGCTAGGGAGAGACTTTTTACAAGGGCATGTAGTGATAGAGCAGGCGGTAATGGCTTTAAACTGGAAGAGGGTAGATTTAGGTTAAATATCAGGAAGAAATTATTCACTGTGAGGGTGGTGAGAGACTCTATGATGATTCTATGATATTGGACAAGAAGTCCAACTCACTAAGGGTCATATAATTTCATTATTAAGTTGATACATTTGAATTTCAGCTATCTAGATGCAACATGTATTTTAGCCCCTTTGCTATGTTTTATGTGAAATATTTGAATAGTTGTGGGGGATTAAACGAAGATGACAAGCTCCTAGCTTGACATCCTAATAAGAGGTAATTTACCAGAAAACCTGTAAGAAAAATTCTTCTGCTTCACAGATGGCTAATAGTTCCAGCTATATACAGGAAATTCTGCCTTTACTAGGGTTGTATTTGTGTACACCACCACCTAATTAATCAGGAATGGAAAAATAATGTAAAAAAATATATGCAACATTACAATAAAGTTTAGACTTACTACATAATACATTAAAACACAAAAAAATTGTTTTTGGCTGACCAGCTTAGAGACTACTTCTATTGTTTTACTATTTGGGATAACTATTTAAGTATATAGCTGCTTTGTACTGAACTGTTCAAATATGTTTGCAATCTTTCATTATATCTCCTTTCCTACAAGCAGGTTTTATTTTTTATGTACAGCAAATTATATCATATTGTTTAGGCTACGAATGCTTTAGATAAGTGACTGAAGCGAGGCAAGAACAAATGGGTCCATATATATTTGCAATATTAACAGAAGAACCCAACCATGTATTTTTCCAATAGCTATCCTCTGTGAAATCTGTAATTAGATGTTTCACAAAAAGCCAAATCAAAAATAATCAGGATACTGCCCAAATGCATATACAAAAAAAAAAAAAAAAAAAAGAGGATGATAATATGTCTTCTTCACAGTGCCTGGCCCATTTTGTGAATGTAACTATTTCAGATGGAACATGCTCTGGTAACCCTCCATCCAATAGATACTGAAATTCCCAGCACAGTCACAGCTAATTCTGCAACCAGGTTTTTCAGGTTACATATGCAGACAAGTTAGAATTTTTGCCATTTTAACAGGAAATACATGTGAAAAGAAAACTCAGGCATGTACCAAATAACTCAGATACTGGCATTCTTAGGGACATACAGTTTCCAAGAAGATCTCTTTTGTTCTAAGAGATGCTCCTAAACAAAACAGGGGAATTTTACTCCCACTGGCAGCTCATCTCATAGGAGCAACAGTAATTCCTATAAAAAGCTGTCCTAGACATTTAACTAGATCTTGGATATATTTAAAGTTGTTTCATGCCTCCAGATGTAAATTAATCTCAAAAAACTTCCTCAATTAACCTTTCTTCTCATAAAACGTATCTTGACCATAAAAAGGAATGTAAATATTGCACTGCAGAGCATGGTGTCTGATTATGTTGAAATTACAACTCAAATACATAATTTCAAATATTTATCTTAATGACAGCTTTTTAAATTTCCCATATTGTGTTAAAATCTGATTAAGTTATTTTTTCTTCATCCCCGCTAAATGCTCTGTCAGCCAAATCCCTACCTTCTATTAAACTTGTTAAAACCACAGCCTCTGTGACACCTCTGGTGAGCTTTCAGAGATGTAACTACATATCTTTATTGCAGTTGAACTGCTGTAATAGAGGGAAGAATTTATACTTTTGGATGCTTTTTTCTCTCAAAAACATCATCAGTTCTTAGTTAAAACTTTGCTTCTTGCTACTTCTGCAACACCTAGCCACACGGTTGTAATTCTATCTTCCATAGAGTATTCAGAGCTATTTGCTTGGAATAAAAATTAAACACCTTCAGATATGATTCTTTTTGTGGTATTGACATTTTTCTCTGCTGACTTACACACAACTTAAATTTTAAATATGTTTTCTGGATCTCACTGGGATAGCTGCCTCTATAGTGCTGTGTTTCAGACTAGCGACCAAAACAATACCGATAACACACTTGTGTTTTAGTTGTTGAAGAGTGCTTGAACAGCATCAAGGTTGCCTCTGTTTCTCACTTTACCATTTCAAGGACTAGTCTAAGAGTGGGCAAGAGGTGGGGAAGGAACACAGATGGGACATCTGACACAAACTGACCAAAGGGATATTCCATCCCATATAATGTCATGCCCAGAACTAAAACTGAGGCAGGGGGGTACTGCTAGGGGCAGCAGATCTTTCAAAGTAGCCATTGCTTGGAGACTGTCTGGGCATTGGTCTCCTGGTGGGAGGTGGTGAGCAATTGTATTTACTTTTTTTTTTTTTTTTTTCCCCAGGCTTACTCAACTATCTTGACCCAATTATTTTCCCTTTCAATTCTCTGGGTGGGAGCAAGCCAGCAATTGGATGGAGGCTTAGCTGCAGGCAACCCCACCAAACCCACCAAAATATGCCATTAAAAAGCAGAGGATGTCTTTGAACTCAGATGCGCTGGTCACAGAGTCACAGTTCTCCAATTACAAAGCAGACTAGGACATGATAAGTACAATTAGATTTCTTAATTTTGGTTTTAAATGTCCTAGAGTATCTTATTCATCTCGTAAATCCTGACCTGATTTATGTTTACAAAGATGGTTTAGTGAAGGTAACTTGCTGTGAATTTTTTCAGCCTTTGGACTGGGGACCACATGATGCAGTATTAAAAGTAGTTTATAATATTCAAACACAGATTACAGACAGCAGGAAGTATTATCATATACCATGTAGTCATACAGCATCACATTGGTTAATACTAAGAACATGAAAGGCCACAAAGGATGATATAAAAATTTTGCCCAGGAATACTCACTGAAGGTTGATGTGTGTTTACAAATCTAGGAGTGGGAATACCACTTTTACCTAATAGATAGACTGCCATGTGGTATAAAACTGTAGTTCCAGAAGACATTTATGAATCACAGTGAGAATCAACCAAACATGAGCTCCCAATACTATTACCATAGTAAGAAAGCTCAGTGGGATCTCTTTCATGTTTAACAGAACAAGAGTAAAGAAAAGTGGCATGGTGATTTTTAACTGCAGAAAATAATGATTTTTTTTCTGTAAATACTGAAAAGTTGTGTCCATATTTTCAAAAAATTAGAGTCACACAATGATTTGAACTTCAGAGAAGCAGGATGAGGAGCAACAAAAGACTTCTTCACTACAGTATGAGGCTGAGTATAAAGAATCTGACAGCAGGAAGCCTTTTTTAAACAGGGATCTAATTAACTAACACAACAAATTACCAAGAGAAATTATAGTTTCTTTATGTCTTTTTTAAAAACATATGCTTCAGTGAAATACTTATTTCTAAGCAAATGCAATGGAGAGGCTTGAGATCTCACAGCCTCTGATATAAGGATGATCTGATTAAATGATCCTTTTGGTCATAAAGAATTTAAATATCTATTGGTTTCTAACAACCCCAGTATTAAAAGTGAAGATTAGAAGTACTGATGATATTGTAATTATCTTTATGTCTCTAAATACACATCACTTACCTGGTTGCTATTTCACAGACAAATCAAAATGACTGGGAACTACAGTCAGGAGAATTTGCATTGCTTTCATGCTACAGTCTGTACTATTTGTTTGGTTTTAGCTTTTGTAAAATGTAGCTCTCTGACTGTGGACAATAAGATAATTATCCAAGACTACATTTCCTTAATAAAGGAATTGGCCTAAGCTTCTCCCTGTTTAGAAGTGTTATTTTTTTATGTGGCTTCAAAGGAAATTAGGAGAACTCTAAAAATAATATGGTTAAGAAAATTGATAGTTAAAAATCTTAAGTATTGTATAAGAATCTTCCAAGACATATTGGCCCAATCACCTTCAGAGATATCACTTAAAAATGAAGGTGAAGATGGATGCAGCTACATTGCAAGAAATGTTTGCAGGTTGGCACTGGAAAACCTCAGTATAATCTCTGATTACAACATAAAAAATATTAGTGAGTACTGGTGATAAACAGTCCTAATCCTTTTACTTACCATAAAGGATAGAAATGTCTTCTAATTAGCTAAAAAGGAACTAAAAAGTGAATTGTTGACTGATGCATATACTGTAAAAAAATTATTTTAACAGAGAGGGTAGGGGAGAAAAATCACTACTTAGACAAGTTTAGTCTCAACAAATCATAAGAGAAAAAAAAACCCTAACACTGTATATTAGTGAGAGTTATTAAAAATCTTAAAAGATTTTCCAAAGAAAAAAGGTATTTAAACCAGCATTACTTCTGTATATAAATCATAGGAAAATTACCAATTGACAAGGAAGCTGTCCAAGTAACTGCAGGAACTGGGATTAAAATAGTTGCATTACTCACACATCTGTCAAATAATTCAGAAGACTTCTAGTAGACACTTTACTGCTGAGGCTGTACATTTTGCCTACCACGACCAGGCAAGACAGCTTGTACAAGACCCTTCCACATGTTAGTAATTTCTCACAGCCCAGTGTTATGAATCACCTTGCTGTTCTATGAAGCTAATTTTAAAATGTTTTTGAAATGTTTATGAAGTGGCTACACAAACAAGTTAAAATTTATATTAATGTTAGAAGCAGAATTTTTTTTTTCCTATTAATTTTCTTCTTCAAGTAAGAAACACTTTATACCAAACTAACAGCTGCAATGTAGATTCTGCCTATGCAAAATCAGGCAGTGGTAGAGTTAAGTAGCTGCACTTACTGGAGAAGATTATCAGGAACAGCAAGGACCTCATGACAATAGCATCCAAACCACAGCTCATCAGCAAACTTTGCTCAAAAAACTGTGTTACATTGCTTAATGAAATGGGAAATCATTAATAATTTAAAATTAAAAGTTACACTTAAGTCAGAAAGAATAAACCCAACAACTGGAATTGCCCAAGGTACTTTATTTTATTAGTATTACTGCTAATGGATAAGTGAAGGTTGTGGATCACTACATTTCAGTTGGGCTTTCAGGTTTTTTTCCCTTCTTCCTTCCCTTATTTTCAAAACCTTACTAACAGCTTCAATAACGCTAAATCCCACAAGAAAAAAAAACAACAAAACACACAAAAAAAAAAAACAACAAAACACACAAAAAAAAAAAACAACAAAACACACAAAAAAAAAAAACCCACACAAAAAAACCCCAAACAAAAACCTGCTCTTCTAACAGTCACAGCACCACAGGCTGTAGTGTGAAAACCTAGGAGAAATGATCTCATGCCCAAAGTCAGTGAACTGACTTCAGTTGGAACCCTTTATAATAGTTCAAACAAACTGAACTGGCCTGCCCACTAGCTCACATTCACATCCTCTTTTGAAACCTAGGAAGGGGAATGGGTTCCTTCCAATTTTTTGCAGCAAGTCAAACAACTTATTCAGCATTTCAAGGTTATGGAGTGACAGTTTGTTGAACACAAGTCTTTTTCATAAAATAGTTGAGCTACAGCCCAAAGAACAGAGGAAGTATCAGATGTGTCCATTATTAAAGTAGGTATTTTAGACAACCCATCACTGAGAGGCTGAATTGGAATTCAATAACAAAATCTGATTCTATTGACTTCACAAATATTAATGTTTTATGCTGCATTTTTGTAGCTTTAAGCCCTTTATTTATTACCTGTTCAAATTATAAGAAAAAAAATCTGACAACCAAATAAAGAGAACAAATTTGTAAGAAAAACTATTGTATTCTCATGTTTCAGGAAGGTTGTATAAATAATTGGGTAGAAAATGAAAACAAAAAATCACATATTATGTTACCAACTAAAGGATAACACCATTACGCATGACTCATTGTCGCAGCTAAACGATGGGATACAAATGCCACATCCTGAACTACTGTGTTATATACTTACTTGTTAGGTTAGGTACCTCTAGAGGTTACCAAAACTGCTGGAAGCTTGCAAACACATTATGAAACAAACTACTGTAAACAAAGAGTCTGGGAGGTGAAGGTTAAGGTTGTACAAATTCCAAAAGAATACCACCTGATTGTTTTCCCTACTTCATCCTAGCCAGTTAGTTTAAAATCATTGAGGCATACTCAATATTACCCAAATATTATTCTTTCAATTGCTATTTAATTTAATGGAAACATTATTTGTGACTGAGTATGTCAGTAAACTAACTACTTTTAATGTCAATCTCAAGAAAGCATATCATCCCATTCCCATTCTCCTAACCTCAGAAATGTTTGCCAGAGCAGTAAGCATGTCAATGACATTTTTCTTACACACATAAATACATGACATACACAGTTGGTTGTTTTGTTTGTTGTTTTTGTTTTGTTTTGGGGGGTGAGTGACAGGTAAGATTTAAGCTATCAGAACAAAAATCTCTATCAAAAACTCAAAGAAGCCAAAAGCTGTCACCCTCTTCCAGAAAAAGGGAAGATGCTGATGTGCCCATCATGAGATAAAACAGGTTTTTATTTCTGCAGTGATAATCACACCAATAATTATGCCATATTCTGGATTATTTTGGGAGTGATAAATAACTGAGATTAGGTGGCACTGTGGACATAAAACATCTCTGATGTTTGTGCAAGATTTAGAAAGATGACAGTTTTACTGTTCTTTAGTAAACCAGTGAGTGTAACAGGAGTTTTTTGCCAACCCCATAAAGCCCTGTTTTGCCTTACATTTTAATAAGAAACAAGTAATAATTAACATGAATATTGCTCTTTTGTTTCAGACATTGCATACAAAAGTGACATTAAGAAGCACACAAATGTCATATTCTGTTAATTACATGAGTACTTGTAAGCTGAATTTTCTTCTTACCTTTTGTGTAAGGTACAGGATCCTAGAATAACTTAAATAGAAAGAATGATATTCCAGTTCAGTTTATAACTTTAGTATCTTTAATATTTAATAAGTGAAAGTAATGTAATTTTTCATATTTTAAAAGCTTTATGCAATTTTTCAGTATGATCAAATATCTAAAACAAAAAGTACATTTGGTTTTATCAGAGTGACAGGAACTCTGAAGAATCAGCAAACACTGTATTTTTAATCTGCAGTTCTGCGTAACTCTCAGTGAACAAGAGAAATTCTCATTTCATCTAAGTAATTTGTCTCCAGTATATTTTGGGGTTTTTGTCTGTTCCTTCTTTCTGCACTGTTTCAGAGGTAAACATTGCCACTAGGTCCTACTACTTATGCAGCCTTTCTTGGAATGTCGACCTAAGGCATATTCTGTCGTCTGCAACACATGACCAGTATCTTACAGTCTCTTTCTGACATGGATCACACTTTTCGAAATCATATATTCTCACCTGTACAACTTCCCAAAAATTTTGTTCAAAAACTTCTTTGCTGTAGTGCACATATTTATCCCATTTACTGCTTAGATTAATTCACCAGCAGTTTACACATCTCTTCTTCCTGAGTTAAGAGAACACGCACGCTTCTCTTAACCTCATCTCCATACTTAATTTATCCAGTTCCTCTCAGTTTTCCCTCTAGCCTGTTCTGCTTATTTTAAATCCTACAGAGCTTTATTCTGTATATTTTCCTCATGCTACAAACAGCTCTTCTCCTACATAATTATTCTAGCTACTTAAAAAAAAAATTTGAAAACTTGTACTTATTTAGGAAATCATCTAATAACTGAATCCCAAATACCCACTCAAATGTAAACTCTTTGTATTCTAGTGAGTGCTGCCAATTCTTAAAACACACCAAAGGTGTTAAGACCGTGTCCTGGCCTGCATCAAAAGAAGCATGGCCAGAAGGTCAAAGGAGGTGATTATCCCCCTCTACTCTGCTCTTGTGAGACTCCACCTGGAGTACTGTATCCAGTTTTGGAGCACCAAACATAAAAAGGACATAGAACTGTTGGAGAGGGTCCAGAGAAGGTCCACGAAGATGATCAGAGGGCTGGAGCACCTCTGCTATGAAGACAGGCTGAGAGAGTCGGGGCTGTTCAGCATGGAGAACAGAAAGCTCCAGGGAGACGTTATAGTGGCCTTCTAGTACCTCAAAGGGGCTTACAGGAAAGCTGGAGAGGGTTTTTTTACAAGGGCTTGTAGTGATAGGACAAGGGGTAATGGTTTTAAACTGGAAGAGGGGATATTTAGATTAGACATTATTAGGAAATTCTTCACTGTGAGGGTGGTGAGACACTGGAACAGGTTGCACAGGGAGGTTGTGGAAGCCCCCTCACTGGAAGTGTTGAAGGCCAGACTGGATGCGGCTTTGAGCAACCGGGCCCACTGGGAGGTGTCCCTGCACATGCGGGGGTTTAGAAGTATATGGTATTTAAGGTCCCTTCCAACCCAAACCATTTTGTGATTCTATGACACCTGAAAACCTCAGTATGCTGAGGTATATAGGTATATATGACCAACCAAACTAGGTATGTTGTAATAGCTATGTTTTGAACCAACTTTGAGTGCAGATTTTTTTCCTTCTTGTTTATTATGGTTATTGTTATTGGAGCAACTAAAGGTTTTGAGAATTTACAGAATAACTGAAATTATATTTTGTGTAGTTTCCAAATACCAGCATTGTTCAATTCAATGGAGCTCATCACCACGCAAGAGCAAAAACATATTTTCTCATCATGGTATTTGACAGTATTTGCTTTTTGCTAAAGCAAAAATTCCTTGTTGTATTTTCTCATCAGAGTGTATGACAGCATTTGCTTTGTATCGGATTTCTGAAATAAATAAAACTCTCAGAATTACAACTCAGATCGCATAAGACTGCACACAAAATGTAAAACACAGAAGTATCTCTAACAGACTGAAATTATGTCTAGGAACACAAAGAACTCGAAAACCCTGAAAAAGAGTAATCCATAAAGTTGAAAATAGGCTGAGATTAAGAAATGTCACATTGCTTGAAACCCCTGAGGGCAGAGACACAGAAGGCATTTTATAAAATTGGATTATTAAGGTGCTGAGGAGAGACAATTTCTACTTCCTTCTGGAATAGATCACAAGAAACAGAATAACTGAAAATGAAATAAGATTTTTCACTCAGAAAAACAGTATTTTCTGAGCTCATTTCAGAGAAATAATTATATATTTCATACACAATAATTAAAAATTAATACCAGCTAATATAAAAATAAGTGACATTACAATATGTTCAGTGACATCAGAAGTAGAAGCTGATACAATATATGTTAAATGCTCCAGTACATTGTATCTTAATTAAAAAGTTAAACTACAAACGCCTCTCATATTTTGCTATGTGCATTAGCTGGGTAGAATGCAAAGATGCATTTTGGAAGTATAGCCACTGGCAAAGCACTGATGGCTGAACTTCAAAGAATAAAAACATTCCTCTTCCCCATGCCCACTTGGCCACACCATCTCCAAGTATACCAGACAACCTCTACTACTCCGGGCCCCTGGGCGCAATCTTAAGTGCCTCCTGGCAATCTGTACTAACAGTACAGTGAACCCCTGTAAGACATGAAACTGGATTTTGTGATTCTATGACACCTGAAAACCTCAGTATGCTGAGGTATATAGGTATATATGACCAACCAAACTAGGTATGTTGTAATAGCTATGTTTTGAACCAACTTTGAGTGCAGATTTTTTTCCTTCTTGTTTATTATGGTTATTGTTATTGGAGCAACTAAAGGTTTTGAGAATTTACAGAATAACTGAAATTATATTTTGTGTAGTTTCCAAATACCAGCATTGTTCAATTCAATGGAGCTCATCACCACGCAAGAGCAAAAACATATTTTCTCATCATGGTATTTGACAGTATTTGCTTTTTGCTAAAGCAAAAATTCCTTGTTGTATTTTCTCATCAGAGTGTATGACAGCATTTGCTTTGTATCGGATTTCTGAAATAAATAAAACTCTCAGAATTACAACTCAGATCGCATAAGACTGCACACAAAATGTAAAACACAGAAGTATCTCTAACAGACTGAAATTATGTCTAGGAACACAAAGAACTCGAAAACCCTGAAAAAGAGTAATCCATAAAGTTGAAAATAGGCTGAGATTAAGAAATGTCACATTGCTTGAAACCCCTGAGGGCAGAGACACAGAAGGCATTTTATAAAATTGGATTATTAAGGTGCTGAGGAGAGACAATTTCTACTTCCTTCTGGAATAGATCACAAGAAACAGAATAACTGAAAATGAAATAAGATTTTTCACTCAGAAAAACAGTATTTTCTGAGCTCATTTCAGAGAAATAATTATATATTTCATACACAATAATTAAAAATTAATACCAGCTAATATAAAAATAAGTGACATTACAATATGTTCAGTGACATCAGAAGTAGAAGCTGATACAATATATGTTAAATGCTCCAGTACATTGTATCTTAATTAAAAAGTTAAACTACAAACGCCTCTCATATTTTGCTATGTGCATTAGCTGGGTAGAATGCAAAGATGCATTTTGGAAGTATAGCCACTGGCAAAGCACTGATGGCTGAACTTCAAAGAATAAAAACATTCCTCTTCCCCATGCCCACTTGGCCACACCATCTCCAAGTATACCAGACAACCTCTACTACTCCGGGCCCCTGGGCGCAATCTTAAGTGCCTCCTGGCAATCTGTACTAACAGTACAGTGAACCCCTGTAAGACATGAAACTGGAATAGCAAACTTCAATCTAGAAGGGTCAGTGAAAGAAAAAAAACCAACAAAATTATTTCACTATTTTCCCTATTTAAACTGGCTTAATGACATTAACATATTTATGTTGTTTTTCTGATTTAGCTAATCTGATACCATTTTACCAGATGCTAAAGTTCATATTAATCTGCATTTAAATCATTAAAGGTTTGGGGTTTTTTTCCAGTTATAAAATGGAAACTGCTTTTTCCCTTTATTTCACAAAAAAAATGTAGTCATAATACATTTCTCCAATATAGGAATTCTTAATATGGAACATTTTTTAAATGGAACAAATTAAACATATTATTATTTTTTATGTGTAACAATTAGAATTAGATTTGAAGTGTGATAGATTCCTAACACTCAGAATAGCAAGAGAAGGACATACTAATGTGTCCTCATGTCATTGTCAAGTCTGTTTTTCCTACTTACAACACAGGCTGCTCCAGCCCTGAGAACAACTAAAATCTTTCTGACAAGTATATTGCAAGAATACCACCCAGGTATAATAACCATTCACTGCCAGAGTGGCAGAATGCCAAAATCAAGACAATAAAAACAAAACGGTGAGTGACTTACCCCATTTAAAGGGAATGTTTTCCATCCTAGTTCTCCAAGGGCAGCTGTAGTATCAAGTAACACAACTGAAAATGGAAAAAGAAATGGTATGTTTGCTGTATTGCTTGGATTAGAAATATACAATGTAGTTAAGTATTAATCCAGTAGGGCCTGAACTAGCCACATTTATTAGCCAGGTACCTCTGCTCAAAGCTATTGAAGTAGATAAAAACAGACTAAGTATTTAGGCTTTCATGGCTTACATTTCATCATCAAATGTCTCAGAAGATGCAACTCATATAAAACCTAAATCTTTTCCAGAAATCACTGCCAAATCACAATGCACTTCCAATGTTTAATCATTAAAAGGTGCCAGAATAAGCATGTGCATTTCTGCAATTCCTTTTCTGGAAATCTAGAAAGTCTGCGTGTGTACATAAGCATTGAAGCTAATAAAATAATGAAAAACAGAGTTTCAAAAGCAGGACTTTTTAAAAAACCCGTAAACACTCCAGAAATTAAACTGTAGTATATACAAATTGTATGATTCAAAAGGACACAGGAAGACTAACAATTTTAGAGTAGACATTTTAGCTGCAATACCACAGTCCTGAAAGCTGCTACATGTATTTTGCATTGTTTCTCCCGTATTTGGGTTTTGTTAGTTTTTTTAATATATGACAGGACATGCATTATTGTACCTGTATGTTACTATACATTTCTGCATTATTTTAATGTGTTAAATTAAATTAATTTTTCTCTTCCTTTCACTAATGCAAAAATTATACAGAATACAGATCACAGTTATAAGAAAGCAAACTGTAAACTAAATATTTAGTACATGAGACATTGTACCCACATGTACTACTGCCCTCTAATGGAAGTGTTTAATCTCACCCTCTAATTTAAGAAATATAAATTAGGACTTAAATATAAAATTAAGCACCATACAAGGCAGTTAATTTTAATTATCAAGTTAGTGTGGTTTGGATGTTCAGTTCCTCCTTATTGCCCACAAATTCCAGAATTTTTTTGGGTGGTTAAATGACAGAGAAAAATTAAACTATTAATTTGGAACATGATACTGCTATCCATACATTTGAAGGTCTTATGCAGTTGAGCATCTTCCACCTCTTATCTGTCCAAACAATTGATGTACAGCTACCTATAATATGTTTTATAAAGCTGTACAGCAGCAGCAGAAGACAGGTAATTTTTTTTTGCCTTACAGAAAAGGTGTATTGGCATGGAAAATGAAACTTGATCTAGCATCTTGCTTTGTCTTTTGTATTAGTGACAATTAAAGTTTCTCTGTATCTTAATGTGTGTTGACTTTTCACCTGAGATTGAAATACTCTTATCAGCAAATTTACAGTCTACCAAGTAACAAGCTCAACGTAATAAAAGTTTAATGTTTTATTTGAAGAAACTAATTATATTTTTAAAAGGATATTCAGCAAAGTGAAGTATTCTGCTCTCCACTTCTTCACCACTTCATGAGTTTATGAAGCTTTATTAATAGCTTGCAGATAAATAAAACATTTTTTATAAGCCCTATTTTACTTCAAAAAAACAGAATCTCTATGCTCACTGAGACTACTTCCTCATCCCCACTAAGTTTACTTACAAAGCCGTGATTTACAGCTATCATAGTACATTCTGTTTGCACCATGCTACCATACTCCTGCAGAGGAGTCAGAAAAGTGTCTTCCCATTTGGCGTCTGATGCAGCAGTTTCCTATGTCAAGTTCGAATGTACTAGGGATCTGTCACCTCCAGAAAAAAATTAAGCCACTGGGTTTAGACATTTCCTTTTCATAGAGAAGACCGAATGCTCACCTGGCTTCTGAGAATATTTCTGTTCATCTTAGGAATTCATTTTATTCTTTCCATCTCTCCTCCCCTCCTCTCTCCACCCAACATGGACTATTAGTAAATATACTTGGTTTTCAGCTGAGTTTGTATCTTGTTACTTAACAAGTGCTATTCTGATTATATTATAATTATCTAATAGAGCACTAAATAAATCATCAAATGAAAATCACTATATGACTGCCTATGGATCTGCAGGCAGAAATAAACTGTTTCTACTAACAGCGCTGGGGCTTGAGGTGCCATTTCAGTTTTACAATGTTTGTGGTAGCAGGACTGTGATTTAATAAACATCATCCAGGTATTCAAAACTAATACTTCCAAGGAGTAAGTGCTACAATACAGGAAGGAAAACTAATTCATTTCTTCAGTGGAGCCTGAATTAATTAATTCCTTGCCTGAATTAATCAAGTACTACTTGAGAGCTCAAAGCTATGCATTAAAAAAAAAATAAAAATTGAGTAAATTCATCATTGAAACTATGTTAAGTTTACATTTAGTTGAACTATGGTCTAATAATACTTCTTATATACATTTACCAAGCCATCCCCATCAAATAATTGAGTTTTGTTAAAATAATGTATATGTTTTCTGTATTAAGCATCTTCTATGCTCCCATATGCTCACCTCTATCCACTAAATCCATTAGAACCTCAAACTGTAGAATTCAAAAAACCAGATAACTATTAACCAGAACTACAATTGCTATCACCTTCAGGGTCAGAAATAAAAACAATAAAAATTAAAAGATAGTCATTCCAACAGAACTTGTATTACAAGACATAAAATAATTATCAATCAAAAATGTGCAAATATTGGCAGAAGAAGTCAACATAATGTTTACAGCAAAGAAATACAAACCCCAGTAAAGCAGTGAAATCAACGAAGCTGGCTATACAAATGAGGACATGGATACAGTAATAAAATCCTCACACACTTCAGTGATTTGGAGATATCTATGATAGACTTCAGTGTGGGACAGAGATACCCAAGCTATCTTTAAACGAGGTAATTAAGGAACAGTCTAGCCCCAGAAGCACAGACCTGATGGCAGACAAATCAGCACTGCCAAGAAGCTTCCAACTCATAGCTCCTTGGCAGAAAATTCATGCTGCCAAAAAAATCCAGACTAAGAGGGATGCTCACACATATACAGCTGAATTACATAAAGGAATGAATGCTTCACCTCTGATTGCAGAATAGTGAAAATTTCTAAAGAACTGGAAATTTACATGCAAAGAAACTAAGAAGAGATGGTAGACACTATATAGATGATATTTAAAACAAAAGAAAATTCAAAAAAAGTTAATGGAACTAGGAAGCTGTATTTAGTGACCCTTGTCCCTATGTTTACCTTATTTATACTCCTTTGTATCTCATAAAAAGCCCCATTCCTCTTAAATGAGACTTCATGCAAAGTGGCCATTGTGGACAAGCCAATAACTGCCAGGATAAGCAAAAGTGTATGTCTGTAACTACTGCAGCTAATACTTATGAAAAAAACCTATAAATACATTGGTTGCACCTAGAGCAGTGCTATTGACATTTCTGATATCAAACCTGCCCTTGTAGTAGCCAGTTTTTTGACGTGACATAGACTGTAAAACTTGCAGAGTGAACAAGAGTGAAAGAGTGCACATTTGCCACTACAAAGTCATGTCACAATCCAAAATTAACTCAAAGGTCCTTTAAAAAAACTCTTTGGATAAAAAGAACTAGGCACTTCCATGTACTTCCTTAAATAATTGAGCTAGGGATAATGTTTCTTGTGCAACAATAATATAGAGACTTAAGCATACATCTTTAATCTAATGTTTTAGTTAACTGCACAGCTCATACTCAGAGTTTAAAAGTGTTAGGCTTTGTTTTCCATTACATACTTTAAAAGCTATTACATTATTGTAACTCATGCAATAGTGAGCTCATTTCCTTTTTTTTTTCCCTTTTTTTTTTTCTTTTTTTTTTTTGACATATCTTACACTGCTATTATTAGACTTTACAACTGAAATTAACATCTTCAGTCCTGAGGGAACTGTTTTATTTAAAATTATGATGAGCAGAGCTCCAAGGACTGACGGTGTGGAAGTTTAATTCTAATTCCAAAATACTGTTCTGAAGATGAACTCAACAATCATGTCTGTAAAACCAAAGAAAAAGCCTTCCAACCATTCATTTCACCAGTTTCTCTTCTTTTCTTCGCACATCTCCAGACAGTGTGACCTAGCAGTTTTAAATCAATAAAGGATTTCAGGCAACTTACTTCATGAAATCACAGTCCAACATCAGGACAGGCCATCAGATCACCCAGCCTAACCTCCCACTTATTGTGGTCTAATACTTTACACTATTACCCCTATAGTAGGTAAGACAAAGATTTGCAAGAAAAATAAGAGTGAAAAGCAGACATTAATTTCTTAAGATAACACTAGTAACTCAGGGAACTGCAGAAAAATACAACTGTGGAAAAAAATGCAAGAAAAAATGCCAAGGCTCAGAAGAAGACAGCTTGACAAGACTACTTGGCAAGACACAAACCATCTCACTCCAACACATCCCACCCAGCTGACTATGACTGTGCAGCAGAGACTCGCCAGGTGCCTGCACTGGAGGTAGGAACATTTGCTGCTTAGCCTGGCAGCACATTTGTCCTCTTTGTCCTGTGTGCAGAATCTCTCCAAAGCACTAGGTAAAAGATGCCCAAATAAAACATGGAAAGTTCCAGTAGTTTCCAGAAAGGTAGTCATCACAAATGATACCCAGAAACAGGTGAAACTGGCACAATTGTTTTTTCGCTTTTGTTTTTTTGTTGTTGTTTTTTTTGTGTGTGTGTGTATGTCTTTTGTTTTTGTTTTTCTGAGATTTAGTTTTTAAAAATAGTATCACCTGCAATATCCTGAAATCATTCCTTCTAACAATACACATTAAGTTAAAGAACCCTGCCTATTTTTATATCCTGTTTATGTATCCAAGGTCACATCAGCCTATTTTTTTTTATTGCAGCATTGCACTCATTTATTAAGATCACTGTCCTCTACAGAATCATTCCCTTTCCTCATTATTTTTCAGTTTGGCTTGCATATCTCTTGAATAAAGATCTGCTTGTTTACATGACCACAAGTTTTACTTTTAAGGGCTGACATTTACTAAATGATAAAGGCTGTTTCCTGTTTGCACATACTCTTTCTTTCTTACTACTCTTTTGGCAGCTACTGATTTTTATATTTATCTCCACATTACTAATGAAAAATATTTAGCACTTAGAATTTTGAATGGTGAATAAGAAGTATCTCAAATCCTGTGATTTAACAGTCACTGAAAATTACTTCCAGGTTTCTAGACCTCAGTATTTTAAAATCGATTTCCTAAAAAATTTGAGAAACTTTTAACTGCCAGAATACTTTGTGATATTTTGTCATTGTTCCGGTTTGGTTTGGTGGGTTTTTTGGTAGCGGGGGAAGGTCTGTGGCTTCAAGATGAAGCCCCTGTAAGAAGCTCAGAAGCTCCTCCTGCTCCAAAAAATAGTCAAAGGGCCCTTAGGGGAACAATAGATGCGCTTCAGCGATTAACTTACAAAAGAAGTCACCTAACACCTGAGCAGAGAAGCACTAGGGGGAAAAGAGCTGTGCTGGAGAGGGAGAGCAGTGCTGGTGGTTGGTGAGGAAGAAGGGGAAGAAGGTGCCCAAACAGAAGTCTCCCTACAACACATAGCAAGATGGCAGCTGTCCCCCTGCACTCATGGAGGAACGTGGTGAAACATTCCCTGGAGGCGCCAGGAGGGGTGAACTTGGCCACTGGACTTGGATGTTGTGGCCAGAGGATTTGCTGCCAGTGGACCCTGATTGCACAGCTTTGGAAGACCCAGGTGCCAAGGGAGTTTGTTCCCGTAGCAGCCCATGACTCTGTGGGAAGCCCAGGCTGGAGCAGCTCTGGACCTCGTGGGAAGGACTCATGAAGAGGAGGTTCGAGAAGGACTCTCTCCCATGGGAGGGACTCTGTGGGGAAGCAGGGAAGGACTGTAAGGAATCCTTCTTCCTGAGGAGGATGGCGCAGCAAGAGCCACCAGCCTCTGAACTGACTCTAAACCCCATCCCCTGGACCCTGTGCCGCTGGGGGGAAGGAGGGAGAGAAACCGGGAACAAAGTGATTCAATCCTGGGAAGAAGGGAGGGGTGGGGTAACATATGCAAGCCCTACTCTTTGTGTTGTCTGTGTCCTGTGTGTTTTGATTAATGTGAAATTAAATTATTATTTTTTCACCAAGATGAGTCTGTTCTGCCCCGAGCTTTGTCCTCCTCATCCCAGCGTGCGTGTGTGTCTGGGGAGCTGAGTGAGCGGCCATCGGCTGCTCCTTTGTTGTATTGGGGCCAAATCACAACAGTCATAGTCAACAAAATTTGAAAATATTACCTCTGTGGCTTGCCTGCTTGAGGAAGACAGAATAGTGAGATCTGCAATATGCAAGTTACTTTTGGCAAATAATATGTAATCAACTGAGAGAAATTATTTAAATGCTTGGGGTTTTGACCAGATCTTTTTTCCATAAAACAAATAAACTTGTACTTACCTATATACATATCAAATGAATAATTTTCCTGTATTTCCATTATTTGGCATACAACAGGTATTTAGTTTATGCAAGATTAACAAGCTGCAGTAAAAAAAGGATGAGGATCACCTGTCTAGATAGCAATTCTGCTAAGGAAGTACATGGGAGTCATAGCACATCATATAGTACACAAAGTATTGACAATGCTTTTTGGCTGAGATAAAGAGAATTGTAGACAGTAAAATATATAAAGTAATCCTTCCCCTCTCTTCAGCATTTGTAAGCCTTTAGTGGTAGTGCTTCCTCTGTTTTTCAGTGCCTTACATAAAAAAAATACATGGATCAGCTGCAAAGACACCACAGGAGAACAACAGGAATGATGAGATCCCTAGAAAGCCTGTGCTCTGGAAGGTCCAACTGCACTAGACTAACTTCCCTTGGAGGTTGAAGTAGAGGAATTATTCACTAGTAATCTTCTAAGGCAGAAGAGAATAATCTGTTCTCTATGTTAATGGCCAAAAAGGAAGAAGGGATTGAAACTGCAGTAAAATAGTTTTATGTTAAATTTCAGAAAAATCCTTATTACCCTGTAGTGGTAAAGAAGAGGGGTGGTTTTAACTAATTGGGAACCTGGGGAATTTCCACTATAGGAGACTTTTAAGACACCTTAAACACTGTCAGACCTAGTTTCTACATAATCTCATGTTGCCTTGGGGCAGAGAGGGGGAGCTAAATGACTTCTAAAATCCTCTCCAATGCTGACTTTTATAAAAACATGGTTAATGGTGCCTCCCTTCTTTTTCAAACCAGAACTCTAACACCTACTCTCTTCCAATATTCTTGGATTCCCTGAGTCCCCAAACTCATTAAATTTACCATCAGTAGCCCAGTGATCTCCTCAGCCAATTCTTTCAGGACTCTTGGAAGAGAACTAGTTACACCAGATGGGGAGTACTTCATGTTCTTTGTGTTATGTGAATAAATCATTAATTTATAATTTTCTCAATTCTGAACACCTTATTTTCTGCATCTTTCTAAAAATAATTCAGTACCATTGACATAAACATTTTTATTTCTAATACAACAGAGGAATTTCCATTACCCTGAGTGTTGTGGGACTTGGGCTTTTACCTAACACACTAAACTTCTATTTTCAAATAATCTCCGGATCAAGAATTTTAAAAATTAAAAGTTTAAATGGAATTTAAATTGGAATTAAAAAAATTCTAATTTCACCTTTTTTATTTTCACATTTTCACACACACACAAACATGACTGGAATTCTCCCCTAATGACTGAGAGCTGGTCAGAATAAGTTTTCATGTACAATCCCAAAAATCTCATTCATTATAAATTCACCTTACCAATTCTAAGAAGCTTGCAATACTATTAGACATTTTTTTACGTTGGATAACTGCCTGTCTAATTTGATGGTATTGGTATTTTACTCCCAGTTACATGAGGTGTCCAATGAGCAACTTCAAAAACTAATCCCCCCACAGCATTTTTCTTTCCAAAACACTACACACAGATGCTTCAGGAATAACTTGCCAGTCTTACTGCTCCCTACGACTACCCGGATAGAGATAATTTCAAGTCCTGTGGCTCCACCCACCTTCTTTATTCACCTTTTATTTCCTAGAGAACCTAATTACTTATTTCTTAGCAAGACCATTACAAAAATTAATATTTATGTTCTTCCTGTAACATTTTATGCATTCCTACACTTTCTTCCTCCTGCTACTTCAGAGCCAATATAATTACCCTCTCCATACCTTAAGTGCAAACATGCATGTTCTCGTGAGTGGAAGCCTGCTGTAATCCTGTTACTCTTTCTCTCACCGGAATGTAAGCCAACATTTTCACACCAAAAGCTTCAGTTTTACATTACCCTTTTCCACATTGCCTTTCTTCCATTCTCATTTGAAAAATCAACATTAATCCCTTTATTCTCATGTTGCATTATTATTAGCATTGCCAACCACTGCAGACCCTTGAGTTAGACCCGAGTAACCTTGCTGGAATAAGTGTTAAATAGAAAAAGCAAGATGAAGCTCTGATTTATTATCTTCTTATGCTTCTTTGGTGGAAGTCTTCATTGAATTTGGATTATGGAATACATATTTTTTATGTGACTATACCATGTAAACAAGCAAGATAAGTAAACCAAATGCTCTACTTTGTTCTCACTACCTAAAGGCATAAGATACCATGCTGAGAGATTTAATTTATGCAATTTTTTTAAATGAAAAAGTAGTTCTTGTTCCTACTGAGAGAACTGATGGAGGCAGAGGCAATTGATTCCAGCTGTATCTTTAGTACCATTATTCCATATACTGTCAAACCCCTGAAGTAGAGGTACTTCAATTCAACAATTAAGTGGATAAAACATATTTAAGATCAAAGCTGATTATTATATTCATTACAAATCATTTTTGCAAGATAATATGTGCCTTTCTGTTGGCAACTAATTTGCCAAATATTTTTCAACTCCATATATTTTTCAGCATTCAAAATGTATTAAGGTAGAAGGAACAAATATGCAACTTGCTTCACAGACCATTCAGATTTTTATACTCATTGTTCATTCTATCTAACTGATCCCCAATTGTATCATCACATTACTTTAGAAGAACAAGTAATGAACATCAATTTTATCATATCCGTGGAAAGAGGAGCTATATGAACATCCACTAAATGTACATTTGCATGAACAAAAATAAAGTTCTACAATTATTTTCAAATAACAAGTACCCAGGCATACAGGATGCTAGGATGAAAAAATACTCCGATTATAAACAAATAATCTAATGTGTGTCTGAGCATCTTCAAAGTCTTCACAAAAAAATTAAATCTGAATTAAACCCAGCAATACTTGACACACAAAATTCTACAAGTAGGCTTAATTAATTTTATGACTTCTACAGCACCAAGGGATTAAGGTATTTGTCTTTTACTGGCATCTTCTAAGAGTCTGTAAATTATCTACTTCATGTCTAAATTGTCTTTGTCTAGAAATGACTGTTGAAATGATCACTGTAAATTTTGATGGATTATAGAAGTCTGTTCTTCTGGAGAAACTTTTTTGCATTAACATGCAGGAAACAATAGACAACAGTCCTTCCATGTGATTTCAACGATAAAAATACCATAATTAAACATATAATCAGTTAGTTGCCTATTACATTTACTATGGATTATTTTTTTAATTTTAACACCTAGCTTTCTGAAATCAGGACAGTGCATTCTAAAATAGTGACAGGTCTGTGGCTGCAGGTTGTCAAGATTTAAATTCAAATCACGCTTTAAAGTATCCAACCACAAACATTCCTTATTTTAACAAGAGCATTTTTACTGCCTTCCTAATGCCACTTTATTGTAAAATATGCAGCCATACTACTTTGAACACTTATCAAAATGCTCTGAAAAGCAAGTATTATAATTTATGATTTGTAACTATACACAGCCCAATGAATATACTTGTATCTTGTCATACGTCTATTTTAAATCATAAAATCATAGAATACCAGGTTAGAAGTGATCTCAAGGGATCATCTAGTCCAGCCTTTCCTGGCAAAAGCACAGCCTAGACAAGATGTTCCAGCACCACATCCAGTTGAATCTTGGAAGTGTCCAATACTGGGGAATCCAGCATTTCCCTGAGATTACTCCAGTGGCTGACTGTTCCCACTGTAAAAAATTTTCCTCATGTCCAATCAGAATCTTCCCAGGATCAACTTGTACCCATTACCCCTCCTCTCTTCCATGTGACTCCCTGTAAAAAGGGAGTCTCTTATCTTCTTGCAGCCACCCTTTACGTACTGGAGCAGGGCAATAAGGTCTCCCCTAACCCTTCTTTTCTCAAGACTGAGCAAACCCAGTTCTCTCAGCCCTTCCTCATATGGCAGGCTTCCCAGACCTTTGATCATCTTCGTGGCCCTTCTCTGGACCCTCTTCAGACCATTCACATCTTTTATTTATAGTGGGGACCAGAAATGTACACAGTTCTCCAGGTATGGTCTGACAAGTGCTGAGTAGAGTAGGATGATGACTTCTTTATCTACTGGTGATGCCCTTGTTGTTGCAGTCCAGCATCCTGTTGGCTTTCTTTGCCACAGTAGCACACTATTCACTCATATTGGGCTTGCTGTCCACCAGGATCTGCAGGCCCCTATCCAAAGAGCTGGTCTCCAGTCCAGCAGATCGCAGCCTGTGCTGCACTCCTGAATTGTATTTTCCCAGATACAAGACCTTCTTCTTTCTTGAACTTCATGAGGTTCTTGTTAGCCCACTCTTCCAGACTATCCAGGTCTTCCTGCAGGGTGGCTCTCCCCTCCCAGTGTCTGTTTTGCCACTTGACGTGGTGTTGTCTACAAAATGCATCAGGGTACACTTGATCCCACCATCCAGAACACTTATGAACATTGGGCCCCATACAGTCCCTGGGAAACCCCACTTGCGATCGGTTGCCATCACCATTGGCTGTGGCCTGTCAGCCAGTTCTATACCCTCTGCACAGACCACTTGTCCAGACTGTAATGCATCAGCTTCTCTAGGAAGAAGCTATGGGAGCATGTACTGAACACCTCGGACAAATGCAGTTAGACAATGTAAACCACTTGCCCCACATCAACCCCGCAGATTACTTTGTCACAGAAGTCTATCAGTTTTGTCAAGCACAATTTGCCCTTGGTGAATTCATGCTGGTTTTTCCCAATAGCACCCAGGAGAATTTGTTCCATAAATTACATGATTGATACCTACGATTTTTTTCATTTCAGGATCAGGAAATACTTGAAATAGTGAACAAATTTAAATATCTTTTTTATAAAGTTGGAACTTAAGACATAGTAGGATAGATAGATAGATGGACATATTTTCAGGAAATGAGAATCCCTCCACCCAAAGGAAAAAATAGTAAAATTTTATGTTCTGGTTTTTGTTTTTTTTCTAGTATTCTGAAGCCTGTTTTTAATAGCACTAAAATTACTCAAACCAAAAAAAGCAAACAAAATCCAAACCAAAACTGAAATAACTGATTCATTCTGAAAATTGGTAAATTATGCCTAGAGACTTTTGTTTAAATGACGGGTTTGTGTGTTTAGTCATCATGTAACAGAGTTCTCTCCTGACGTAGTTTCATTACAACTAAAATTGATACTATTTTGCCATTTGTTTTTGCAGTTATTTAAGTCAAAGAACGAAATCTTTGTAGCAGCTTTCTGTACAAAGCATCTTCTGAAATTTACTTCTCTGGGTACAAAAAAAAGTATAATCCTGTGAACGAAGGAAAGAAAAATTACCTTTTCTGCTGTTTTACTTCAGAACTGAGAAAAGACTCCCTGCATGACAACCTACAATAGGAGCTCCTTGTTGTGGTGTGTAGTTAGAGGTTCTCTTACCTCCACACTGATACAACCGTCCATGCTTTAATGTTTTTTCTGCACATGCATATACAACTACTCTGATGGTGAACGTCTCTTTTAAAGCAACTCATAAAGGACAGAAGTCTTTAAATGGTTATTCTATTAGGGTAACACACTGACACAACTTTTTGCAGTATCAAAACACTTCCTTATCACACAACCTTAATCCCTTTTCACAATGCAGACAAATATTCCAAAGAAAGAGGAGAAATGAAATTATTTATCAGTTACAGGCACATAACATGGGTCAGTAAAAGATATAGCCTTTCCCAGTAAGGCAGGTTATATGTTGCATTTCATGAATAAAAAGCGGAACCTTGGGAATCATCCCAATACATTTATACCCAAGCATGTAGAAATATATTTCTCACTGCAGAAATACATCACAGTTTCTGCACTGAATTTTTTCTAGGATAATAGTTACAATCCCAAATTGTACACAATTAGATCTCAACTATGTGTTTTGCCACTTCGTAAGTTATTTTCCATCATAGAATCATTAAGGTTGGAAGGGATCTTAAAGATCATCAAATTCCAACCCCCCTGCCATGAGCAGGGAACCCTACCACTTGATCAGGTTGCACAAAATCTCATCCAATCTGGCCTTAAAAATCTCCAGGGATCGGGCATCAACAACCTCCCTGGGCGATCCATTCCCGTTCCTCACCACCCTTATACTGAAGAATTTCTTCCTAATATCTAACCTAAACCTACCCTCCTTCAGTTTAAAACCATTACCTTTGTCCTATCACTATCTTCTCTGGTGAAAAGCCCTTCCCCAGCTTTCCTCTAGGCCCCTTTCAAGTACTGGAAGGCTGCTATAAGGTTCCCCTGGAGCCTTCTCTTCTCTAGGCTAAACAGCCCCAACTCTCTCAGCCTGTCTTCAGAGTAGAGGTGCTCCAGGCCTTTGATCGTCTTGGTGGCCCTTCTCTGGACCCTCTCCAACAGCTCCATGTCTTTCCTGTGCTGAGGGCACCAGAGCTGTACACAGGACTCCATGTGGGGTCTCACCAGACCAGAGTAGAGGAGCAGAATCACCTCCCTGGCCCTGCTGGCCACACTTCTTTTGATGCAGCCCAGGATGCAGTTGCTCTCTGGGCTCCAGCACACACTGGTGGATCATGTTGAGCTTCTCATCTACTACCACCTCCAAGACCTTCTCCTCAGGACATGAGACAATGGCAAACATCATGCATTTTGACATCTAACATAAGTGCTTGCTTCTCCAATGTGAGTCTTATTCACAAGCATGAGGAAAAATAAAAAAGGAATAAAAAGAAAGCATATTCACACCTAAATGAAATGGGTTTACCTCAGAAATAGAGTAAACCCCTCAGTTTTCCTCAAGTAACTATGGATTGGAGAATGAATAAGTAATATCCTATCTCTCCTAGCCTATAATGCAGATTTTTCCCCATGAGCAGTGCCAAAGTGATTTCAAAGTAATTTAGTTGAACACTGCTCTTCCAAATGGGAATAAGACAGGAAGAGGTTCTCAACTCCACAGCCAGAAGGGATGAATTCCTCCATTTGTAATGAATGCATCAGAAGGGTTTGAATGCTGCAATGTCAGCCCTGCAGGACCTGCAGCAAACACAGATCTGAAGAATATGTAGGTAGGTAGAAGCAGGCTACTCTACTCTAATGGACTGCTCATAAAAAATGAGCTGGGGAAAAAAAGTGGTTTTAGGTACCAGGGAAAACAGTACATGCTTAACCATTGACTCAGCTTTCATTTCTAAGATACTACTTTTCAATAGGGACTGATATTAAAATGAAGTGAGAAAAAAACAATGCTGTTCACAGGTCCAGATAATAACACCAGAGCTAGTTTATGTCACATAGCTGTATTATTTTCCTAAGCTTTTGGTTACATGTGAGAGACAAGGAGGTGAAGAGTTAACCCTGATAAAAATAGGAGTAATAAAATTATGATAGGAGCCCAGCTGCCTTATGTAATAATTTTCATTCTGACTTGAAAAACTTAATTGATATTCAATTCACCATCATGTTCACGTCAACAGTAGATCATTGGGCAGATTTTTCTAAATGAACACAAACACCTGACAGTTTTGTCAGCTCTGTTTATTAACCTGAGTATGCCTTCATTAAGGAAATTAGAAACAAGTGAAATTCACACAAATGGATTTATCTTTTGTTCCACTAGTAAAGTACAAATTACCTGTGTATTCAAGTCAATCCCATTACACTGGGACTTGGTTTGTGGAATCATGATGTTAGACTTAATGATCTGTGCTTTGCTGTTAACCTTTTGTATTCTGCAGTCTTACAAGCATATGTTTTTATATCTTCTACTATCCTGTTTTTTGGGGGGGGTTTTGAGTGGTGATAAATGAAAAAAGAATTTATGTGACAGCATCCGTAAGTGAAAAGAACATACAAAAACTTTTGGAAAAGTCTAACAACACCTGTACATAACTGTCAGACTAATTATGAAGATAATTCCATAGCTATTGCTCCTATACTCCGCATTTATTGGAATTTCCTCTTAAAAAGGGGTAGAAACTTCCCACAGGAATTCATGGGGATAACCAAACTCACCCTAGGCACCCCTTCTTTCTTGCATAGTACTGATCCAAAGACCTAGACTCTCTGTAAGTGAAGTATGAAATAGTATTGCAAAGGTCTGCCTTTGCCCCAAGCGTAACTGGGAACGTTGATACAGAGGTACCTTTCAATCTGGTCACCTAACTCTTTTCAAGTGGAGAACCAGAATCAATAGAGACCTTTTCCACAGCAGTCCCCCCAAAGAAAGAAGGTTTGCAGAGAACATCTGATAAAGTGACAAATGGGGACTGGGAAGACAGATGGCCACTGCTTACTCAAAATAGTTAGTTAATAACCATAGTGAAAAATTAGCTGTTCAGTGACCCTGAGGAATGGAACAGACAGATGTTAAGAGAGGCACAAAGACTGAAGCAACTGAACAAAGTTCATGCTTCAGTGGCAGCACAGCCCCAAGAAGAGCTATTCAAGAATCTCCAGATCAAGAACTGAGGCAAGGGACCATTTCAGGCTTTTCTGGCAGGGCCCTTGTGGATGTGTGTTCTCACAGGTGCAGTCAGAGCTGCAGAGCATGCTGCTTCAGACAGGCTGAGAGCAAGAATCAGGAGCCTGGAACTCTGACATTCAGGCAAATCAGATGTAGGAACAACAGTTGGGGAAGTTCCAGGCATGAAACATCAAGGCAGGCAATTCTGTGGTGGCACAGATCCATCTACTGAAGCCAAAGACTTTGCAACTTTCTCTCAGTCTTCTACTACTTCTGTAGTACTTCTGTTTGTAGTACTTCTGTTCAGCATAACAACTTGACTAGGCAGTAAATAACAGTTTACCTACAATCCGTCCATATTTTTACATCATAAAATGAGACAGGGTCATTCCTACTTTGCTGACAGAAAAGCTAAGATGTAGAAAGCAGAGAGTTCATATGGCCCATAAACGGTAGATCTTGATTATCCTCCTTTCCCAAGTTAACAGTAATGTTAGCAACATCTGTATGAAGTGGTACAGAAGGTGGAAAAGCATAGCTGTTCATGTTGTGCTGCTGCAGTCTGACCTACCACCCAGAATTTATCCACAAGTCATATAAATGAGCTTCCAGAAGTGACAGGACATTATTATTATAATCCATTAAGCAGGATGAAGTTAGTATTTCATACTCAAATAAAAAGGCATCCTCCCTGATCCCCATAATGACCTAAGAAAGCAAGTAACATCCAAAGGACAGGGGAGGGCTATCAAGCCTACATCTGTATTTTTTCTGCTTGTTAAAGGTGATGTGGTTAGTAATTATTTTAGCTGACAGCACTTCAGACAGCAGAACCCCAAGCTGTGGGAATATCAAAGCAGAAGTAGTAATGACTTTCAAAGGTGTCAATGCTCTCAAGAAAAATGATTGGGTTTTCTCCTTTGATTCCTGAAGTGGCATCTCATTTGCTTGGTAAGTTTGCCTTACTGCTGTAGTCTGAAAATGACCACGATGGACAGAAAAAGAGTTTAGCAGAACCCACATGAAAAAACCCAAAACCTTCCAGGAAGGAATACAAAGGCAACTCAGAAAACATGAGGTTAACATTTGGCTATATTACACGTTTTCTTTTTTTAGTGTACAGCCTCAAAAATATACCAAACAAAACACAACTTATTTAAAAAAGAGTTCTTCCACTCATTAAAAATATTGCCAAGATATCCCAGATTTACATTCATGATGATAAAATGTTTCTTATCTAGTTTGATTAAATATCTGCACAGCCGGTCAATGTTTTTCAGCTTTACAGCTCTTTCCCTGAATCAGTCTGTCACTTTTTCCACTGGCTCTTCATTTATAATTTATGGTGTAAAGCACCTAGCTTTCACAGCATGAACATTTTATAGGTGTTAGGTCAGGCTGTCAAGCTAAAGTACATGCTAATAACTGGTGGCTTTGAAAGTCTTGGTCTCTTTACCAACAGTGGAACATCAGCATGAAGGCTCAATTGTTTTTACAAAATAAACAGCTTTCCAATACTTTTAATATTATCAACAAATGAATATACAACATCCTGTCATTTACTTGAAAGGAAGTAAGTTTTCACTATCTAAACAAAGATTAAATTGCTTTAAAAGACTGGACAGCACGGAGTACTCACCTCTACTACATATAGAGCTTTGAATGATAGAGTTTTAATGAACATACATGGAGATTAAAATTTCAAAGATAAGTAAAGAGCATAAAATACATCTAAGAATGCCATCATTCATGGAGTAAAGTGTTATGCCTGGTCAGTTGAATAACTGGTGTAATATTCAACAGTATATAGCTACCTACTTTTTTTTCTTTTTTGATGAGATGATAATCTAATTGGAGAAAAAATATCCTGATTTCACATCAAAAAGAGAAAATAAAAACACTGCTTTTTCATATTATTTTTGCCTTTTTTTTTTTACAAAAAAAGAAATCTTTTATTGTCCAAGAGGTGATTCAGATTTGATCCTTCAATAAAACTTCCTAGTCCACAGCTCTTTAAATGCCAGCAGAAGAAACATTGGAACTAACAGCATAGTACCAATACTTTGTTTAAAATAATAATAATAAAGAAAACTCCTTCTAAACCAGTGTAAAGCAAAACCAGTCACTTCTGTTATGACTGAAAATAGTCTTTTTGGTCACAGAGGTTATCACGTGTAACACAGATGAAAGTGGAAAGCATTTCTGAGACTTCCACTGACCTCCAATGAACACATCTTGGGCACGACCTTGGCAGGTACAGCACTGCATCACTACTGCTGGAAATGCAGTAACACTCGGTGACTTACTTAGTTCAAAGCACCGCTTCAAAGAGCTACTTGAAACTCAAGTGTCTGTTATACAAGCCAGTGATGCAAGGGGAATGTCACTGAGGATTGCTGGAGCACTGCACCGCCACGGGACTTTGAAGGCAATGCCAAATATAGACCATACAGTACCATATCCACACTATTACTGCAGAATACAGGAACCTTTTAATTTCAATTATTATTGCAAAGGTAACATTTAAATTAAAAATTCTCTTATACCATTTTTCTTTAAAACTTCTTTTTTTTTCCTCTTTTTGCCATTCTGTCTGAAATGAGCCCAAAAAAATGTTAGAAAGGGATGAACAGCACTATGACTGTCGAGATGAATTACACTATTAAAGGAAAAATGGGGAATAATTTAAAAATTATTTTTGCTCCTATCTAAAGCCTACAATACAGTAAAAATGCTCAATTTGTCTGGGAAGGCTATTCAGTGTATCATAGAACTACAGAACTATAGAATGTTTTGAGCAGGAAGGGACCTTAAAAATCATGTAGTCCAGACCCTCTGCCATAGGCAGCAAAATCTTTCACTTTTTAGGTTGTTTAAAGCCCTGTCCAACCTGGCTTGAACATTTCCTGGGAGGGGGCATCTACAACTTCCCTGGGAAACCTGTTCCAGTGTCTTACTACCCTAATTGTAAGGAATTTCTTCCTTATGCCCTAAATCTACCCTCTTTTAAATCAAACCATTGCCCCTTGTCCTGTCACTGTAGGCCCAGGTAAAAAACCTTTCTCAGACTTTCTTTCAAGATCCCTTTGAATATTGAATAGCCTTTGAATATTGAAGGTCTCCCTGAAGCCTTCTCCTCTCTAGGCTGAACAACCCCAACTCTCTCGGCCTGTCTTCATAGGAGAGGTGCTCTAGCCTTCTGATCATCTTTGCAGCACTTCTGAACTTACTCCAACAGCTCCATGACATTCTTGTGTTGGACACACTAGAGCTGGACTAGAGGTGGAGTATCACGAGAGCAGAGTAGAGGGGAATAATCACCTCCTTCACACCTGCTGGCCACACTTCTTTTGATGCAGCCCAGGTTACGGCTGACTTTCTGGGCAAAATATTTAAATATTTAAATACATAAAATATTTTCAAAAATTTTCAGATGACAATTAGGTATACATTTACATCCCTAGTTAAAAAAGCACAACAAAAATTGGAAATAATATCTAAAACTTAACACAAATTCATTAGACATTTTTTAGATACACATTGATCTACAACATCTTTTCTTAGAAGAGTTAGCTACCACCATATCCAAGCAATTCAAAATACTGTGGCTGTTACTTGCACTTTTCTACCTGTTCAAAATCATTCTCAGACTATGAATAGTATGCTATCTCATGGCAGGTTTCTCTGCCCTTTACATGAATGCAATCAATTATTGTTTAACATTGTTTCCCTCCAACAATAATGAATGCCTTCATCAGAATCTCAGTGTGCTTTTTTGATTGTCCACAACCCCTTCATTTCCAGTGCTTGCACTCAATCAGAACAAGTTATTGAAATCTCATACTTAATTTGGAACAGATGAAGGGGAATTTAAGATGTTTCATTTGTGTAAATGCCAAATTTATAACAATGAATATTATATTTTATATTGCTATACAGCTTAATTTATTTCATCTAGGAGCAATAAAACAGAGTAAGTACTGGGCAATCCTAATAGCCAAGCAGAACCAAATTAAGGAAGAAAAAGCTGACATCTGAATTATAATGCATTAAGGTATAATTAAAGCTGAATTTGAGGATAATTTTTTTCAATTCAACTTGGAGAATGCCGTACATTTTTAGTCTTCAGTATTATACCAACTGGAAAGAGTTTTGAATCTACAAAAAATCATTAAATATGACTTGTTTTTTTATACTTATCACTAAAATACAACTGTGTGGCAACACCACGTTGGTAGTGAACATTCTAGCTTATTATGTCCATTTTAATGTACAAATGTCAGAATTAAATCTGGGTTATGAAACTGAAAAAAATTGCAAAAGTTTTTAGCTGCTTTAAATAGAGAGCAAAGGAGGTGAGGAAGTGCATAAAAGGCATGCTTTTGAGGCAGACAGTATTTAACTGTGCAATTCATAGTGCAATTCTTCAAAGGTTATTCATGGCACTGACCTTATTTAATATTTAAATAATGTTCTTGGCCAAAGTAGGTTTGTTCTAATGAGAGGTTTTTTTCCTGGGAAAGTTGGGAGGCATTGTCAACATAACTGAAGGCTGGAACACTACATGGGGGGCAAATATGGGGAGAGAAGGAATGATTCTGAGATAATAAATAAGAGAGGACATTAGCTACAAATAATTATACGATGTAAAAGCAGCTAAGAATAATTTATTTTATGAAATTGGAGCTTAGCAGCAAACACAGAAGATAATGTGAGCATGTATTAGCTGATGACAAGCCAACCAATGACTAATCAAATGATGTGGGAACAAAAGGAGACAAACACCATCAAAGTTTCACATATGTCTAATAAAAATACCACTACTGCACAAAGTACAAGTGAAATCTCACCAATAAAACTGGATATGGTTCTGGTTCACCTATGTTCAATAAAGAATGAATTAAAATGGCATGAAGAACAGGCAAAGGCAACTGTAACTACCACAGTGAGCAGGCGTATCTTAAATTGAAAGGTGAAAATAGCACACCAAAACCTAGAAGAGATAAAACTTCTCCTACAATAGTGTAGATGGATAGAGGATGGAAAAACACTCCTAAGCTTTGGGACAATGCCAACACAATAATAAATTAATAAGCACTGACCACTAATAAATTTAGCTTATAAATGCATTTTTATTTCATAGCACTTAAGTTCAGTTCACTAGATTTAAGATGAAAACTAATCACTCTTTTATATAGCATCATAAGAGGCATCTGCTTGTGGTAACAGAACTCTTTCACAATCCTGTGTTCCAGTTACAGTCAGCAGAGCCTCCCAATGCAGTGTAAACAGTCAGCAAATATTCCACCAATGCAAATACTATTTATTTTGTCAAGACAAATTAAAAAATTTAAAAACCCAACCTGTCAATGCCAGTAATGCTAAAGTAAAATCTTCTTCACCTCAGAGGAAATTAGGCCACTTGCTGAATGTTAAAATGACTCATCCTTTGTAATTTTTTCCTTTCCGGTCTTCAAAGCCAATGGGAACCTCTCCCCTTGAACCCATTTCCTTTTTGGAACACAGTAACAAGTACTTAAATAATTCTTGAACCCTCTTCACAGAACTACAATACAGATCTTCCTGAACTACTGCATTTATCTTTAACATAAGTCTCCAAAGGACATAACCCACATTATGGACTAATAGTCTGTAAAACTGAATTTTATGAACTGTAGCAGTTTTGAGCAATAAAAATTGAATCAGTAGACTCAAGCTGATGGCATTTCTCTCCTACCCTACACAGGAATTAATCTATTTTTTATTTTTTTTTTTTAAATGATGTGCTTTTAAAAAGCATTAGAACCTACTTGGAGTCTATATATGTTTACATGTAGAGATGCATGTTATTGATAAAATGATTATTTTTTTTCCCAAAAACTAAACCCCAAATTTTGTAAATTAGAATATGTCTGCAAAAGAGAATCAGAGAAGTTGATTTTTTCTCTTCCTTCTTCCTGTTCTTTTCTTTCTCGTATAAAAAATGTACTGTTTCATCTTATTATCCGAAAAAAGGATAGCCCACTGCTATTTAACATCTTTGTCAGTGACATGGAGAGTGGAATTCAGTGCAACCCCAGCAGGTTTGCAGATGACACCAAACTGTGGTGTGATTGACATGCTGGAGGGAAGGGAGGCCATCCAGAGGAACCTTGACAGGTTTGAGAGGTGAGCCTGTGCCGACCTCATGAAGTTTAATAAGGCCAAGTGTAAGATCCTGCACATGGGTCAGGGCAATCCCAAGCACAAATACACACTGGGCAAAAAAAGGATTGAGAACAGCCCTGAGGAAAATTACTTTGGTTTGTTGGTTGATGAGATGCTCAACATGAGCCAGCAGTTGTGTGACTGCAACCAAGAAAGCCAACTATGTCCTGGGCTACATCAAAAGAAGCATGGCCAGTGGGTCAAGGGAGGTGAATCTCCCCCTCTACTCCATTCTTGTGAGATCCCACCTAGAGTACTGCGTCCAGCTCTGGCACCCCCACCACAAGAAAGACATGGAGCTGTTGGAGCTACTCCAGAGGATCAAAGGGCTGGAGCACATCTCCTATGGAGACAGGCTGAGCGACAGTTCAGTGTGGAGAAGAGAACGGTGCAGGGACACTTATAGCAGCCTGAAGGGGGCCTACAGAAAAGCTGGGGAGGGACTTGTAGAAGGGCATGTAGTGACAGGACAAGGACTAATGACTTCATACTGGAAAGGGAAGATTTACATTTGACGTTAAAAAGAAATTTCTCACTATGAGCTTGGTGAGACACTGGAACAGGTTGTCCAGAGAAGCTGTGGCCCATAAAGGGGGGATTGGAACTAGACGATCTTTAAGTGTCTTTCAACCCAAACTATTATATGATTTTAGGAGCTTTAGTCAGAAATAGTATCATCTTAGTACAACGAAAATCACACTTACGTTCCTTACAGCTACATAAATATGTTTACCCCTACTCAAAGGACACTACCTACATGAAGCTCACCAACAAGAATCTTATTTTATTCATAAAGCACTTAATATAAAGGCTATTTCTTTATTTCTTTTCATCATTTTTTCTCTTACTTTAAAAGAGATCAAAAACCTTTAAACATACACTCCATTTGGTAAAGACCCCAAAACCCAGACATTCAAAGTAATTTTTTGGTGCATGCTAAATAACTGTGAAGTTAACCTGAGCTAGTAACTGGCAGCTCAAATAATCAGGTCATACAGACAATGTATTCACTGAATTTCGTGTAACAGCATTGTACTTGGACATAAGAACACTGGGTATCAGGAAAGAAAGAATTCCCTAGGTCAGAATCAACCATCCAAAATCGTGGTTAAAAGTTTAAACATATTAGTGTAAAAGAATGAGTAATTCCTCAGTAACTCTTTGCACAGCTTTAATAAGAACTCACTACTTCCTTTTCTAAACGCAATATAAAAAAGACCCTTAACTAAGCAGATACTTAACTGAAGGACATTATGAAGAATCTGTCAATAATAGGCCTTTTTTTTTTTTTAAGGTATGAGTACTTATGAACCTCATAAATAAGGTATATCACATGCTACAGTGAAGGAAAAAATCTTAAACTACAGAATACTTAGGCAGTTTCATCTGACCTGCAGAGGTAGAAAATTCTTATCTGCTCAGATGGTGGCAATTGGTCTTACACTGAGAATATGAGCAAAACACACAAACCTGTCACCTTCCAAGAGGCTTCTCCTGATACAGCATGTCAGAACACTTCAGTCAACCCCAGTATTTGTTTAAAACAGTATTGAGTGTTTCAAAGACAAAATAAAATTCATACAATAGAATGGGAAAAATTCCTAACAAGTTTCTGCTTAACAGCAATAACCCAAACAGATGATTACACTCCAGTTGTACTGAAGCAATATCAAAGGTTGCGAATGAAAGAGAAAGAGACCTTAAGAACTTTATTTTCTTGTCTCTGGCTAGATGACAAACGATCTACTACATTTTGCAAGACAAAAGCAATAAAAACAGCTCTACTTCAGGCTTTATTTCTGACTCTACCTCACAATATTTGGAAATTTGGGTTTAGTAAAACTTACTGGTATGTACATTTAATTTCTGTCAACAACCTTGGTTTGGCATCATTGTAGTATAGTATATGGATGTTGTAAAATTCCCATTCTCTGTGGCGTGCCCTGTGATACCTTCTTTAGTCACAGTTAATCTAGAAGCCATTGTGTTTCTCTATAGCATTGCCTTACAGCAATAAAGTTAATATATAGCATGATATTCATTATATTATTATTGTCCCTCTTGCTTTGGTCTTGGTTTTCTGCTCTGATACCCAAATGTTCCAGCTGTCTTTTCCTAAACCTCTCTTTAAGGAAGTCACAGTGCTTTTCAGTGACACAGCTTGCTTCTCTGGACAGTGCCTAGACAACTTCTAAATATCTCCAAAACCTCCCTGGAAAACCTGTGCCAATGCTCAGGCACCCTTACAAGTGTGATGTGCTCTAAACCCCAAACCATCATAGTGCGGCTAAGAAACGCACCAGTGTCGTGTTTCCCAAAACACATAATGAAGGTGTTTTCTGATATTCAGATGTCACTTCCTGTGTTTCAGTTTGCACCCACTGCCTCTGCTCGTGTCACTGGGAATCGCTGAAAAAAGCCTGGTTCTATGTTCTTTGCACCTTCCCTTCAGGTATTTACATACACTAATAAAATTCCCCCAAGCCTTCTCTTCTGTAAGCTAAACAGTCCCAGCTCTCTTAGGCTTTTCCTCATAGGAATGGTGCACCATTCATTCATTACCTTCATGGCCCTTCACTGGACTCTCTCCAGTATGTTCCAGTCTCTCCAACACTGAGGAGCCCAAAACTGGACACAGCACTCCAGGTATGACCTCACCAGCACTGTGCAGAGTGGAAGGATTGCCTCCCTCAACCTGCTGGTAATACTTAGCCTAATACAGCCCAGGGTACCATTTGCCTTGGTGTCCTCACCCAGGCTCTTTTCTACCCAGCTGCTTTCCAGCTGGGTGATCCCTGGCATATACTGGTGCATAGGGTTCTTGTTCCCCAGGTGGAGCACTTGGCACTTCCTTTTGAACTCCATGAGGTTCCTGTGAGCCTACTTCTCCACCCTGTCAAGGTTCCTCTGGATGGCAGCACAACCCTCTGGCATATCCATCACTCAATTAAATGTCATCAGCAAACTTGCTGAGGGTGCACTCTGCTAACAAGGAAGTGATCCCCTCAAACTGCAAAAGCAGTAATAACAACACACAGTTATGTTCCATACTATTATTTGTAAAAGAAAAAGGTATTTATTGGAATTGAAAGGCAGAGAGGCACAGTTAACAAATCTCTTGGGACTCTTCAGTCACTTCTAGCTATGAACTGGAAAAAGCTTGAATATTTGAAAGGCAAGTTGGATGAAAAGATCAATTTGATAATCCCATTGAGGGAGGTGAAAATACCGTTCTGAATTACAATCTGACTAGAAAGCTAAATGAAACAGAAATAAACAACTAGATATTGTTGACAAAAACTACATAGCAAGACAAAACAATGCTCTGCATCACTGTTTGATATCCTTATCAAATGGAAAGGAAGTAACTGAAGAACACAATCCACACTCTCTTCTCCCTTAGAAAGGATGCAAGTCAGGTACAACTACACTTACTTACACTGCAAAATAGTAAAGGAAGTGTATGGAGGAAGGTAGGACAGAAGATCAGTTCCTAAATTATTTTAGATTAATCTAAACATTCAAGCAATTCAGAATGTCATGTAACAAAAATTTTAAACCAATTAGGTTCCACGTAAGACAAACTAGATTATAAAATATTCAGCCCTCCAGGTTAAAGCCTAAACAATCAGATAAACTATATGGTAATTTGTTCATTAACCTTTATAATGTATGTACCATGATCCACCTGAATCAAGAATGGAGGTACAAATGCAAATCAGGAAGAAGACTGCCTGTTGTCAGTAAATTTTAACATTATCAATATGCAGTTCTAAATGTCAACATCTAATCAAGCCTTCTCAAGAAGTGATCTTCGTTTTTATTTTCAAAATATCCATCTGTGACACCAACTTCAATCAGCTTTTATTCCTTGAGGCACATCTCAAGTATAAAATACGTCTACCTGACTATAAGGATTAAAAATAATTTCCTAATTTGCGCTAATATGATGGAAATGAACCAATGCAAAGGCTTCAGGACATTACTTAAAATAAAAAATACTTGTTACAAAATTAGTAAGGAAAACTATTATTAGTAAAGTGAAGAGGCTAAGCATTACTGCAACTTTTAATGTACTGTGGCAACAGTAGGTGTGCCATGAGAAAGGAACAACATAGGAAGCTAGCTACAAGTGTGACTTCTGTTCTATGGCTATGGCACATTACTTAACTCTCTCATCTTGCAACATAGGTTTTTGGCTTTTCAACATTTTACAAACTAAAATATTCTATGTCAAACCCTATTTTTTAGTGGACTTCTACCAAAAAATCAAACAAAACTGTTCAAACATTTCCAGGAGCAAGACAAGAGAAAATATGTTTTGCATCTTTACTAGCATTTTTTGCGATTTAAAGCATCTTAATAGACATTCACTGATGTCCTTTACTATAAGTTCACATTTACCCAAGCTGAACATGTTTACTACAGCAACTTGAAATTTTGGCACTACCAAAGCCTAACTGTGCTTAGTGCACTCCGTCCTTAACAGACTCCATGTACCAATTTCTCTGTGCTGATACTGTTACCACACAGCAACTAAGCATGCTCCCTGCTAAGAATGTGAGGCTGCACAAGGTGGCCCTTTTGCTGTACCTTCTGACTTCTAAGCAAACAAGTTCAGAAAGCTTTCACCTGTATTTTCTCACCTAATTCAGATCTCAGAGATGCTGGAAGGACAAGAAAAGACACACATCCCAAATCAAATGTAGCAAAATGAGGCATGGAACCATGCAAAACAAGAGAAAGGTTGGGCACTCATGGACAAAAGCCATCCAGCAGAAGAGCAAGGTTAAGAAAACTAAAAAGGGGAAAGAATAGAAAGGACAAATGAAGTGATAAAAAGAGCCACAGAATGGGAGGTGATGACCATGAGAGCTCTTATGCAACCTAGAGAGGACAACCCTGATGTGTAACCTGAAAATGAGCCTATTTTACTTGCAAGTGTCACTATTCCTTTGCTGTTTAACATAATCTACTGGCAAGGTGTATGCCTTCATTACTGTCTACTGCTTATGCCGTGGAAGATGGCATCTCTCATTCCTTAAGTAATTCAGATAATTTAGTAGAGGTTTACACTGTTAATCTAAATCAATCATCATCCTATGCAAATGGTATGTGAAGAGGGAGAGAAAAAAAGAACTTTTTTAAATTAAAAAAAAATGGCAGTAGGAAAGGAAATTTCATATTAACTACATTTTTACACTAATGAGATTAGCAAGTCCCACACTTAAAAGCTTGAAAAAAACAGAACTGAAGTAGCCATTATGGTTCACAGTCTGCATCAAAGACAGTTTGCTCCTAAGACTGTGGGAGTCAAAAAGCACCATGAGCCAGCTGGCCATAGCTTCTGTTATGGGATTGAGGCTTTAACTTCAGGAAGACTGCTACTGCTAAGAGCCCAAGTACCCAAAACAGCAAGAATGTTTCAGGTCTTTAATTTGTATGGTATAAATGGACTTCATCGGTACTCAACATTTTGACAGAGTTTTGATATATCATAGATATTTTAAAATAGGAATAAAGTGCTACTTGCAGAGAATAACTTCCTGTACAGGAAAGAAAAAAAAAAAAAAGAAAAAAAAAAGAAAAAAAAAAAAAGAGTTTATCTGAAGACTAAACTGAAAACCTCTAGCACCTACCTCTAAGCACATGAAAAACTTATTCCTTGAAATATGCAGTGTGTGTCAGAAACTGGACACTTAAGCTAAAAGCTTTGGCCTTTAACTCTTCTCCTTAGTTCAGTGACTATAAAGGCATAGAAGACTTGCTCAAAAGAATAGTGTGAAAAATAAGTTAAATTGAACACTGAAAAAATAACTCTGCATGCAGCCTGATATTTGCACAGAGCTTTGTACTGAACAATAGCAACAAGAAATGTTAAGACTCCTTCCCACCACCAGCATTCGTTTCTCTGCCCTAGATGAGTACAGAGAACCCATTTGTTGTGGGTTGACCCTGGCTAGACACCAGGTGTCCACAAAAACCAATCTATCACTCCCCTCCTCAGCTGGACACGGGAGAGAAAATATAACAAAAGGCTTGTGAGTTGAGATAAGGACAATGGGAGATCATTCACCAATTACCATCATGGGCAAAACAGACCCAACTTGGGGAAATCAGTTTATTACCAATCAAATCAGCATAGGCTACTGAGAAATAAAACCAAATCTTAAAAGCACCTTCTCCCCACCCTTCTCTTCTCCCAGGCTCAACTTCACTCCCAATTTCTCTACCTCCTCCACACAAGCAATGCTGGGCGATGGGGAATGAAGCCTGGGGTAAGTTCATCACACCTTGCCTCTTCTGCTCCTTCCTCCTCAGCGGGGAAAAGACTCCTCACAGTCTTCCCCTGCTCCAGCATGGCCTACCTTCCATGGAAGACAGCTCCCCACAAACTTCTTCAACACCAGTCCTTCCCATCAGCTGCAGTTCTTCACCAACTGCTCCAGCATGCACCCCTTCCACGGGGTGCAGTCCTTCAGGAACAGACTGCCCCAGCGAGGGTCCACCACAGGTTCTGTCAGGAGCCTGCTCCAGCGTAGGCCTACCACAGGCTCAGACTCCTTCAGGCACATCCACCCGCTCAGTTGTGGGATCCTCCATGGGCTGCATGGGGACAGCCTGCCTCACCGTGGTCTTCACCACATGCTGCAGGGAAATCTCTCTTCAGTGCCTGCAGCACCTCCTATTCCACTGACCTTGGTGTCTGCAGAGTTGTTCCTCTCACATACTCTCACTCCTCTCTCCACTGCACTTGCTCAGTTTTTTTCACCTTTCTTAAATATGTTAACACAGACATGCTACCACCATAGTTCATGAGCTTGGCCTTGGCCTGCAGCAGGTACCGGTCTTGGAGCCAGCTGGCATTGGCTCAATTTGAGACACAGAAAGCTTCTAGCAGCTTCTCAGAGAAGCCACCCCCGTAGCCACTCCACTACCAAAACCCTGCAACGTAAACCAAATACAGCCCCTTAGACAGCCTGTAGAAAAACTGAGTATATAATAACATCATGTTATCCATCTGCATCAAGAGAAACCATTAACATAACATGGAATACCATCTGATTTCCTCGTTGACTTTCACAATCCCAGATTTCTTTAGAAGTAGTTTTGATACAATACCTCTCTCTAGCAGACCTTTTTGCTTTGTCCACTGTACAAAATCTTTCCTCTTCTTCCTTTGAATACAACATATCTTTATCACTTCCAATATACACAATTCTACAAAGACTCCTATCCCTACCATTTGATGCTTCTCTACATTTCTTAAAGAAAAATTAAGCTCATTCTTGCTGAAACTCTTGGTCTGGAAATCTGTAATTTAATTATGTTTTTTATCGTACACCAAAATCATAGGGTGAACATTCCTACTGTTGTCTCAGCAGCAACGGAGTTTGGGTTTTCATCACATCTGATGGCACTCTGAGTGCAAGTTTGACTGAGAAGCTATTGTATGCCACATCCTCTCATCATGTTTCTTCATTCCTAAATACTTACAGCATTTGTATTTACCTAAATTAAATGTGCCTCTAAGAAATAAAGTCCACTAAACTGAATGACTAAATCGAATGCAGCCCTCAAAGTGGGTGTTCTGCTGCATCATTCTGACATATAAATGTTTAGCAAGTCAAGCAACACATACAAAAACAATCTAACTGAGACAAAGGTTTTACATCTCCCTTCTTTTCCCCTTCAAAGATCTTCAGTAGCCAGACACAACTGAGTATGAAAGACTGTGCAATTTTATATGGTCCTACTTTGTTTAGCAGAAAGTGCTGGACTCAAACCACATTTTGAAATACGAGTCCTTCATCCAAATGCTTTTCATGCAATCAATTTCTAGTCGTCACAAAGAATGGAAGCACTACAGAAAAAATGGCTAGGTCTCCTTTCATATTCTTAATATGTCCAAAATGTATTTGAACAATTTAATTTTAAATTTTAGCAGATATTTTCCTATAGAATTTAATTTTAAACCAGCAGCTGGAACCTACTGGGAAAACTAGCCTGGGAAATTTCAGAGCTTATCACTTTTACCAAGATTAAAATGTTAGTGCATTATTTTATGGAATGCTTTCTAATTCATTCTTTCATTCTCTTATTTTAGGCTAAGAAGCAATCAGCACCCAGAGAACACAAATTACAGCAGCAAGTGCACTCTAACCAAGGGGCCCCAGCCAAGATAAATCACTCATTACATGCATTAATTATACTTCTTGCTATATGTGACTTTTCCCCTTTTGTTCTAGGTACAGAAGCCATTAAAAGGATTGAGATGGTAGAATTCCCAGTAAATATATCATTTACTATGTCCTCATTCTGAGTGTGTCCCTTCACAGTGGTTTGTTACAGATGGTACATACTGCTCACCTTTCTTTTTGTATAGAAGTGACACAGTACTGATTGTATTCTAAGCTAAAACCTGTAAAATTTTAAAAATCTATTATCATGAAGAAATCCTGTATTACAAATGCAGTTAATATATCTGTATATTAAAATGTTTGGTCTGGATTGCTATGCTTATGTTAGTTCTTCTCAAATAAGTACTCTCTCTCCAGTCCAACAGAGCTGCACTGACCTAAGAGAGATCCTGTGCATCTAGCTCTCATTAATCTGCTATTAACACTTTTTGAAGAACCTATTGGCAAACAGCAGACACCTTCAAAGACTGTCTGGAATGCAGTTAACTTAGAACAAATAAAACCACCTCTCTTAACAGGAAAAAATCTCTTATCAGCTTCTTACAAATCTAGCTAAACACAAATGAAGACTTCCCATTAAAATAAAAAGTGTATTACAACTTTAAATTCTTGTTTCATTCTAGAAGCGTTTAAGTAGAATCTTAAATATGAACATACATAAATTAGGATGGAAAAAGTGTAAGCAGGTGAAAGGAAAGAAGAAGAAAGACCTTTTCCCTGTTTCTTATGTTGGCACTGTTTCGTACTAGTTGGGGCAAGGAAGAGAGGCCCATAGATAGAGGCCAGCCCTGGTCATGCACATTCCCCCGTGGCAGCAGCCTGAAGAGTGTGTGCAGGCTTCTCTGTTGCAGCAACCTCCTTCAACCCCCTGTTTCCTAGACTAGAAGTATTAACACTGCAGTTAAGGAAACGTTAAGGGTCAGGAAGCTAGTGACCAAGTGAATAAAGCATTGCCTTCTCTGGTGGATAATATAAAGAAAATAAGGGTTTAATCTTTCCATAAAATTTCAGTTAATCTCTTTATTTTCAAAGAGAAAAATCACAATAACACAGAATTGTTTCAGAGGTTCCTCTGCAGAGGGATCTGGACAGGCTGAAATCAGTAAGCCAACTGCATGAGATTCAACGGGGCCAAGTACCAGGTCCTGCATTTGCGCCACAAGAATCCCATGTAATGCTACAGGCTTGAGGAAGAATGGCTGGAAAGCTGCCCAGACGAAAAGCACCTGGGGGTGATGGTCAACTGCCAGCCAAATATGTTTAGATCGGGTAGTAGGAAAAATTTCTTCACTGAAAGGGTTGTCAGGCACTGGAAGAGGCTGCCCAGGGAATGGTGGAGTCACTATTATGTATTATGCTGTGGCGAGACAACTCAGCATTTTTTTTCTAATGACTAGGAATATAACAACTTCAGGGATTTTTGGTTTGGGATTTTTTGGAACAGTTTGTTTGTTTGTTTTTTTCTAATACCATAGAATAGCAAGCTTCAGATATCCATAACATAGTTGATTTAAAGCCAAGATTGGTCTCTAAACTGTATTCTGTAACACATTAGATTTATTACTTATGTTACAAATTTATGCCAGATGAACTGAAGTGACTTGCCATCAATGTCTACCTATTTTGAACAGACTTGATCTTAGTCATGGGAATGACAAATAGCCTACCTTCACACACAAAAAAAATGCTAACCAATAACCAACACAAAAAAATACATACAAAAAAAACCCCACAGAAACCACACAACAGCAACAATGAAAGGCGTGAAAGGAGTTGCAAGACTGATCATGAAAGCATCCTTGGAAGTAGTACAAGGATTACTGAAATAAGTGGTAGACTGGACGACTAAAGGATTACAAGAGAAATGAAGCAGCTGAGGATAATTTTACTCTTAAATGTTACAGGCTTTTACACGAAATACTCTGGCATCATTACAAGAGAAGACAGAGTGATGACTATTCTGAGGAATAAGCACAAAAATCAAAAGAAGTGCTTACAAGTGCATTTTGAAACTCTTAAAAATAATAATAAAAGAAATACAGACCTTCAGGTTTTGAACAGGTCACGCAAACCTATTCCAAATAAAAAATACCAAATATTACTAGAAATATCCTGAATTTTACACAAGTTGCAAAGCTGTAAGTTCACAAAACCAAAAGCAGCACTCAGAAATTAGAAAGCAGTTTAAAAGAGAGGTCTGGGGAAAAATTTCCTCATAAAGTTAAGTTGATTTGTATAGATCAGAAAAAATCCTGCAAACAATTTCATGCTTTTATCAGGTAAGAGAATCATCTTTTCAGTAGTAATTCTCAGATCCAACAACTTATCATAAAGATTGGCATATAATTTACAAGTTCAAAATCAGCTTCTGAAGATGTAGTGTTCACTGTTTTCTCTTGACCTCTCCTGCATGACAACATGGTTCCCAAAGACAAGGACAGATTTTGGACAAATAATTTATTTCCCTACTGTCTCTTCCCATACTATTTGCAATTCTCTCTCTCTTTCACAGAGTTCAGCATGTTAATTGGCATAACAAACAAAAGTCAGCCTCCTCGTTGTGTCAATGTCAAGTTAAGAAATCCAGTGATCCTAATGGAAGCATTCCATTTTACACACACAGCTGGAATAAGAATATATTGTAACATAGCAATACTACATAGGGATATAACACTAAAATGCTTCTCATATTGCACATCTGTATCAGTTTCTAAATGACATTAATCAGATAAAGAAGGTTTTAAACACAGTAGACTCTTAATCATAAAAAAAATAGCCAACAAATTGGATATTAACTTACTCTATATCTTACTGACAATTTATGGAACTTTTATTCCATTATATTAACTACAATTTTCAAGTAAAAAGTCTAACATCAGATATCTCAAATAAACTTTCAAGTAGGGTTTTAATCTAAGTAGTTAGATCTAAAAAAATCTATCTGGAAACAGAGATACCACTATAACAAAAACTGTGGGTTTTTTAAATATAGCTTGAAACTAAAATATTATTTTGCTCCTGACTTTATCTACACACTTAAAAGGGAATTACACACTTTTACTGCAGTGGTTTTGTTTGTTTAATTTTCTCATTTTTCCATAATGATGCAAATGCTCATAAAATACTAGCTGCACAACTGAACAGCAGAATCTACCAGGACAAGTACAATACAGGCAGCGACACAGCTTTCTTCACAATATCCAAAGTCCTCAAAGTAAGAGATATCTTTTAGCAGTTAGACATCAGTCTCTTTCGGAGTGCAGTTCAGGCTCTACAGACACTTAGTCCTTAGTCTCCTTATTGCTACAGTAAGATTCTGAGTGCTGTACTAAAAAAGAGTGCTTATCTGTGACGGATTGCACTTATGTAAAATAAAAAAAAACAACAGTGAATAAAAATAAGCCAACTTATTTGAATTTATCAGTAACTCAAGGTCATTAGTAATCTGAGATTTTAATACTAGAATCAAAAAGCTTTACTACCTACTTTGACCTACCTGATTTACATGCAGTATAATCACCGTAAAAATAAAGGCTATATGAACTTCAGAACCAACATTTTACATTATTTCTTACCTCATTTTTTTTTTTTTCTAAGAGGAACAAAATGAATGCAGGTGCCTTTCAGAATGAAGTATAAAAAAGACCAACCTCGCATAGCCTTTCACAGATGTATCAATACCTGATAACTGAGAAAGCAACAACTTCCTTTAACAGTTCATTGATAACTGTGAAATTATAAATTTCTGCAAGTTCTATAGCTTACTTCAGAAATTAAAAGACTGGTGACACCTAAGGGCAGATACAGTTTGAAAATAGCCAGAGTACAAAAATTCTTTCTGGTTTATATATGTAAAACATATATGCATGGATGCTTAGCACAGGATACATTCCAGCTGTTACCTGATGCAACCTTTATCTTAAAAGCTCAGATGTGTTTTGCACAAGAAGTTCACAACCCAGATGCTATTATCTGTATTTTTAGGTGTAGGAGTTATTGCAACCGAACAACAGACGTATAACACAGGCAGAAAGCTTCCATAATAATGCAACTTATTCATAACTGCATGTCATCAACTACTAATCCAAATTTAGATGAACATTCAGGCACTCACCCTACACCATTAATTGAGGCTTATCAAGCAGTTCTGCTTCAGATTGCAGTGGCACGTTGTTACTATACAGCCCCATGGCCTTGTCTTCACACAGGGTTTTTCTTAGCCATAAAAATTAGCATGGTCATAATTTCTTTTTGAACTTGCCCCTCCATTAAGATGAATGGGTAAGTTCACTTCCCTGTCAGTAGTACTGTTTGTGCCTGCATTGCTACAGATACTGTAAGATACCACACATTGATTTACTGGATGAAGAACGACAATCTAAGAGTCTGGGAGCTATATAAAAAACAATAATAAAATCCTCTTTGAGGGAAACAAACAAACAAAAAATATTAATCCAAACTTAGTAATAACAATAATTTATAAGTCTGGAGTATATTAATTTTCTGAAAAAATCTATTTAATAATAGGAAATAAACCATTAAGAATTAGGTGGAAGTGCTGTTTACCCAGTCAGATTAAGAAACTTACTCTCCTTCCATCTTTTTCTCCCAAACAATCAAGAAACCCAAACAAAACATTCCTTTGCAATTTAGTATCAATGCTGTTATGTCTGTAAATACAAAACAGATCATATATATCAATGAGCAAAGCCAAACTAAGTTGTGATTATTATTGAAAACCCAACAGCAGTTACTGCAAACATGTTTCCAAGATGTACATTTTGAAAACATCACATGAAAATTTAAGATACTCTTTTTCTTAGTTAACATTTTAAAAAATTCTTCAGAGATAGGATTCCAAATGTTAGTAACTGGCATTTTACAGGTCCAAATGTAAGCGTTTACACAATAGGCAACTTCTTTATTATATTTATTATTCACTATTTATGTATCTATTATATATTTATTACCTATATATTATTTATTATTTATTATTTTACATTTATTTCCACCCAATTCTTGGAATTAAAGAAGGTTATCAGTAAAACTAGACTCTCTTGCTAGCATTTTACTAATTGGGTGGGGTGTGCATTTTGAAGCACCTGTATTAATTCACTAACTTTTTCAGTTCACATGTTTTGTGGAGTTGCACTTATTATTTGAATTCTATGGTACAATGACACTACCAAAGATAAGAAGCCACTCGCTTTATTGGAAGTTTTGAAAGATGGTGCAGAAAGAAAGTTATTCAGAAGTTAGGTAATTCATCAGTACTCTATGCAGCCGATACCTCAATACTTAAACTTGTAGGAAAAAAGATATGTCAACATCAAAAAACACTTCATCCTTTACAGACTTAATTGGAGCAAACTGCTTTGGTAACCGTTTTCCCCATTTTCCAGCTGCTTTTTAAAACACTATTTAAATATTTCTAATTTAACCTCTAATTTAGTTTACAAACCTAAACTAACTTGGATATACTTAATAAAAATATTTACCTTTGATCCATATAGTGTGTCTTGATTATTCTATACTGCATGTGAATAGATTTCTTTTAAACTGCATTCATGTGTGTTGTTAGGTAACAACACACAGTAAAGCAGTAATGCAGCAGACATTAGCATGACCTAATCAGAATGACAGAAAAGGAAACCTGTGTTGTTCTACTGTGAAAATCTGATGTCTTCCAAGACATAAGCAAGGGCAAAATCTAACACAGCACTGATAGGACTGTATGCTAATTAGTTCCAAACTAAAATAATTCATCACGTTTAGTGTAGAAGAGGTAAAGGAGTAATACTAAACTTGGAATGTCCCTGCTATAGCTGACCCTGACTGCTCAGGGTTATTTGTGGCCATACCATCATGTGTTCCTATTTTTAAGGTACTTTCTTCTCTCTTCTTACTGTTACCCATATAAATACTATGAACATTGAAAACTGATTGTAAAACAGAAGTATGAAAATATGTGAACTGTATCTTTGATAATACTCCAGAACTAAAACCAGTTTGTTTTCTCTGATCATTGCTTTCCACCATAGCCATTTTCAGCGCTCCTTTCAATAACACGAGGTAAAATAATTTGTCAGAAGCAACATTTAGAACTACCCTCCAATTCCCATACTGTCACTAATACCATACTAAAATCCACTAATACGACAGCTAAATTGTATAAAAATAACATTAAATGTAGGAAAAACTCTCCTATCTGAGGAATAGATGCATCCTACATCCTCCATAAGTTAAGCAGAGAAATGTACATTACACAAACACTTAAGGAAATGCTCTGCTCTATCTAGATGTTTTCTAACATACAATATGGTGCTTCACAACCAGTTATGGGGTTTCTTTTTCAATTCTTCCTCACAAAATTTTATTTCCTCTGGATGTGCTATATATTTTTATTTATTTTTTTAACTAAGATTATTCCCTTCTTATTCTAGAGACATTTTTCTTAAACGCACACATTACAACCTTGAGAATTAAGCCACTGTCTCCAGGAAGACCTGATGAGCGTGCACCAGTGACAAACACTTTAAATGGGATTTTTTCGAACAATCAGACCGTTGCACATAGCGTTAAGGGCAGTCAAGCACCTTTGAACAGCTCGCTGACAAGCAGCGATTTCTCTTCATGCGAGGTGAGCTCTCTCCAACCCACTCTAAAGACGCTTTGCGTTCGGCAGGAGCAAAGTACACCTTAAAACCACACTGCGAGTATGGAGATGCTCCCGCTCCATCTCACCGGGCGATAACTTTCAGCTCCCTGCCGTTCAGCAGCTCGCTCACAAAACCCCG